>NC_134789.1:35924707-35950322 GCF_046742065.1 Oratosquilla oratoria
TGTCGTTCTGTTGAAGTTGGGGACCTGGAGGGTAAGGGGGGAGGGAAGACTGGAAGGGGAGGGGTAAAGTCTTGGGCAAAGGGAAGGGTCAAAAGGCAAGCAGAGGGAAGGGCAAAGTCTGAAGGACATCAAGAATAAATATAAAGAAATGAAAAAATGTGCTGAGAGAATCTGTGTTCGTGGGCAATTTTTTTTTTTTTTTTTTTTTTTTTTTTTTTTTTTTTTTTTAGGACAATAGTCTTGAGAGGAACGAAATAGTGATAGTTAGAGAAAAGAGAAAAAAAGAGGATTTAGAGGCCTTTTTTATTAAACAATATCAAGAAGCCTCCCCCCCCTCATCCTCCCCCCCCAAATGTATACAATTAAATTCTCGTAAAGAACGACTTCAGAGAAAACAGTTAAAAAAAAAAAAAAAAAAAAAATCAGAATCAAGTCCCGACAGAAGGGAGGTGTATTTTCTTTAATATATATATATTTTTTTTTAAATCCAAGTTCTGAAGAGGTCAAGGGTCAATGACAATAAGAAAGACAAAAGATGACTTCAGCGCTTCAGGAGAGTGTACAAACGACGTTCAAATGAACACATGAAGGAGTTTTATTGACTGAACATCCGAGCGGGGGACACAGTTCAACAGCCCGGCGATGGAGTCTTGCAGTGTGAAGTGACGTTGAACATAATTATGTTGATGGTTGAGAGGAATTGAACTTAAAAAGAATTGAATTGTCGCTGGATTTAAGAATCTCACGTCCACTCCTCCCTCCTCTCTCT
Organism: Oratosquilla oratoria; assembly: GCF_046742065.1. NCBI lineage: Eukaryota > Metazoa > Arthropoda > Malacostraca > Stomatopoda > Squillidae > Oratosquilla > Oratosquilla oratoria. The sequence continues at coordinate 35,925,477 of NC_134789.1, forward strand.
TCTCCACCTTTTCGTCGTTCTCCTCCTCTTTGTTTACCACCTCCTCTATCTCTTCCTCGTCTTCTTTATCTTTCACTTTCCTTATTCTTCTTCCTCCTCCTCCTTCTCCTTCCCCTTCTCCTCCCCTTTCTTTTTCTCTTCCCTCGCCTCCTCTTTCTCTTCATCTTCATTTTCCTCGTTTATCTCGTTTTCCCTGTCTTCCTCTTCCTCGTTTTGTTCTCTTCCATGTCTTCCTCCTCTTCTTCTTACTCCTACTCTTCCGTCCCCTCCTCTTCTTTTTCCTTCTCCTTCTCCTCTTTCGTCTCCTCCTCCTCTCCCTCCTCTTCTTCCTTTCCCTACTCCTCCTTCTCCTTTCCCTCCTATCCTTCCTGCTCCTCCTCCTCTTCCTCGCCCTCATTGTCTTCCTTCTCTTCCCTTTCCTCTTCCACTCCCTCTTCCTCCTCGCATTCCTCTTCCTCTTGTTCTTACTCTTGCTTTTGTTCTTTCTCTTCCTCTTTCTCATCTTCTTTCTATTCCTCTTCCTCTTCTTCCTCTTCCTCTTTCTCATCCTCTTTCTGTTCCTCTTTCTCTTCTTCCTCTTCCTCTTTCTCAACCTCTTCCTCGTCTTCCTCCTCTTCCTCTTCCTTCTCCTCTTCCTCTTCCTCCACTTTTTCCTCTTCCTCCTCCTCTTCTTCCTCTTCTATGTCTTCCTTCTTCTCTAGCTCCTCCGGTGTCCTTTCTACAATTCTCATTCCCCTTCCCTATGCCTCAGCTGATTCTCCCCCTCCCCCTCCCCCCTCCCCTCCCCCTCCCCCCACTGCCCCTCCCTGCATCCGCCTTTAGCTCCATTTATCTAATCGACACAGCTCAACTCTCTTTCTGACCACACCCAATGTCATGCGCACGCAAATACACACGCAAACGCACACGAACTTATGCATACACACACACACACACACACACACACACACACACACACACACACACACACACACACACACACACACACACACACACACACACACACACACACACACACACACCTCGTGGCGCTGTGGTTAGAGTTCTAGCCTGTCACTACGGCGGACCGGGTTCGACTCCCGCCCAGGGCTGGAATAATTTCAGTATCGCTGCGCTGGGAGTCGTTACTCCAATTCTCGTGGGCGGGGAGTTGGGTGTGTGTGTGCGTGTAAGGTCCCAGCATTACCCATAGATAGGTCATACGAGCTCTGAGCTCTCTTCCGGGAGGTTAATAACTGTCGATCACAGGTCCAACACGTGATCCAAGGCCATGGTGAACCATGGTGAATCACACACACACACACACACACACACACACACACACACACACACACACACACACATACATGTGCACGCATGTACACACACAAACGCACAGAAACAGCGCATGTGTACACTCTCGGAGACACGCACACGCGTACACACGCAAGGTCTTTGACCATTTTCGTGACATCGGAAATCCTGCTTATTGTGTAATAACACATCAAACATATTTAAGCTTCAACTCCTTTACTCTCGAAGGGTCGCCACGGAAATTAACGATGAAAGGAATTATGTCACCCAGCACGAAAGGGGTTCAGTCAAGAGAGAGATGAATAGAATAGCCTGGAGGCTGCGCGAATGAAAGGAGAGGTATCGCCCCGCAGCAAAGGGCTTAAGGTACTTATAATAGCCGCACATTTCGTCAGAGAAGATATCTTATGTGTACTACATACTTATATATTTATATGTTTATACATATATATATATTTATACACACACATCTATTTATATGTATACACACGCACACACACACACACACACACACACACACACACACACACACACACACATATATATATATATATATATATATATATATATATATATATATGCACAAATATATGTGCATAAAATGTTGCAGATTCAAAGAAAAACATTAAATATTAGCATTTTCAGGTTGGTGACCAGAGAGTAGACATGAATTTGCTTCGAAGCACTGACAAACCTCTAATCTTAGTTACTCATTTGGAAATTTTGAAAACATAATTTGGAGTTTTAGCCATTTCTCTGACCTGGGGGTTTCTTTCGGCTGAATAAAGTCGAATGACGGCAACCATCATAAGGAACCTTCCGTGAAAAGTCGAATCCAGTCACCATGATCTTGGATCACGTGTTGGACTCGTGATCGACAGCTATTTCCTTCCCGGAAGAGAGCTCAGAGCTCATATATGACCGATCTATGGGGTAATACTATGACCTTACACGCACACACACTCCCCTCCCACGAGAGTTGGAGTAACTACTTGAAGCGCAGTAATACTGAAATTATTTCAGCCCTGGGCGGGATTTGAACCCGGAACGCCGTAGTGGCGGCCGCGGACGCTACCACTGCGCCGTGCAAGTGTGTGTCAGGGGGTTTTCCTTTGTTGAATATAATTGCAGAGGAGCGGCGAAAGTAAGACGTGAAATATGTTTTTGGCACCAAAAAGGTTGAAGGTAATACATACACACACATACATACATACATACATACATACAGTCATACATACATACACACATACAATCATACATTCATACATACATACGTACATACATACATACATACATACATACATACATACATACATATATGCATATACTAAGGGCTTTTTCCCCTTTACAAGGGAGGTAGCCAAAGTCAAAAGGCATAAATCCACTCCCACCTATTTCATCCCCACCCACTCCACTCCCATTCACCACCCCTCCCTCCCTCCCTCTTTCCTTGGCTCCTCCTGGATGACAGGTCATCCATGGATGACGTGCAATACAAATTAGTTTAATATATATATATAGGTTATAAACCACTGGTTTTGCATAGAGAATGTAGGTATGAAAGCTATGTAGAACAAACGAGCCATAACGCTTAGGAAAGTGAGATTCCATTACCAGAATCCATAACAAAGTGAACATTTTTATAACAAAATGAATATTTTCGTGTACCGTTGAACAAATTGGCTACGGGAGTCAGCGTGAACGCCGGCTTTCCAATTGCACCTTCTCACCATGTAACTGGCAGCACGATGACTAACGACACTAATCGAACTGTACAAAAACAAAAGAACAGCGAAGAAACAAAACTGTTGATCACGCGGCAGAATTAATTGGCCTCTCTAGGTCGACAAGGTGGAGAGAGACAAAAAAGGAAAAAAAAGAATTACTTGACGCCGGAGTTCCAAGAGGCGGTTACGACGAGGAAGGAGGAGGAGGAGGAAGAGGAGGAGGAGGAAGGAAGGAGGAAGGGAGGAGGAGATGAAGGTGGTGGTGGTGTGGTGGTTGTTTTAGTGGTGGTGGTAGGGTTGGTGGTGGAGGAGAGGAGGAAGAAGAGGAGAGAGAGAGAGAGAGAAAGGACAAATAGTAAAGGTAGTTTTGCGGTTTTCCGGTGCTTGCCATAGAGAGAGAGAGAGAGAGAGAGAGAGAGAGAGAGAGAGAGAGAGAGAGAAGCAAGAGGCGTGATGGAAGAAGAAGAGGTAAAGGAAGGTGCTAATCTTGTCTGTGTTCTTCTTTCTTAGTTTTGGTGTTTGTTTGTTTGTTTGTTTGTTTTTTTCCTGTCTTCGCCGCTGACGTTGGTGTCATGCCAGGATAGTTAAGAACAGACTTTTGGAATTTCTTGAAGATTAACTTTTCGAAAGTGAGGCGAGAGTCATCGCACGAAGTCGAAATTCTCTTCGGCGTTTTGACTTTGTTCGGCCGCCAGACCTGAACCGCAGCTTTGTCTGTCTTCAAGTATTTCGAGTCCGGAGGAAGAAAGCAAAAAAAGTCTTTCAGTCCTTCTCTTGTGGAGAGAGACCACTTCGACCTTTTTTTTGTCCTTCTTCCTTCAACGCCTCCTTAACTGGAACGCCTTATTTTCTGGGCCACCCACCTTCTGTATTGTCTCTCTGTCTCTCTGTCTCTCTCTCTGTCTCTCTCTCTCTCTCTCTCTCTCTCTCTCTCTCTCTCTCTCTCTCCCTCTCTCTCTCTCTCTCTCTATCTCTATCTCTCTATCTCTCTCTCTCTTTCTGTTTCCCTCTCTGTCTCTCTGTCTCTCTTTGTTTCTCTCTCTCTCTCTCTCTCTCTCTCTCTCTCTCTCTCTCTCTGTCTCTCTCTGTTTCCCTCTCAGTCTATCTCTCTCTCTCTCTTGTTTCCCTCTCTCTCTCTCTCTCTCTCTCTCTCTCTCTCTCTCTCTCTCTCTCTCTCTCTCTCTCTCTCTCTCTCTCTCTCTCTCTCTCTCTCTCTCTCTCTGTCTCTCTGTCTCTTTCTGTTTCCCTCTCTGTCTCTCTTTGTTTTCTCTCTCTCTCTCTCCTCTCTCTCTCCTCTCTCTCTCTCTCTCTCTCTCTCTCTCTCTCTCTCTCTCTCTCTCTCTCTCTCTCTCTCTCTCTCTCTCTCTCTCTCTCTCTCTCTCTCTCTCTCTCTCTCTCTCTCTCTCTCTCTCTCTCTCTCTCTCTTTGTCAATCACACTTAGTTTCTAGATGTGACATAGTCCCCACTACCCACATGCCTGTCACGTTCATGTATATGAACCGTGCTACCTACTTGGTCAGTCTCTCCTGTTGCCGAGGAATTTGGCCAACAATGATCCTGATGAGCGTATTCCCATACTTCTTCTTTTCTCTTCTTTCTTAGTCATTTTTCATCCTGTGATCGCATAACTCGGCTTGGATGTTTATTCTTACTGCCGTCAAGTGACCTTATCTGAGGAGTGAAAACTTACAGAAAATCAAACAAAAATTGTCTCGAGTAACTTTACGTGTATGTGTACTTTCATCCAGGCGGTTCGATTCAGCTCGTCACAAACCCCAACAAGTACAGTTGATACTTGTTTCCTTTCCTTATCATCCCCTTCCCTCCCATCTCTCGATCGTTTATTTCTCTCTTCAGTTCGTTTTTATCTCTATTTTCTTCGTGAATTTTTGTCTTTGTCTCCTCCTCCTCCTCCTCCTCCTCCTCCTCCTCCTCCTCCTCCTCCTCCTCCTCATCTTCCTCCTCCTCCTCCTCCTCCTCCTCCTCCTCCTCCTCCTCCTTCTCCTCCTCCTCCTCCTCCTCATCTTCCTCCTCCTCTTCCTCCTCCTCTTCCTCCTCCTCCTGTTGGTCTCAGTCACCGTCTCCGCGTCCCCCGAAGTCATCGCCTTCTGTACCTGCACGTCTTTCGCCTCAAGACTCCTTCTCCCCCTTCACAGTTCTCTCGCTTCTCTTCCTCCTCCTCTTTCTCCTCCTTCGCCTCCTCCCTCTTCCTCTTTCTTGTTCTACCCTTCCCCCTCTTCCTCCTTCTCCTTAAAGTCTTCCTCCTTTCTCCATTTCCTTCCTCTCCTCCTCCTTCATACCCTCTTCCTTCTTACATATTCCTATTCTTCCTCTTCCTCCTCCTGCCTCCGCGTCTGCCTCCTCCTCCTCTCTCCCCCTCCCTCCCTTTCACCACCCCTCCCCCCACCTCCCACCCGCCTCCCACCCCTCCCCCCGCCTCCCACCCCCGTCCTGCATTTACCTGGTCCCCACGGCACCTCGGATTGCTGCGCTCAGTCGAGGGCGCGAGACGAGCCCGACAGGACCCCCCGATTCTAGTTCCGTCCTCTTCCGCACCGTACCCGTGGCGCTGTGTACGCAAGGTTCTTGTTTCGAATAATGCGCGGTGTTGAATTGGAAACAAAAAAGACATTCTTTAACCGATAGAAATTTGGAGTTAACAATACCTTACAATTCAGAATTCTACACCGAAATGATAATAACTCGTTGTTATCAAAAGAGAGAGAGAGGGACGACATTGGAAAAAGAAAAGTCTCACCTTTGCATTTGATTTGATCTTAGTGTCTTGCCCCAACAAGGGGAAAAAATAAAATCGAATTCACGAGTGAATATCTGAAGAAAAACAAAGTGACAGCCGATTTCATGAGTCAAATTTGAATTCTTTGAGTATTTTTTTTATTACAAATTTTTATTTATTTATTTTTAATGGGAAGCTGAAACTGCATTCAGTGAGCGAGTGATCTTTGGGGTGACCCCGTCTCCCGTCACAAGAGGACAACAGAAGAAGAAGAAGAAGAAGAAGAAAAAAAAAAGGAGATTTATTTGTTTGCAAGATGCTGAGGTCCTCAGCCTGTCATGTGACTGAGCCTTAGCCTCAGTCACCCGCTGTGTTCTTGTGACTTTGAGGCTAAGTGGTGACGGCACACTAAGCATTTCTCACTAGCATGCTACTTGCTTTTGCTACTTCGTTTGAGTAGAAACGACTTCGGTTACGATTTTTTTTTTTTTTTCAAATTTCCAAATGTCAAATTACTTTTGCGTCGTATAGTGAGAAGCTGAACGACGAACTAAGAAAGTTAAACCTAGAATACGAATGTTAGAAACATTGTTGAATAGTTCTTAGGGAAGACTAGAATAATGTAAGCGAACTAAGAAAAGTTAAATCTATACGAATGTTAGACACATTGTTGAGATATTTTCACAGAAGTCTAGAATATTGTAACCGAATTTTTTTCTACTCAAACGAAATAGCAAAATCAAGTAGCATGCTAGCCTAGTGTGCCGCCACATTTTATGCTCTTAAGTGGACGACGCCTCGAGGCTCAAGGACTCTGGGGTCTCGTGATCTCGTAAAGGAGAGTTCTCGCTGATTGGATTATAGCGCCATTAGCACCTCTTCCGAGTCCATTGCATTTTTTTCTTTAGTACAGATCTTTTTTTAGTACAGGTTTTGTGTATATATATATATATATATATATATATATATATATATATATATAGATATATATTATATATATATATATATATATTTTTTTTTTTTTTTTTTTTTTTTTTTTTTTTTTTTTTTTTTTTTTTTTTTTTTTTTTTTTACTGGAATCCCGGTATAGTATCGGAGGCTTTTGGCTACTACACTCGTTTCTCTGTCATCCATACCCAGCACAGTTATGCCTAGCGTATTACCGTCATATGACAGTTGTACACGTGTAGTTTTATATTGTTTATTATCATTTCCTATTTTGTTTGATTGTCATATTTTGCTTGTTAGAAGATATCCTTTCGACTGGTATAATCGCTGCATGATGTCACATCACTTTTCATGACAGAAAATGTATTATGTGACAACATGACAATATCGCGTCATTTCACCATACTATGCAAAAACTTGGCTTTCTAACCAATGAATTATGACTTGTTATGTTATATACCATTTCATACCATATCATAACATACCATTCCATACCATACCATGCCATAGCATACCATATTATACAATTCTGTTCCATGCCATAGCATACCATACCATATCATATCATATCATACCATACCATACCATACTAGATACCATAGCATACCATAATACCATACTAGATACCATACCATACCATACCATACCATACCATACCACACCATACCATACCAGATATCATACCAGATATCATAGATTGTATAAAAGCATTTCCACCTTGCTGTAGTCTTTCACAATACATCATTCCATGCCACATGACATGCTGCCCCACTGACACGACACATCGGAGTGACACCGAACGAATGTCACCTCATTTCCTGCCGAATTCCTTCTCTTCATCCTGACATGTCATCACACACATCAGCTCCACCACGTACTCTAAGAATACCACATACCGTCATGCTACAGGTTCCCAGGTGCCATGTCACACATCACCATGCATCTCCTTCACGTCACACATCGTCATGCATCGTCGTCACGTCACACATCGTCATGCATCGGCGTCATGTCATATCGGAACGATGAAATGACTCGTAGAAGGTAGTTAGTCGTTGTACTGCATCTAGGTCGACTGGCGACGAGTGTGTTCTAGTCCCCGTGGGCGGACTGGATGCTGATCGACTGCAGACCAGTTACGTTACCTTAGGACAAACAAAAACTTAAATTACGACTTCGGATATAATTTGTGCTTTCGGATCATGGGAGTGATGTGTGCTTGCGTGTGTATTTGTGTGTGTGTGTGCGCGTGTGTGTGTGTACATGTGTGTGTGCTTGTATTTGATTTATGTATGCATTTCTGCATGTGCTCTATATACGTCTCTGTGTATATTTCTCCGTGCACAATGTTAAAATGAATAGGCAATGTATCTTTCTGCATGGCAGTTATATATGTATATATATATATATATATATATATATATATATATATGTATATATATATATATATATAGATATAGATATATATATATTTATATATATATATATATATATATATATATATATATATGTATATATATATATATATAATGTATGAATATATGCATATATGTATATATACGTTTATATGTCCATATACATACTATATTATCAATGTCGGGGATTAGGGTCTACAGGAACCAGGCTGCCTGTTGTTGTTTTTTTGTGGATCGCGTGCCTGATCTGCATTACCCAGACATTAATGGTCCGCGTGTGCAAACGTACCTGAGACATGAAAAGCTTCCGCTGTTATGTTTGTCTTATGCAAATAAGACAGACCCTCGAATGCTTTACTGGATAATGTGTGTTACTCGGACGAAAGTGTTCGCAAAAGTATTAGGGTCACATCGAGACGTGAGCGTAGGGGACCTGAAGGAAGTAACCACCAGAGGTTTTCTTTGTCACTGACCATATAAAAGATGGTAAAAATGGTCATAAATGATGGAAAGAATGGTACAAATGATCATAAATGATGGTAAAAATGGTATAAATTGTCTTAAATTATGGTAAAAATGGTAGAAATGGTACAAGAGGTCATAATGTGGCATTAACACAAGTTTTGCCACGTGGAATGCAAAGGAATTTTTTTTATCTAGAAATATTGCTTGACGAACACAGAGTCAATGTATCATAAATCTTGGTGTAATTTATAGAGTACTCCCGACACTTGATGAAGGACACATTCTGATGCTTTGACCGATATTTCTATATTATTGTTTTGTTTATTTGAACAGAAAAAACGCATGAACAATAGTTTATATAAATAATTGGCTATAGGTACGTGCATAAGTTTTGCTTAATTAGGTAGTTATGGCAACGGTAAACTTAACTCTAGAAACTTGGCCATGATCACAGAGACATAAACAACTAAAAGAACAATAAATCGTTCTGACATGACGCTTTCCGCTAAATTGAATCTGTAATGGACGTGGAGTGAAAATACAGACTGGATGGTTTCAGCAGAAACAAACTCTACAAGCATGAATGACTGACGAGCACATACGACGATGACATCCTTGGGAAGTCACACATACACTCAAGTGTCAAGGAGATGACATGTGCAATCAGTCTCAGAAGTTTTGGTACATTTCATATACCGTATCTAGATTACCAAGTATCTGATGTATTTTCTATACGTGTATGTGTACATGTGTGTGTGTGTGTGTGTGTGTATGTATTTATATGTGTGTGTGTATGTACGTGTGTGTGTGTGTGTCTGTGTGTGTGTGTGTGTGTGTGTGTGTGTGTGTGTGTGCGTATGTATTTATGTGTGTGTGTGTGTTGTACGTTTGTGTGAATGTGTGTGAGTGTGTGTGTGTGTGTGTGTATGTGTGTGATGTAATGTGTGTTATGTGTGTGTGTGTGTGTGTGTGTGTGTGTGTGTGAGAGAGAGAGTGTATGAGAATGAGAGAGAGAGAGAGAGAGAGAGAGAGAGAGAGAGAGAGAGAGAGAGAGAGAGAGAGAGAGAGAGATAGAGATACAGCATTAGACAGTTCTTTCTTTTCGTGAGTGTACCCACGTCTAAAGAAGGACTTCCGCATACCTGATTAGGAAAGCTTCTCCGGAAGGAAAGATGAGAGAGAGAGAGCGACAAAGGGCAGGGAAGGTGGTGGTGGTGGTTGGGGGAGAGGAGGGGGGAGGAGGGCAGAGTTCAGCCCAACATAGAAGTGCTATAGAAATGTTGTATTGTATACACGTGCAAGGATATGCGTATACTCGCATATATTTGTCCATACACGCTCACACACCCATGTGCACACGATCACACATATACTCGTATGGGGTCACACATGTACACACACACACACACACACACGCACACACACACACACACACACACACACACACACACACACACACACACACACACACACACACACACACACACACACACACACACACACACACACACACACACACACACACACACACACACACACACACACACACACACACACACACACACACACGCACACACACACAGAAAACTTAGTACCTGGTCAGCCACGCCAGGAGTTCCCGAAAAGCATTAAGCGGAGACAAACGCGTCACATATTTTCAATACACAGACACTTAACTTCGAATGGGTTGTTCTTTTCATTCCAGTGTGTTCTCCTTCGGGCATCTTCTTCGTTCTCTCTTTTCCTTCTTCGCCGTTCTTGTACGAAGAACACGGGGATGGGGAGTTCATCAATTGATGCTCTTACTTACTTACTTACTCTGCTGGATCTTGAACCTCAGGTAGATTCTTGCCCGCCAACAGTAATCCTTTCCATGCCCTTCGGTCCTTTGCTGCTTCCATCCAAGCTGCTTTATTCATGCCTCTTCTGATGCGCTTATGAGAACTCTCACAATCTGAGGGATTCTGTAGTGAGGTAGTTGGATTTCTGGAACTTTATGTGTTTTACATAAGAACATAAGAATGAGGGAGACTGCAAGAGACCATAAGGCCTACACTAGGCAGCTCCATATCCACCATCACCCGTCATCCCCATACATAAAGTTCTCTAACCTTTTCTTAAAACAACCGATAGTTTCAGCGATCACTGTTAACACAAAGGAGGAGGAGTATGCCGACAGGAGACCTTTTGGTCCATAACTAGGGCAGATGCGAAAAAATTATAGTAATGATAAACAAATAAAAATTATGACAGCATAAATAATAACAAACAAACTAAATAAACCATTTTAACAACCACAATGCACTTTAATTCTAAGCCATCAAAGGCCAGCATGCTTGAAATTGAAATGTGGTACTACCCAGGACTCGAACCGGGTATCCTCATGACAAGTGCGACAGTGACTTTCCAACTAGGCAATCTCTTGATGGCCTAGTTGGAAAGTCACTGTCGCACTTGTCATGAGGATACCCGGCTCGAGTCCTGGGGACAAATGAATAAATTATATGTAAATAAATCGCCTGACGACATGCATAATGATAGGGCAAGATCCTTCTGGATCGTGAAGGATCAAATTCGCGTAACAGACGAATCCAGGAGCATCGGAGCAGCAAGGAAGACTCTTCCTCGCGACTCTGAGGTCCTTCGCTCGCTCTCTGTGATCGTCCTGGCGTAGTTCCGCATGCGGAGCGCCGTGCCGCAGTCTGCCGCAGTCAAGGGCAACGCACGATCTGCATTATTCCGCAAGAGGAGTGATTGGTATCGGTTCGCAAATAAGGGCAAAGGACAAGCTGACCCTCAGTACAGACATGGAATGGGATGTGGTCCAACAGAAAGATGGATGTCTGTTATGCCACACAGACACGAGAAATGACATATATATATATATATATATATATATATATATATATATATATATACATATATATATATATATCTATAAATACATAGATATATATATATATATGAATAGAATCATCAGTGACGGTGATGTCGATCAAATAATCCCGACTGTCGTCCCCGGATTCGAACCGGGCTCGTGATAGCTCAGCTGGTAGAAGCGATGGCATTGTGATTTCACGAGCTCGGTTCGAATCCGGGGACGACATTCGGAATTATTTTGATATATATATGTATATTAATATATATATATATATATATATATATAATATATATATATATATATATATATATATGTTATGTATATATAAATATATATATGATATATATATATATATATACATCTACACTGAATGGTTCCCAGCGATCAATTGATATTTTTATTCAACCACAAACAACTTTTAATTCCATGCCATCGCAATCGAGACTGAAGAATCGCTCGATGGAGACATTTTGTTGGAAATTGAAACGTGGACGAGCCGAGGATTCGAACCCAGCTAACCCGTAACAAAGTTACAGTGACTTAAACCAATGCGCTATCAATGCGCTCTCTTGATAGCGCATTGGTTTAAGTCACTGTAACTTTGTTACGGGTTAGCTGGGTTCGAATCCTCGGCTCGTCCACGTTTCAATTTCCAACAAAATGTCTCCATCGAGCGATTCTTCAGTCTCGATTGCGATGGCATGGAATTAAAAGTTGTTTGTGGTTGAATAAAAATATATATATATATATATATATATATATATATATGATATATATATTTGTGCATGTACATATGCATGTATGTGTGTATGTATGTAGGTATATATGTATGTGTCCTTTTCGCAGTTGTAGACCAGAGTAACGGTCAACCTCTTTGTGATCTTTCCCAGCGTTTAATTTCTGACTTTATAATCACCCATTTCTCTCTTCTTGATGCAATTGAAAATGCTAACTGTAATCACCTTGTATCATATTCCACTCGTTAGATGGCTTCTATCGGCAACTTAGTTTTTTCTTTACCTCTCCATGCTAGAGAGATCTTCAGAAGACTTGAAAATCTTCATCGGAAACTCATCAGAACTCAATTTGCTGTTGCATACAATTCAATATGCCTTAAAGAAAATATCTTGCCGCGTTACTCTAATATATGTATGTATGCTTGCATGCATTTATGTACCGTTTCCATAAGAGAGGGAAGAAAATGAAGATCCTACCAAGTAGCTCTATGATAGCTTATTGACACCAATTTTTTTTTAGTTACATCAGACTATTATCACCATGATAAAATCCACCTATCATAAAACTCAACAAGACTTGGGTGTCCCCTGTCCCAGTGGTCGGGAACATTTATAGCCAGAAGAGTATTTTTTTTTTTTATTCAATAAAAATGTGTTGCCGGAACAGCACCGCGAAAAAAATAAATAAATCACAATAATTGATGGGCACAAATCTTTTCGAAGTTGTGTATATATATATAATATATATATATATATATATATAATATATATATAATATATATATATATATATAATTGTAATTTTATCTGGAATATCTGATAAATATACAGTATTAGACGTCTTCGTTTTGATAGAATAATTAATTAATGAAAAGCTTCTGAAGCCACTCAGTTGGCCTGAAAGAGCTGCAGGTTGCCGACCGTTGCCGAATAAAATCACGTGGGAACAACTAGAATAAAGTATAATCTGTAAAACGCAGCGAAAATATTGATGATTTTATTTAAAGACTGGGATATGTGCGAGAGGTACACATGAAGATGAAGACAATTGATGGAGAGTACTTCTTAGATTCTGTCATTCAAGGCAGAAGAGCACTTTCGTTAGTAACCATCGCCTCTATCCTCATGTGCAATGTAGCACCAAAGAGATAAAGTCATAAAGACGATTAAGTAGATATTTGAAGAGAGTAGCTTACTGGAAGGGCAGTAGAAGTTAGAAAGTATTGCTATTTATTTATCTACTCTGTTTGTTTAATTGTTTATTTATTTTTTGTTTATCTATTTATTCTTTTTTTTTTTTATTTGAGGAGAAATTAGTCTCCAATAATTAAAGAATGCTGAGTGATTTGATTCGTAGGAACATCAACAAAATCCAGAGAATATTAACTGCGTAAAGATTGTAAAGTCTGTACTCCATACGAAGGAAGGAAAAGACAAGAAAAACAATTGAAACAAAAGATGAAGTGCAGAATAAATCTCATTAACCCGTGGCTAGTTTAGTAGCCTCTAGTGCTTGCAAACTACCCTTCTATTTTCCCAAAGTCAACGGGAAATTAGCAAACTTGCTTCCAAACTTTCCCAGTGTGAACACTTACCGGTTAAGTTAACTAGCGACTAGCACTAGAGGGTGCTAAACTATAGCCTCTAGTGCTTGCAAACTACCCTTCTATTTTCCCAAAGTCAACGGGAAATTAGCAAACTTCCTTCCAAACTTTCCCAGTGTGAACACTTACTTACCGGTTAAGTTAACTAGCGACTAGCACTAGAGGGTGCTAAACTAGTCCAATGTCAACGGGGCTATAGAGAAACGGAGCCACAACAGACAGACAGACAGACGGAAAGGAAGGAAGACAGACAGACACAGACATTTAACGAGGTTGCAGGAAACATAACTAAATCGTAAAATTAAAAAAATGGCTGACTATTACTTTCGCGGAGTTTGTGTTCAGCGGATGTCAGCGTAATCTCTCTATCTCAGACGGAGTTCAAAGTTTCACGTCAGGAAGATCAACAGATAAGTTTACAGACTGACCGACTCACATAGACAGACACGCAGAGTATAATGTCTCTTTATTTAAACGAGGTCGACATTTTCTTCGTTGTTATACTATTTTTTATTATTAATTTGTTTCGTGATTTTTCTTTTTCACAAAACCCAAAAATCTGAGGAATATGAAGTTTCTTAACTTGTGCGTTATTTTGTCTGACGCACCATTCCACTCTCACGATGTGGGAAGTGAGAAACCTCTGGTAGGGCCCTGTCAGTTGCTGCAAGCCGCTGTTTTTTATTTATTTATTTCATCTTATCTAATTTTTTTTTTTTTTTTTTTTTTTTGCCGACGTTTGGGTTGCCTCCCCGCTCATGAGTTTGACACCATATCCACTGGGCTACCGCGCGACCCTATTTTTGTCTAATTCTTTTGACTAAAATACTTCGTTATCTTTTTATCGAATACTTTATCCCCTGTTAACTGCAACGTTTTATAATTTATCTTTTTATTGAAACCTTTTATCATTTCCTTTATTAGTTCCATCATAAAAAAGAAAAATATTGAAATCTGAGGATTAGGAACCAAATGTAGGTTTCGACAACATTTTATCATTTCCTTTACTAGTTCCATCATAGGAAAAAAAAGAAAACATTAAGACCTGAGGATTTGGAATCAAATGTAGGTTTTGATAAGCGGTGGGGTTGATAGACGGTCAGTCAGGGAAACAGCCACCGTGGCGTGGACAGCCAGGCAGATAGAGGGAGCGAGCGGTTGGGGTCCGGTGAACACAGGAGGACCTTCAGGTGGAGTTGACCTTGAGGAAGGAAGAGCCTTACCTCGTTCAGAACGGCGCCATTGGCACCAACTGTACAAAGGAGGAGCATGACGACAGGAGACCTTTTGGTCCATAACTAAGTCGGATGCGAAAAAATAATAATGATAAATAAATAAATGAAAATATAGTAATATAAATAATGATAAATGAAATCAATAAATAAATGCATAGGTAATCCTCCCCCCCCTCGCCCTCCTCTACTCTTTACCCCCCAATCTCCTCTCCCCCCCCCCAGCAGAGGAATGACGTCATGCATAGGGATTTAATCAAGAAAAAAGTCTATGGAAAGGGTCCAATATCGAAGGGAATCGTCAAGAGTTAAATATTCGTAGTTCTCTCTATTTAAGGTCTCTGAAGTTTGGAAGGCTTCAGTAGGATCACGTGATTAAAAGAATCACGTGGTCAGGATATCTGAAGCACTTTCCAGTGTTCTGGAATTCTCTTGGGATTTTTTTTTTTTTTTTTTTTTTTTTTTGGCAAATATTGGAGATTTCTTGTTTTAAGAGCCCCATTGGAGAGATTTATCCGTAGTCTCATCACTTTCTTATGAATAATGTCGACTGGTATCAACTAATGTTCTGTAAAGGTTTCCACCATTTTTCAATTAACGCACGTTCATTTTTTATTGTCATCTATTTCCCCGAGCCTTCATTTCCAGTATTATTACCTCTGTCTACCCCTAAGGCCCTGCTTACACTAGCGGTTTGAACCGCACGGAAACCGCGGCGGTACCACATCGTCAAGGAAAAACTGCGCGGTAGTGTATGGACGCTACCATTGACTTATAGAGTAATTGAACCGCTAGTGGGATCAGGGCCGAAGCTAAAAAAAAAAAACTCTAAAGACTTTTTTCTCAGTCACTCTTGCTATCAGTTTTCTTTCCTCCTCCCCCTCCTCCAGCTCCGTCGTCATCGCCTTCGTCAGTATTCCTGTCGCGCCTTTGAAAGTCATGATACTCATTTGGCGTCATCTCCCCTTTCTCCAACAACTCTTCTTCACCGTCTTCATTTCCTTACTCCCCAACACCAACATCTCATCAGCGCTGCTTTCTTCAACATTTTTTTTTTTTTTTTTGTGGTGGTGATGGTGGTGGTGAGGGGGGATAGGAGGATTTTCTCCAACAACACGATCTCTTCGAAGTCGTTTCCTCCAACACCTTGTCCTTTTCCCCCAACACTCCACTCCTCCTCGCTGGAACTACATTTCATTAGCATACCCGCCTCGCCTGGGCTACTGACATTGATCCTGTACACAGATGGACACGAAAACAGCTGGGAAACTTTCGGTCATTTTTTTTTTCTTAATTGTAAATATTAATACAAAGGTAAATTCTTTTGGTAGGCCTGGTTGCAGATATGGATCAAAAGGTCTCCTGTCGGTATGCTCCGCCTTTGTAATCCTTTGTAATCCTTTGTGTGTTCCCTTGTTTTGTTGAACTGTGGATTACTCGCTTTTGCTGTGGTTGTACTAGCAGTTCCTAAGTCCATCTATTCAACGTTGACTCGTTACCTCTTTGTTTATAACTTTATAGATTTATTGGTATTGCAAATATTGGACGTAAAAGAATACGCCGATTTCAGCTCTGCAGAAGACACTGAATGGTGTAGTTCTTAAAAGCGAATCCAGTTGTATGATCAATTCAAACGTCCATCATCTTCGTCAACTCAACAATGAAGAATATCTTGCTACGGCCGTCCATCTTGCCTGAGCATCTAATACCGAGGCGTTTTTTTTTTTTTTTTTTTTTTTTGACAAAACCGCCGACATGTAGGAGCAGTGTTGCTGACCGCAGCCTCACTTGGAGCGCGTGCTTCTAACTCAAATTTTCACTTTTCCTCAGTACGCTCGTTCCCTTTCTCTCGTAATTTTGGAAATTGATGTCCAGCCCAAGAATGGAGTATCACTTCAGGTTTGAGCGAATGTTATTAAAACTGATCGAAGTTTTTAGGTTTAAGCGAAGAAGCGAGAGTCTCTCTTTCAGAATATTCTGGCAGGTTTCAATGCTCTTCGGACAAGGCTTGGAAGATTGAATTCTTGAACTGTGCATCAAGAGTGCACACACGCACACACACAGATACAAAAACGTACACACACACGAGTACATACACACGCATATGCATACACGCACACACACACAAGTACATACACATATATACACATACACGCACACACAAAAGTACATACATACGCGCACACACACACGCACACGCAGGCAGACACAAACGCGTACACACACACAGACACAAACGCACACACACGCAAGTACATAAGCACACAGACACAAACACGCACACACGCAAGTACATAAACACACACACACACGCACACACACACACACACACACACACACACACACACACACACACACACACACACACACACACACACACACGCAAGTACATTAGCACACACTGACACTACGCGCACACACCGCAAGTACATGAGCACACAGACACAAACACGCACACACGCAAGTACATAAGCACACACACACAAACACACACACACACACACACACACACACACACACACACACACACACACACACACACACACACACACACACACACACACACACACACACACACACACACACACACACACACACACACACACACACACACACACACACACACACACATACACACACACACACACGCACACACACGCAGGCATATATACATAAATATATATATATAGGAATATTTATCAACGTAAAACTTTTCATGTACATTTTGTTTAGGGCAGGTGTCGAGGAACGCGGACAAATGATCTTAAATTGGGTCAATTTGACATTTTTTGAGGTAATGGAGGCTCAAGACAGATTTATGTTAACTTCTTGAAAGAAAAAAATTATGATGATAACTCAGGAAATAATATATATTTCATCCCACGAAGAACAATTACTGTTTCTTTTTTCGTTATCTCTCTGCTATAATTATTACACCATTTACAGCAATTTTAAGAATTATTAACTTATTTGGTTTGCTGGGTTGATACTTGACCTCAAATGGACTTTTTTGAGTAACACACAGAGAATTCCCGATTTAGGGCATTTGAGAAAAAGTTCCCGATTAAGAGCATTTGTGAAAAAGTTCCCGATTTAGGGCATTTATGAAAAAGTTCCCGATTTAGGGCATTTGTGTCTGTCTACGCAGAAACTCTGGATTAATATTCCCTCGTCAGCCAGAAGGCCAGCGGAACCTGAGGCACATTTTTTTTTGTCACGTAACGCCATTGTGTATCACCTTCCACCTCGCCTTAAGATGACAGACGAGGCGCTGATGACGTCAATTTCGCCAAGACCCGGAAACGAGAAAGAAAACGGAATGACGTGGAAAAGCACAAACACATCAAATGGTGCTCAAAGTTTCTGTGGGAGGTGTGGCTGGACCGGAGGTGGGCGTGGAAGAAGAGGAGGAAGAGGAGGAGGAGAAGATGGAAGATGAGGGCGAAGGAAGGAGGAAGAGAAGTAGGAGGGCAACGGAAGGAGAAAGGTATGAGAGGAGGAGGAGGAGGGTGAAGGAGAGAGGAGAAAGATATAAGAGTAAGAAATTTTTCGAAAGAGCGTAGATGAGGTGGCTAGTGGAAGTAATTGTCTGAATCTCTCCCTCTCTCTTTCTCTCTCTTTTTCTCTCTTTCTCTTTTTTTCTCTCTTCATGTCGTTGAACACGTAGATATACGTTTTTTTTTTTTGTTTTTTTTTTGGGGGGGAGGAGGGATTGTCCAGATCTCGTTTTTCCTTCTCCAAGTCATTTCACACGAAGAAATACGATTTTTTGTTTTTATATAGACTAGATTTTTTTTATATGTCATGCTGTTATTTTTTCCGAAATTGTTGATTTTTTGTAGTCTTCTCCCTCCTCCTCATCTCGCTCCTTCTCCTCTTCCTCCTCCTCCTTCTCCTCCTCTTACTTCTCCTCCTCTTCCTCCTCTTCCTTCCCCTCCTCCTCCTCCTTCTCCTCCTCCTCTTTCTCCTCCTCCTCCTCCTCCTCCTCCTCCTCCTCCTCCTCCTCTTTCTTCTCCATATAAGGTATAACCTCTTTGACACCGATGGAGGCAGGTTACTGAGATGAATGAAATAGTCATGATAAATGGGAAAAGTGCCATTTGGCACCTCAATAAATCAATCAATCAATTAACCAATCAATCAATCATTATACTTGGTCAGATTGACTAGCACCATAGCATAACCCTTTGAAGGGAAAAGCGTCATTTGGCACCTCAGTCAATCAATCAATCAATCAATCCATCAGTCAATCCATCCATCAATCATTATACTTGGTCAGATTGACAAGTACCATAGCATAACCCTTTGAAGTGAACCTCGCTGGACTACATGTTATACTTTATCGTAATACAAACAAATTCAGTTCTTCGCACGAAGAGAAATACAACAATCAGTATGATCCTCCACTACCACCTACAATCACCACCATCACCACCACCATCACCACCACCACCATCACCACCATCACCACCACAACCATCACCACAACTTTCTCCGTCTCCTCCTACTCTTCTTCCTCCTCTTTTTCCTCCTTCTCTTCATTCTCATCTTCCTTTTCCTTCTCTTCCTCCTCCTTGACCATTTTCTTGTCTTTCTCCTCCTCCGCCTCCTCCTCTTTCGCCTCCTCCTCTTTCGCCTCCTCCAACTCCTCTACTTTTCATCATCTTCCTCCTCTGCTTCTTTCCTCTTCCTCCTTCTCCTCCTACTCCTACTCCTCGTCTGTTTTCTTCCTATTTTCCCTCCACTTTCTCCTCTTCTACTTCTCCTCCACTTCCTCCTCATCTGCTTCCTCCTCCTGCTCCTCCCCCTCCTCTTCCTCCACTTCCTCCTCCTCACTTCCGATGCCACCCATTGGTTTCGTAATGCACGTAGGCACTGGGGCCCTCTCCTCTTTATCTATTCTCTCTCTCTCTCTCTCTCTCTCTCTCTCTCTCTCTCTCTCTCTCTCTCTCTCTCTCTCTCTCTCTCTCTCTCTCTCTCTCTCTCTCTCTCTCTCTCTCTCTCTTTCTCTCTCCCTCTCTCATTTATTTTCTCTCTCTCTCAATCTCTCATTCTCTCCTTCTTTTATTCTCTTTCTTTTCCTTCCTTCCTCTTTCCTTCCCAATTATTCCAACCGCCCCCCTCCGCCCGTCTTAGTATGTAGAATTTATGATATGCAGAAATGCTACTGGGAAGAGGAAAGACTTCAGCCTATAACCACGTATCTGTCCCCTCCCCCATCCTCCTCTCCTTTCGTCTTCCTCACCTCGTTCTGTTTTCGATCTACCTCCACCTCCACATGACCCTACTTTCCTAGTTCTCGACCTTCTTCTTCTTCTTCTTCTTCTTCTTCTTCTCTTCATCTCATCTCCATCACTTTCGTGGCCTTCGTCTATCTGTTACGGATCTACCAAGGCTGCAGCACCTCTTGCTTTGGTCTCTTTCTCAAGGAAGACCTTGGCACGTCGTCTCTGTGCCCGACAATCTCAATTCGTAATTGTCTCATCGTTAGCGATTGTCTCCTGGTCGGAGACGGTGATGACAGATGATGGCCGCCATAAAGTTCTTCTTCCTTGTCTTTCCTCGTTCCTCTTCGGGAGTTCCCGATGGCCCCGACAAAGGACTCTCCAACAAAGGTGGCGATGTGTCAGGGCCTGAGGAAGGAAAAAGGACAAAGGCGTTCGGGGAATTTGTCACGTGTGGATGTTTAACAAGGCCCACAAAGGCCCTGGCGGGACATCTTGTTTGACAAAGGCGGGGTATGCGGATCTGGAAGTGACGTGGGCTGTGGGGTGGTCGTGAGTTCGATTCCCGGGACCCGCTGCGGGATTCTTGCGTTGCTTCCCGACAGTCCTGGCCAGGCAAAGAAGCGACCCAAACATCGGCGAAAAGAAAAAAAAAAAAAAAGAAAAAAAAAAGAAAAAGAAGAAAAAAAAAAAAAACCGGCTTGCCGCAACTGACAGGACTTACCGTATCAGGGTTTTTTTCACTTCCCACTTCGTGTGAGTGGGATGGTGAGTTTTGAGGGGGTGAGTGACGCGGGTTGTGGACCCAAGAGGTCCGGATGCTGCCATGGCAACGGTGAGAACGTTTACAAGAATTTCTTCAGCAGGAAGCGGAAATGACGTCAAGAGGAAATAATAACGACAACGGAAGAAAGATTACTACAATCGAATGTTGACAGATAGACAGACAGACGAGGTTCTTAGAATAGAAGACCACTTAGCGGCTGGGACCTCGGAGAATGTACCACTGCAAACATCTGAACCTGTTTCCTTATGTATGAGAACGAATTTCATTTATCTTTAATTGTTGTATATTTGTTAAGTGTTTTGGATGGGGATGACAAGTGGTGATGGATATGGAGTTGCCTAGTGTAGGCCTCATGGTCTCTTGCAGTCTCCTTCATTCTTATGTTCTTATTGCTTCTGACCCAAGGCAGTGGGCGGGATACAGGGATGACCCGCCATCCACGAGGAGCTAAGATGACAGAGGGGGAGAGGATGGTGGGAGGGGAGCGGAATGGGTGGGAGTGGGTACTTGCTTTTTGACTTTGGCTACCTTCTTTATAAGGGGGAAAACCTCTTGGTATATAGATAGTCTTTGTAGAGACTTGTTACAATAACCGTGATGATGATATGGTTTAACGTCACAAACTCCCTCCTATCGGGAGGCTAGGACGATACCCCTTACAGAGGACTTTAGTCCAACTTCACCGGTGGCAGGGTTCGAACCTCCATCCCCTCGACCCTCGCGGCAAGTAACCCCAAAACAACGAAACCTGTTTGTTTTTGTTTTGATATATAGTGGGCAGGTTCGGGTGTCCACAGTATAACATATTTTCTTTTTAATTCAATGTAGGACAAATTTTGATTTAGCTCCTTTTAATATAAACGTTCGAATCCAACAGGTACTGGTGATTGCCACTTGACCTGACGTTCCGTGGATATTGGGTCACATAAAAGCCTCCTGGCGTGACTTTTGGGCCCGGGAATACTTTGACAGGGTCACTAGTGTCTTTTACTCAGCCTACCTTCCCTGGCACACAGGGCAAAGGTGAATACTTTATCCTCAGCCGAGAGATCTCTGTCTCATGGTTTTCACCTTTTATACAGCAACCTCGATGTATAGTCACATTTCAAAGTCACTTTTCTCTTAAATTCAACGTGAAATATATTATGTTATTTGCATGTATATATATATATATATATACATATATATACATATATATATATATATATATATATATACATATATATATATATATAAATATATATAAATTTATAAATTCAAGAGTGTGTGGGTGGGGGTGGGAGTAGGGGGTGTTTTTTTGTGTGTGTGTGTGTGTGTGTGTGTGTGTGTGTGTGAGAGAGAGAGAGAGAGAGAGAGAGAGAGAGAGAGAGAAATTCTATCACTGAACCCGCATCACTTTTTTCACAATGAAGATCCGTTACGACGGCGGTTTTGGCAGCGACTGTATCCCGTTATTTTCAAGGTCAATCCAGGTTACATCACGCTCAGAAGGCACTCGAGTCTCCATTAGGAGTAAACACATCAAGGTCGATCGGAGAGTGCCAAGTCAGGTGGCACCGTGCCACTAGCTGGAGCCAATAATGAGATGCAGCAGGCAGGTCATAGCGAAATGCAAATGAGTATGTAAACAACATAGGAGATATGTGTACAGTGGCCGGGGCTTGTGTCTCGTGTAAATGTGGGGTGATGATATTTCTACGAGTAATAATCATAGATTTGTACATGCATTAGTGTTAATCGTGGATTTGTACATAATTAGTATCAAGATTTTAAATGTGATGTTATTATTTTTATTGCCGAAGTTTCATAGCGTGATTAAAGTAGCATCATAGCATTATGTGAATACAGGGATATTACGATAAGAATCACACTTCAGCCACTGTACCAGATACAACTCTGACAGTTATATAGTGAATGACAACACTTGAGTTGGATTCCTTTACCTAACCCCATCACTACAGTCACGGCGATGTCCCCCTTCCCCCCCTCTAAGACAAATTAAAATCGCTTGGTATGAGTCAGATAAAAACCACAAAAGTGTGTCACAGTGCCCCGGAGGTCAAGATGTAAAGGAAGTCGGCGTCAACTTTGCAACAAAAAGCCCCCCGGAGGCGGCCGCAGCCACCCGGATGAAAGCCACAAACAGCAGAGGAAGTCTGCGCGATTTCAGTAACAACGCGATGAACAGAAGAAGCTTTCGAATAGGCCGACGTGAATACAAGCACAGACGCAATCGGAAACCTCCCCCAATCACGCATGGCTTTCCAATTCGCAAATGTAACGTTTGCCTACATCATGTAGTGTATATAGGTTATCATATTCACTGTTTAATGATTTTACTTTGTGTAGACAAAGTATCACCACTCGAGAACAGGTCCTACGTGTGGACAACGAAAGCCATGCAGTGGGTGAAGCAATTTGGCCTGAGCTGTACTAACCAAGCAGAGTCAAGTACTCAGTTGCAGCCGGCGGAAAAGGAGTCTTGCACCAATTGACCTTTACAACTATGATGTCACGTTGGGTCAGGCCAGGTCAGCGGCGGCGGGAGAGAAAGAGAAAGAGGAGGAGAAGGAGGTGGAGGAGGAGGAGGAAGAGAGGAGGAGAAGGAGGAGGAGGAAAAGGAGGAGGAGAAGGAGGAGGAGGAGAAGGAGGATAAGGAAGAGGAGAAAGACGAGGAGGAGGAGAAGGACGAGGAGGAGGGGCTTACTGGGAGGAGAATGGATGGGCATCATGGGACCTATCATGAAAAGGTCAGGAATGAGTTACTGCAGGGCGGAAGAAGTGTTGGATGAGGACAGTGAACGAGAGGAACGCTGGAGATAGCGTGGGGAGGTCCAATTTTGGCAGAGGAGGAGGAGGAGGAGGAGGCGAAGCGAGATGATTCTAGAACCAGTTTAGAGAAGAGATTAAACCTAACGATTAGGATGTGGTTGGGATGATGAGTTAGTTGACTCCTTGGCGGTGATGGTGCCCCTCACAGATTTTCTTCGGGTTGACGTCACTGGTTCTGTTCTGTTTAGGATAAGACTTTGCTCTGAAAAAGGTTCAGGTTGTCTGTACTTGACATCTTCGCTCAGCTTTTGGTCTGGTTCATATTATTAAAAAATAGATTTGTGGGGTGACGTCGTATGGGTTTTTGACTGCATATCTTATGCAGTTCATACTTGAAGAATTTTAGTGACATCCTCCACGGACCACAGTCACGCAGAATTAATATACTCGCATGACATAAGCCTAATTTCCATTAAAAAAATGAATGATAATCATTTAGACCTAGATAGGGACCAAAAGGTCTCCTGTTGGCATGCTCCGCCTTTGTAATCCTTTGTAATATTCCCTCCATGAGGAGATGAGAGGGCGGGGGAGGAGGGTAGTGGATGGAAGAGGAATGGGTGGGAGTGGGTACGTGCCTTTGATTTGGCTACCCCCCTTGTAAGGGGGAAAAATTTCTTTGTATATAGATAGATATATAGAATACTCCCTCCGTCTTTCTATTCTCCTTAAATATCTCCTTTACTATTTCTTTAACTCCACGTCCTCGAGACATTGTCTCCAAGGCTAGAAGCGCTGGTTATGGGCTAAAGGGTACCAGTGTAAGACCTTGTGCTTAAGCGAAATGTTATTGATAATGCGGAAGAGAAGCGACCATAGCGTGTCATCTACTTGTTGTAGGTCTCAGGTAGTTACGTTGATATATGCTAAGTACACAAGCGAGGGCGGGTGAGAGAGAGAGAGAGGGTGGAGGAGGAGGAGGAGGAGGAGGAGGAGGAGGGAAAAGAGAGTTTGAAGAGGAAGTAG
>NC_134789.1:35955822-35965822 GCF_046742065.1 Oratosquilla oratoria
CCGTTCTCTCCTCTTCCTACCCCCTTATCTATTGCGTACTCTACCTCCACCTCCCTCCCTTCCTCTTCCTTCTCCCCTTCCTCCTCCTCCTCCTTTCTCCTCCTCCTCCTCCTTCCTCCTCCACCTCCTTCCCTCTTACTCCTCCACCGCCTCCCCTTCCTCCTCCTCCCTTCCTCCTCCTTCCCCTTCCCCTCCTCCTCCTCCTCCCTTTCATCCTCCTCCTTTACCTCCTCTCCTTTCTCCTCTTCCTCCTCCTCCTCCACCTCCTCCCGTTTCTCCTCCTCCTCCTCCTCCCCCTCCTCCTCCTCCTTCACCTCCTCCCCTTCCTCCTCCTCCTCCTCCTCCTTCACCTCCTCTCCTTCCTCCTCCTCCTCCTCCCCTTCCTCCTCCCCTTCCTCCTCCTCCTCCTCCTCCCCTTCCTCCTCCTCCTCCTCCTCTTCCTCCCTTCTCCTCCTCCTCCTCCCCTTCCTCCCCCTTCTCCTCCTCCTCCCCTTCCTCCTCCTCCTCCCTTCCTCCTCCTCCTCCTCCTCATTCGCTTTAGTTCCCTGTCGTTCCCGTGCTTCCTTCATCTTATTCTTCCACATCACGTTCGCCTTCTCCGCTACCTCCATATTATCACCTCCTCCTCGTCCTCCTCTTCCTCCCTCTACCTCCCCCCCATCCCCTGCTTCCTCCGCCTCTGATACCTCCTCTGATAACGACGCCATTCTCCAATGTATCTCTTCCTCCTCTTCCTCCTCTTCCTCCTCTTCCTCTTCCTCCTCCTTCTCCTAATCCTCTTTCTCCTCGCCCCTCGCCTTATACTTTCCTCTTTTCTCCTCCTCCTCTTCCTCCTGCTCCTTCTTGTCTTCCTCCTACTTTTCCTCCTCTTCCTCTTCCTCCTCCTCTTCCTCCTGCTCCTTGTCTTCCTTCTCCTCTTCCTCCTTTTCCTCTTCCTCCATCTTCTCCTAATCTTCGTTCTCCTCGCCCTTCGCCTTATACTTTCCTCTTTCCTCCTCCTCCTCCTGCTCCTTTTCCTTCTCTTCTTCTTCCTGTACTCCTCCTCCTCTTTCCCTGCCTCCTATTCTTCCCTTTGCTACTCCTCCACCTCTTCCTCATTCCCTCTTCCTACTCTTCTTTCTCTTTTTTTGACCTCTTCTCTTTATTTTCCTCAATCACGTCGTTCCACTTATACTCCGTACCTTCCTCTCTCCTCCTCTACCTATTCCTCCTTTCTTCCTTCATCTCCTCAGTCATCCTCTCTTCCTTCACCTCCTCCTCCTCCTTCTTCTCCTCCCCTTTATCTTCTCCTTCTTCCTCTCCTCCTTCATATCTTCCTCCTCCTCCTTCTCATTATACTCTTCCTTCTCCTCCCCTTCTTCCCCATCAACTTCTTCCTCTCCTCCTTCATATCTTCCTTCTGCTGATTTTTCTTCTTCTTCTTCTTCTTCTTCTTCTTCTTCTTCTTTTGCTTCTTCTTCCTCTTCTTCTTCTTCTTTTGATTCTTCTTCTACTTTTTCTTCTTTTGCTACTTCTTCTTTTGCTTCTTCTTCTTCTTCTACTCCTCCTCCTCCTCTCCAGCACCTCCTGGTCTACCTCTTCCTCTTCCCTCCCTCCGTTTCCCGTTCTTAGTCTCCTTTTCGTCTTCGTGATTTTGGCAGCTCTCATTAGCTGTCTTCTTCGCCCGAAATGATACTTCCCGTACGCCTCCCGCCGCCTCCCTCCGCGCGCCGTTCCCGTCCGATGGCTCCTCTTCCTCTGGAAGAGTCGAGAGAACGCTCGCTTCTCGTCTTTAATAGGAGACGGACTTCGCGAGGGTTATTGGTCACGCGCCGCTGAAACGCAGGAAGAGAAATAACACACGAGAGACCACTGCATTGGAAAATGACTTGGGAAATGGCCGGCTGAGAAGGGACTCTGTTAGAATAGGTTTGGTCTTGTTAGGCTAGGACTTGGGAAATCACCGGCTGAGTCGGACTTTGTTAGAACAAGTTTGGTCTGGTTAGGCTCGGACTTGGGAAATGGCCGGCTGAGTCGGACTTTGTTAGAGTAAGTTTGGTCTTGTTAGGCTAGGACTTGGGAAATGACTGGCTGAGTCGGACTTTGTTAGAGCAAGTTTGGTCTGGTTAGGCTCGGTCACAGAGGCCAAGGAAATGTTAGAGATGAATTGTATGAAGACACTATGAAGATCTGCATACCTTCATTCTCTTCCAGCTGTAACTATTGGTTACTTTAAGGGAAAGTTAGATAAATGTATGGATGGGAATGATAGATGGTAAAGTACACGGAACTGCCATGTGTAGGCTTTATGGTCTTTTGCAGTCCCCTCTATTCTTATGAGTTGTAGAAAGTACTTTTGTCAAATATATTACTTTGTTCTGTTTAACGTTTTTCTGTCTGTATGTAACGTTGTCATGCACGTTTTGGCTTCTTAGATTGCTGTGATCATAAGCATACTATGGTACCTGATAAGGATGATTCCAAGGATGAACTCTATTCATTTATTTCGATCTAGGTCAAAAGCCGAGGTCACAATGACGTAAAATGCGATGTTCTTTCAAGGCTCCAAAACGTCAAAAATTTAGTCAGTCACTTCAATCTAACCAACGTTTATGATCGTTTCCCAGGATTGATAAAGCACTCGTACATCTTCTCTTCTGTTCCCTGAGATATCGGAACGTGTTAAACACCATATTTGAACGACGTTTCGCTTATTACAGCTTTTTCAAGTACAAGTACTTGAAAAAGCTGTAATAAGCGAAACGTCGTACAAATAAAGGCTCCGTCCTCATATGGTGTTTAACTCGTCAATCTTGTCGGCAACTGCCACTTTCATGAAAGAATATCGGAACGTGTCATGCAACAACACATACTAAGGGTCTTTGGCACTTTCGAAAAGTGCTCTCGCTCAGCGGGATTTTGTAGAAACCCGAGATCTTCCGGTCGCGGCCTTCCCATGGACGCAGTTTTGGGTTGACACCGAGGAAACTCTCCGCAATCGAGTGATCGACAAGCGGCTGTTCTTTTGGGTTTCTGTGCCATGGAGGAATACTTTATTTGTTTTGATTCACGTGAGCCCTCGTTCGAACCCTGCACTTACCGGTGACGTGTGTGTGTGCGTGTGTGCGTGTGTGTGTGTGTGTGTGTGTGTGTGTGTGTGTGTGTGTGTGTGTGTGTGTGTGTGTGTGTGTGTGTGTGTGTGTGTGTGAGAGAGTGTGAGTCTGTCTGAGTGTGCGCGCGCGCGTGTGTGTGTGTGTGAGTGTGAGTGTGTCTGAGTGTGCGATCGCGCGAGTGTGTGTGTTTGTGTGTGTGTGTGTGTGTGTGTGTGTGTGCGTGTGTGTGTGTGTGTGTGTGAAAACTGTTCCTGTACTGTGAATTCCAGAAATAGTGATTTAACTTTAGTCTTATAGTATAATTCGAAGGGAAAGGATTAGCGATATACATAATAGAAATATAGGGAAGAAGTCAGTTTCTATTAAATGAAAATTTCTTGAAGACTAACCTCTGGTTTCGCCCCTGTCTTTTCTCTCATGATTTTCTTTCCTTTATCCTCATCCCAATCTTGGGGGTGGGTGGGGGGTGGGGTTCGTTTCCCGAAAGTGTGGGGGGGGGAGGGGGCATTAAAAGTCCCGGATGTAGTTCGTCTTGGTGCTTCCGAGGCGATTTTCCTTTCCGACTTCCTTCAGGTTTGTCGGACTTCACGCTCGACCACCGCGGACTCTCTCATTGGCTCATTCCTTCATCATTAACTTTTTTTTTTCATTATTTTCTCTGTTCCCGTCGTCGTCGTCGTCAGTGTCATTGTCATTGTCAGCTTCATCGTTATCGTCATCATCGTCGTCGTCGTCGTCATCATCATCATCATCATCATCATCATCATCATCATCATCATCATCATCATCACTATATCAGCTTCATTATATTGTCATCATCAGTCTCCCACAGACAAAAATAAATCTTCATTGGTTAACACACTTGCTGTGATCTGGATGTTGCGCTTGTTATTGTGGCTATCGTCAGGCAATATCATTCATTCGAAAGGAGTGCAGTTTAGATTTCGTTTTTTTTTTTTCAAAATAATATTTCTACTTTGATCTTGGTTATACACATTTTACTCTGACAGCCGTCACATGATTTTGTTTAATCAAGTGACTCTATCAAATGATTAATTTTTTAATGCGGTTACAGGCTTTACAGTTTTTGTTATGACAAATGTCAGATGACTACACTAAGCCCTTCAGCATGAACTCATGCCCTAAGGTGAATAAAATCACCTGACGCTAGCCTTTTAGACCAGGGGTTCTCAACCTGGGGTTCGCGAACCCCCAGCGGTTCTCGGGACGGTTTCCAGGGGGTACTTAGATGACTAGCGAAAGATGATTTTGACATTTAAATCTACAGAGAGAAAACATTTTACATTGTTTTTAATGGTAATGCTTGAGTGATGAATAAAGTCATTACAATTTGGATCATGTGATGTCCATTGCGGTGTCACTGTATATTTAAATTAGTCTTAATATATTACCATTGTATGTTCTGGGTCAGGTTAATGGAGGTACGGGTCGATGGTCTGAGGACTCTCGGGGTATGTAACGGGGAAAAAAAGGTTGAGAACCTTTGTCTTAGACCTTAGGGTGAAGGGTCTAAACCCATCCCGTTAACGTCTTCAACCTAATGACCCCATTTACAGACGTTGTTGTTCTGGCCGTCGCCAGATGATTCTATTATGCAGCCGAGAGCGGAAGCTCCCAAGGCGGAAGGGTTTATATAATA
Organism: Oratosquilla oratoria; assembly: GCF_046742065.1. Taxonomy (NCBI): domain Eukaryota; kingdom Metazoa; phylum Arthropoda; class Malacostraca; order Stomatopoda; family Squillidae; genus Oratosquilla; species Oratosquilla oratoria. Next base: position 35,960,575 of record NC_134789.1, read on the forward strand.
TTGTAACGGTCGTCGGACAGATTTGAAGCTTCTGGTGGGTTCTGAAATGTATCAGGAGCCAAGGACGTTCACCTTTGTGGTGTTGTGGTCGCTCGGGGGGAACAAAACTCGGACTGGAATATCCAATGACTCAGACAACTGTTGTGGCACTCCCCCCGCCTCCCGGTTTGTCTTTTACCCCCCCTCCCCTCCCCCCGTCCACCCGACGGAGGCGCAGAAGGACATTCTTGTGCGGTGTTAGGTTACCAAAGTGTTTCTGATAGTTGATACTCTTGTTCCTATGTTTCATACGTTTTTCTGTGTTTTCAGCACGTTCGATCGAAAGTTAAACGAGAACGTAATTATCCGTTTGTATTAAATTCGTTCTTATACCGAGTGAACGGCAACGGGCCCAGTGGATCGAAAGAAAAGAAAAGGCGGAGAAAATCGATAAAGAGGGAAGGTAGTAAAAGGAACACAAACGCTTGGTTAAATACAATGAAGTGATCTCTTCTGTTAAGAGGACTCAATAGTGAACAATAGGGCTGCCCTTCAGAAATTTCTTCAAGAGGTCTGAAAAAAAAATATCAGATTCTTTCAAAGTTCAGAACTTGAGTGCTGATTTCGTGAGTTGCGGACAGACAAGCTCGTGGTAGAACCGTCGAGGGAGGCTGCGTTCCAGGACTAAACACCTTCAAGGAACTTCTGGAAGAGGTGTTCTTCAGGTTGTGAAGCTGGGTGCCAGAGCTCAACCCGTCGCGGAGGGAGGAACGCCCACCGCTGCCACCATGTTCTCCTTTCGCACCGAATGCACCATTGTCCTCAAGCTTCCGGAGGGGAAGTCCCCCGTAGAGACTCCTCCTTCCCAAGGAGTACCTTCCCCTCAAGGAGACCCTCCCTCTCAGGCAATTGCGATTACCCAGGGGGAGGTCCCTACGGAAGATACGTCCCTGGGGGCTGCCAGTAACCCACAGGTTCACGCTCTTGACACCGTCTCCGCTACTCAGCCACCCTCCATCACCCAGATCCTCCCTGAGTCCTCCTCCGCCTCCTCCTCAACCTCCTCCTCCTTCGTCGTCGTTTCCTCTTCTACTCCCGCCCAGCCTCCTTCTGCCTCTGTCCTCTTCTCCGTGTCACCCTGCCAACCCCCGTCCTCAGCAATGGCCTCGTCCACCTCCACCACTTCCTCCTCTTCCTCTCACGAAGTGGTAGTTATCTCTGGTAACACCATCTCTATTCCCCTTAGCACTGCCTCTGTAACTTCTTCGCCCTCAGACCTTGCTACCTCTTCGGCACTTACGTCCTCCTCTGTGTCCACCACGGAGTCTTCTTCCCCCGACCTCGCCCTCAACAGCCATTGTTCTTCATTACCCGAGGCTCCAGTACCGTCCTCCTCCACCTCCTCTCCCTCCCTCACCTCTTCTTCCGCCCCTTTGACTTCTTCTTCTTCTCCCTCTCTACCAACCTCTACTTCCTTCGTCCCCTCCGAAGCTGTTGAGCGCCAGGAGGGTGCCGACCACTCGCCAACCTCTTCTGGAGTAAGAGGGCCAAGCCCCACCTCTCCGCCTCCATCTCCTGCTGAATCTACCCCAGATACTGCAATCTCATCCACGACTTCTCCGTCACCTACGTCAGAACCTCTGGTCAAGCTCTCCCCAGAGCCTTCTGTCGCATCTCTTGAGACCGATGACGTCGAATTCCCCAAAGGTTCTTCGTCCGTGCTTTCTTCGGCGACCATCACATTTTCGAATTCGGGTTCCCCACCAGTGGCCAGACCGACTTTATCCATGTCCCCAGCCATGCCAACACCAGTCCCCGCCATCCTCTCCTCCAATGCCATCAACACCCCCTCCCACATGTCATCCCCAACTCCCTCTTCCACCTCCTCCCCAACATCGGAAATCTCTTCGGCAGCCTTCGTGATTTCCTTCCCTGACCACCAGATTTCGTCGTCCTCAGACACGCCTGGCGTCTCCTCCTCGTCCCCGACGGCCTCCACCCTCACCAACAACTCGGACGCAACGCCTCTGGTCTCTCCCGTCGTATCTCCTCTTCCCTTAGACGGCTCGGCCCCTCCTCCCCTTCCCGCCAGAAATGCCTTGAACTCTTTCCTCAACGCTTCTCCCAAAGCTGCTGAGAGTTCTTCGGCGGTTCATACTGGGGTGTCTTCAGACCTCCCGGCACCTGTTGAGGTTGCCGCACTTGCCACCTCCTCACGCGAGTTGCTGGGACCTATGTCTGAGATTTGTGAATCCGTATATTTATCTCCCTGTTCTTCACTCCCTGTTGTTCCTGAAGAGTCATCAAACGGTTCAGACTCCTCAGCAGAGGGAGGCCAATCCCCTCCCCAAGCTCCGAGATCTGCAGAGATCAAAGCTTCTGGAAAAGCCATCGACCCTGCTCCAGAGGCTTCCGGAACTCCTGAGGCTGCAGTAACCGGAGACGAGGACGTGAGTCACGACTCCAGTTCAGAGATTCGCGACAAGGAGAACTCTTTGACCTCTGTGGTGTCAAAAGCTTCCGTGTCTCCTCTTCCGCCCCCGGGGCTCGGGTCTTCGTCTGAAGCTCCCCCCATCCCCCCGAAGAAGTCTGCCGCCCCGCCCCGGCCTCCCAAAGACGCTGCACCAGGTGATTCCTCCGGTACCGTTCCAGGCCCAGTTGGGCCATCGTCAGTGCCTTCTTCAGGATTACTTTCGAAGTCTGGCCCAACCCCCTCAGAATCGATCACCGTTCCAGCAGCAAACGGCGAAGTAGGCAAGATAACCCCAGTAGGAAATGAACCTCGGAGACCTGAGGAAGTTTCAACTCCTTCCTCAGTTGCTCCTCCTGCAGTACTATCCAGCTCTTCCTCCTCAATCTCGACCACCTCCTCGACAATCACGACTTCCACCACGAGCTGCTTTGCAACCATCACGACAACCGTGACCACCAAGAACGTAGCCCTTCCCCAACACTCTTCTTCTTCAGCCAACTCCTCCGCATCCTCTCCTCGGCCTTTATCAGTAAAGGCCGAAGCGAAGAGAGCTACAACGCCCCCTGCAAAGAAAGAGAACGCTCAGGACAAAGGTAATTGATCGGGGTTGCTTGGGAAGACTGGAAGGCGGAAAGGCCGTGTATGGAATGTTTTGTGTTTATGTACAGGTCTTCGTGGATTTTTGCGTTGATTGCATGATAGCTGGTTCCTTTCATATTGAGTGAATTGTATATTAGACCACTTGTGATGTCAAAGTATAGGTATCTAGTGGAACGAATAGAGCGAGTACACACACACACACACACACACACACACACACACACACACACACACACACACACACACACACACACACACACACACACACACACACACACACACACACACACACACACACTGTGTGTGTATCTATTTATCTATATATATATATTTATATTTATATATATATATTTATATTTATATATATATATATATATATATATATATATATGTATATATCATATATCGTTATCTCTCTCTATCTCTTTCTCTTTCCTCTCTCTCTCTCTCTCTCTCTCTCTCTCTCCTCTCTCTCTCTCTCTCTCTCTCTCTCTCTCTCTCTCTCTCACACACACACACACACACACACACACACACACACACACACACACACACACACACACACACACACACACACACACACACACACACACACAGTCTCTCTCCCACCTAAATATATGTCAGTACTCTTCACTAAAAAGTCAACTCCATAGTCTTAAAAGAAATAAAATCACACACCTCATTCAGTACCTTGTTTTCTTTGGAATACAGACCTCTTTAGCCCCCTTTTTTTTTTTTTTTTTTTTTTTTTTTTACACCTTCATTGCAAGGCAATTAACTCGTTGTTTTCTGATCCGACAGGTAAGCGTCTGCGGTGAGAACCTGGAAGTCTTCGGCGTGACGGTGTCCAACCGTAAGTACCTCGTAACGATGTATTCCCACGTTGGTGACCCGCAGCTCGATTGACTTCTCTTCCGAGCACTACAGTGACATGAAGTCTTCTGCGTCGGCTTAGTAAACAATTTATTTTACGATAAAAAATTCACGACACGAGTAAGTTTAATAGATCTGTCAGAAATGTATGACCCTAAGATATATGTTGCCAAAAACTCCTTGGAAGGCATTGTAGTACTTAGAAATGAAGACAGGTTTATGCAAGAAACGAAATCTGTGTTCCTATTTGAATTTTGGTATTGTGATGGGAGAGTGGCAAGAAAAGAAACGGAGACTGTTAAGATGATGTTTATGTGAAGCAGGATATTTTGAGCAGAAATTGGGTTTTAATGGGAGAAGGATTTAGTGAACGAAGGAGTATTGTGGTCAGGTGAGGTTTTACTCGAGAATGGGGTTTTAGTGGACTAAAGGTTTTAGTTGGGCTTGATAGGAGGAACGAGACGGATTAAGAGAGAAGAAAAGAAAAGAGACGAGGAAACAAAGACGAAGGTTTAGAAAACGGGGAGAGGGTCAACAAAAAACGGAGGAACGAGACGGAATAGAAAAGAGACGAGGAAACAAGACGAAGGGTTAGAAAACGGGGAGAGGGGCAACAAAAAACGGAGGAACGAGACGGAATAGAAAAGTGACGAGGAAACAAAGCCGAGGGCTTAGAAAACGGGGAGAGGGTCAACAAAAAAACGGAGTGTTCTAGTTAAAACACGCCCAAGTTTCACGCGTGAGTTCCTGCAGCAGTTCGAGATAAAAGAGAAAGGCGATCTCGGATATCGCCTCTGATGGTTGCCGTCTTCGTCATCCTCTCTTCTACTGGCCTGGCTTGACTGGCCATTACGGTTATGGAGTCGTTGTGTCCACACACGGGGCAAGAGAAAGCTCTTCGATTTCGGGAGAGTCTTAAAAGACTTCGTGAAAGTCAATGAAGGCTCGATAACATTGAATGATAGGAGATCACGTTGAAATGGTCCACTCGATATTGCAAGACAAGATGAATATCTCTTCTTTTCTCCCTCGAGTAGGAGAAAGCTCCTCGATTTGGAAGAGTCTTAAAAGACTTCTTGAGGTCCATTGACGGCTCGATAAGAGAGAGGCCAAACGCAGTGTATGGGATCCAATATATTTAACGTTTCGCCCATCAGGCTTATTTCTGAAGAAGCTCTACTGGGCGAAACGTTAGATACATTGGATCCCATACTTTGCGTTTGGCCTCTCTCCTACAGTGCTGTTGCAGTCGTTGCTGCTATTACTCAACGGCTCGGTAACCTTAAATGCTAGGAGATCACGTTGAAATGGTCCACTCGCTGT
>NC_134789.1:35968322-35970822 GCF_046742065.1 Oratosquilla oratoria
TATATGTATATATATATGTATATATAAATATATATATATATATATATATATATATATATATCTTCGATGCTTTGATAGAGCATTGATAATTAATAAAAGCATTTTGATATATACATTATAGAAAAAGCGTCGGCCAATGATAAGCTTTGTTAAAAAAGAATGCTAATTAATGGTGAACGATTACGACAACTTTTTATTGTAATTGATGCCAGATTCGATGTCTATAATGAAAAATATATAATGGTAGTAATAATGATAAATAGAATTAAAGATAAATAAGTACATGAATAAATAAATAGATTAATTAATTGATTAATAATGAATATGTGAATAAAGAAACAAATAACTATCGATAATTTCTTTATCATTTGTACTGTGGTGAGGTGCAAAGGCTGTTCCATCCTCCCGGGAATAGAATGGTGGTTCTGCAGTGGATCGTCTAGGCTAATGACCTTCGTATTTTCCTTTTTTTTTTCTTCTTCTTTTTTTTCCGTCACACTAGACTACGCACCATTGCGCCCCATCTATAATCCAATTTTCGCTTCTTAATGCAGAAAATTGTATCTTAAGCCCCTTCTGCCACACCCACGCGACGCAAATGATTTCGTTTGAGTAGAAACGACTTCGTTTGCAATCTTCCATTTTTCGAATCTCCATATGTCAAATCGCCTTTGCGTCATATATTGAGAAGCTAAATGACGAACTAAGTGAAGTTAAACTTATATGAATATTAGACACATCGTTTAGTTAAACCTAGAAGAATTGTTTAAATGTAGACTTAGGAAAGTCTAGAATGTTGTAAGCCAAGTCGTCTTGCAGATTTTCAAATTCAAAACATTTGACGAAAATCGTGATAGTGTGACTGGGGCTTAGCCTTTTCAACACAGTGGCGTCCTTTATCCATCGTCCTCCACCTAAGAAGAGTTGAATCCATGCAGCGATGAGGCGGCTTTTGCTCTCACGGGCATTGAGATCTCCAGGGGCCACCAGCGCTCGAATTCACCGCTACTTACTGAGAAAGATCGTCCGTGATTTAACATAACAATACTTCTAAAACACGTCACCTTATTAAGGGGGTTGAATGCGTGAAGTAGGTGCAGGAGTAGGGGTAGAGCGGTGCTTACCGTGCTCGGACCTTTGAGGTTAGAGGGTTTGTGTCCGAACCGATGGATTCCAGGGCTGGTTGGAGCTTGTGAGTTCTTCAGAGTTCTTCGTAGTTCTCTGATGCCTTTGAAATAGAGGTGATAATGGATTAAGATGACTATATCACCTTTATTCCTTGTTTCTTTTAAGCATTTGGCTTGGTTTAATTTATCATTTCAGGTGAGGATAGATTCGAATAGGATAGAAATTGCCAAGTGTTGGCTGGAATTTCCAAAATACCGCCATACCGGCAGCAGTGTATAATGGATTAAGATGACAATATCGCCTTTATTCCTTGTTTCTTTTGAGCATTTGGCTTGGTTTAATTAATCATTTCAGTAGAGGATAGATTCGAATAGGGCAGAAATTGCCAAGTGTTGGCTGGAATTTCCGAAATACCGCCAAAGCGGCAGAAGTGTTGATCGAGTATGGCGTATTTTTAACATAAAGACGGCGGTATCGCCGTTCATATATACTGAACTGGTTCCTGCAATTGTCAGTGAGAAGTCCACCGGAGGAATTTCATCTTGGCGCCAAATAATGGTCACGTGACGTATGCGCTTTCGTGGGAATGACTCCAATGCTGACGTCACAAAAAGAAAGAAATACGAGTAAAAAACAATAAATTGACGGACAAAATCTATTATCTTGATGTGAGTGACATTAAGGTTTATTGACGTTAGTTGGCCATTTGTTTGATTATGTTTTTATTAACTTCCATTCTGGTCTTGTCTCAGTCCATTGCTTGCAATAACATCGATATCATTATCATTATCATTGCTATCATTGCTTTATATTCCTGGACTCCGTCCGCTTGATCGTCAATAACCAAGACTATTTTGTCAGACGTGACCGTCGTAATTGCCAATTTGATATCATCTCTTTTACTACTGTGGTCCAACTCGCCAGGGCACTGCCTCTCTCTATGTCGCCGCAAAACATGCCCTGACGTTATAGCATCATTTGTACTAAAGCACAACATTTCACACTACTGAAACTAATTGCAAACTAGGTGCGCCATTTTCTGTCGCCAGTTCCCGGATTTGACTCGTTTGTAACACTCGTAGTGTCTCGTCTATTCGTCATGTGACACAATATCAAAAGAGTAACCTTATCTAGACACAGATGAACATGTATCTGGCAAGGTTGGTCACTTACATACAAAGGTATTGTCTCACTTTTATGTAAATATTCTTTTAATAAAATGTTCGGAATTTGAGGAGTTGACATCAAAGGAACACGCACGCAAACACACACACACACACACACACACACACACACACACACACACACACACACACACACACACACACACACACACACACACACACACACACACACACACACACACACACAC
>NC_134789.1:35973322-35988322 GCF_046742065.1 Oratosquilla oratoria
GTTGGATCCACGGCCGGAGCTGAGGACGCTCTCACGCCATGGCGTTCTCCTCCTCCTCCTCCTCCTCCTCCTCCTCCTCCTCCTCCTCCTCCTCCTCCTCCTCCTCCTCCTCCTCCTCCTCCTCCTCCTCCTTCTCCTTCGCCTCCTCCTCCTCCTCCTCCTCCTCCTCCTCCTCCTCTTCCTTTTTTATCTTTCCTCCTGCCCTGCTCTTCCTTTTCCTCCTCCTTCTTCTACTTCCTCCTCTTCCTCTTCCTTCTCCTCCTCTTCCTCCTCCTCCTCTTCATCCTACTCTTACTTTTCCTCCCCTTCTTCCTCCCTCCCTCTCCTTCTCCTTCTTTTCCTCTTCCTCCTCCTTCTACTCTTTTTTTCTTTTTCTTCCTCCTTCTCCTACTCCTACTCTTCCCCATTCAAATCCTCTCCTCCTCCTCCTCCTCCTCCTACTCCTGCTCCTCTTTTTCATAAATCTACTTTTGCTCCTCCTCTCATACTCTCCCTCCTCCTCTTCTCACTTCTCGTCCTCCTCCTTTCCTCCTCCTCCCTCTCCTCTTCCTCCTTCCTCTTCTCACCATCCTCCTCCTTTTCCTCCTCCTCCTCCTCCCCCTCCTCCTCCCCCTCCTCCTTTTCCTCCTCCTCCTCCTCCCCCTCCTCCTCCTTGACCTCCTCCTCCTCCTTGACCTCCTCCTCCTCCTCGACCTCCTCCTCCTCCTCCTCCTCCTCACCTATGTCATAATCAGGAAGACTTCTTGGAAGCTCGCCAGGAGCGACAGAGGGGGGGGGCGAGTGTCAGGCATTGCACACACACACACACACAGTCTTAGTAAAAACAGGACTCTCGGTTGCAGAGCGACGAGAGTGCATTCGTCCGAAGACTGGCTCTGATCGAGTTAGGCTTCGACCCTTTCGATGCCAAGGGTGGGTGGGGGTGAGGGGGGTGAGGGTGTCACTGGAGTGGGGGGGGTTAATTAGAACATGGGAAGTAAGGAGACTGCAAGAGACCTTGAGGCCTACAATAGGCAGTCTCATGCCCATGACTACCTGTCCTCCCCATCCAAAAAGTTTCCTAATTAGGATAAGCTGCGGCCAGTCAGGGCCCCTCCCCTTCGCTAACGAGAGGGTGCCACAAAGATGAATGAAATTTTCTGGCTGGCAACCATGACAGAAGGAACAGTGACAATGAATAAGGAACGGATTGATGCGATCTATTCTCACGTTTATTAACAACTCGCATACATGAATGACCGCAATCCATTTCAACACCACTACTGACACCTCAGTGATTGAGATAGTTTGGCTCCAGCAGGACCGAAGTCTCTGAATTGCATCATAAGTACATAAAGGTTAAGATCGAAGTTACGGAAGACTTTCACTTGTACAGGTACGGACAGCCAAACCTGAACCAAGATCAGTTAGATTGAGCAAATGCATTAAATCAGGTTGGGTAAATGTACCTTAGTGTTGGTACTATGATGTATACAAAAATTCCTGTCCATAGAAATATCATAGATACTCAACAATACCCGGATGGAGTAATCGCTGTATAAATTTTATGGAGTTATTGTGTAATGAAATTTAGTGACACTCTTACGGCCCAGAGTTACTCAGCATCATTCTATGGTTAGAAACTTACCTCCACTCAAAGAGGAATTCTGATCAGTTTATTCTTCTGCTACCCTTCTTTTCTCTTCCTAACTCCCTCCTAGACCATGTCTGTAACTCCACCTCTTGAGTACAATATTCCCCACAAGTATAGAGGAGCTGGTTACTCCCGACAAGAAAGATTCAACAGCGAAACGCATGTTTGCAAGAGTTCTGATGATATCTTGGGTCATGTGCAAGTGACGTTGCCTCAGGGGACTCGACAGCAAGTGGAACTTGATGCGGAACACACCTTCGTCCTGGTCAGCCAAGGGTCAACCTATTTGTTGGTTTCTTATAAAGCTACTTCCAGTTAAGTGAATAAATTACTTTCACTTCCTCTTTGTGTGTGTGTGTATATGTGTGTGTGTGTGTGTGTGTGCGTCTGTGTGCGTGTGTATGTGTGTGTGTGCGCGCATGTGTGTGCCTGCGTGTGCCTGTGTGTGTCTATATGTGCGTGTGTGTGTGTGTGTGTATGTGCGTGTGTGTGTGTGTGTGTGTGTGTGTGTGTGTGTGTGTGTGTGTGTGTGTGTGTGTGTGTGTGTGTGTGTGTGTGTGTGTGTGTGTGTGTGTGTGTGTGTGTGTGTGTGTGAATCTAGATGAGTTATTCCTAACACCCTAACTTAACCCTTGACATATCAGTTACAGCTCCTCGCTACTGAGTTAAATATATTCTGTATAAATCAAGTCTCATATGATACATATACTTTTGCCACTTTTTCCTTAATTAACACAACGAAAATAGATTATATAAACACGTTCAAAGCTCTGGTTTATTCTCGATCAGGTACGATTTTCTGCATTAGTACATGTACACATTCCGCTCCATGTACATGATCACATGAGGGGTACAGTTATGATCGCGATGTTCAGCAGAAGAGCCGTTCATCGAAGCCTGACGGTCGTGTGATGGACGGCAAGTAGACGATGAACAATTATGAAGTAACTGCGAACGAACTCATCTGGACCCACACAGGTGCGAAATCGCGTACATTTAACACGTTTCGCTTTTTGTGTACAAGTATATGCAGCTATAACAAAACCTCCTGGTGTTATTTCTTTTAGTAATATTAAGTCTATTGGTGTGTATGTTTCTTTTCCTGGGTGTTTGTGAGGGTACCCTTAAGCTTGTGTGCATATGTGTGTGTTTGTCTGTGTGTGTGTGTGTGTGCACGCGCGCATATACGTGTGTGATGTATGTGTGTGTGTGTGTAATTCACCATGGTCTTGGATCACGTATTGGACTCGTAATCGACAGCTACTACCTTCCCGGGAGAGAGCTCAGAGCTCATATATAACCGATCTATGGGTACTGCTGTGACCTCATACGCACACACACACCCAACTCCCTGCCCACAAGAGTTGGAGTAACGACTCGCACCGCAGCGATACTGAAATTATTTCAGCCTTTGGTGGGATCCAAACCCGGACCGCCGTAGTGGCACCCGAAAACTCTACTACTGCGCCACGAATGTGTGTGCATGTGTGTGTGTGTGTGTGTGTGTGTGTGTGTGTGTGTATGTGTGTGCATTTGCGTGTGTGTGTGTGTGTGTGTGTGTGTGTGTTTGCGTGTGTGTGTGCGTGTGTGTGTGTGTGTGTGTGTGTGTGTGTGTGTGTGTGTGTGTGTGTGTGTGTGTGTGCAAGTGTGTGTGTATGTGTAAGTATGTGTGGAGAGAGAAAGAAAGAGAGGGGGAGAGAAGTGGGAGGGGAGATTGGGGGCAGTACCGTGCTTGCGTGTTTACGTGCGTGCGTGCATTGTGGAACGGGACCGTGTGATGGGAAGATTTCGGCTCTGGAATGTAAACGACACATTACATGTCCAAATATCACCTCGGGACGGACGAAATACGGAAGATTCCGTCGTGGGTCACAGATTCTCTCTCTCTCTCTCTCTCTCTCTCTCTCTCTCTCTCTCTCTCTCTCTCTCTCTCTCTTACTCTTACTCTTTCTCTCTTTCTCTTTTCTCTCTTTTCTATCTTTTCTCTCTTTTCTCCTCTCCTTTTTCTCTCTCTCTCTCTCTCTCTCTCTCTCTCTCTTTCTTGTAGACTTCTCCCTCCACCACATATTTCTCCAACCTCTCCATCCACTCCCGCTCTTTCAGCCCAATTCACTCATCCTTTTCGTCTCTCCTCGTTTTTTTTTATCACATTTTTGCTTTTGTGTCTTACTCTCCTTTACTTGTTTTTGTATCATTTCCACTTTCATTTCCTATTCATGCTTTATATTTATGTCCTGCGCCTCTTTTGTCCCCAATCCCTCCTATTCTATTTTGTCATTCCGTTCTACTTTTTGTGACTTTCTCTTTCTCTCCCATACAATATTTCTATAATCCCTCAGCTTCTCTCATACCATTCAGCTACTTACCCATGACTGCTTTAGCCAAACAAGGCAAAAATCTGTTCGATAAAAAAAACATCATTTCTTAGGTAAAATTCTTGGCGGGGTGTATAAACTTACAAAAGAAATCAATGTTGACAGGATTGATAATTAGTTTATCGAGACTGGAGAAGTCAAATTGCAGGTCAACTGGTCAGTCCCATTAATGAAGGAGATCTCCGCCAAGATCAAATAACAGATCAAATATCCCAATTTCTTTTTTCATTCTTTATTATGTTCTTGACATTATCCTTCCTTTTCTTTGCGATCTTTGTTTTCTATTCTTCTGGTTTGATAGAATTTTCTGTTTTAATCCAACGAGTGTAGGTGATACTTCGGGTGAGGGTTTTGTCTCTGGAAACTCCCGGGTTCAACGGGTGCGATGGTGACGAGCTCGGGTACAGCTGGAGAGTCACCTCAAGGTCCTCCTCAAGGTCCGGACGACGGGGTCAAGTTCACCTCCAGCACCATCCCCTCCGAGTGGCTCCTGAAGGAGGTGCCCTTGGGTGCACTCGTAGCTCCCTTTAACCAATAGGTAGATGTCAAGCTTCTGCAGAAGCCGCCCCCCAGGTGCGCTGGAAGGATCTGCGGAGCATTTTACAACGCGAAGGCTTAGGTGAGTTCGGAACGATTAGAGTGGCGATGTTCCTTATGTGGTTTATGGAATACCTCCCTGAAGGAGGACTGGGCTGCACTGTCCGACGCTCGACACGCCTCTTGCGTCGAGTTCGTCAAAGATGGCGCCGGTCGAGTATAGGTATATATCTTCGTGGTTGATGTTTCTCTCGAGACAGGTGAAGGAACCGCGTTGATAGAGGGTATAGAGACTGTTCTCGAGGACCTGTCGGACGACTGTCTCGTCGGCCTCGTGACGTTTTCGAGACATGTCCTCGTTCATGACGTCTCTAGCGACGTAGTGGGGGAAAGCTCTTGCGTGGCGCGGTATTGTGTATTTGACGGTTCTTTGAAATACCCCAAGGATTATATCAGGCGGTGCCTGTCAACGGGAACCACGACTGGAGGTGGAGAGAACATTAAGAATAATTTCCTACAGCCGGTTAATGTATTCAGGGAAACCTTTAAGAATATTTTTCAGAGGACCTTGAAGTCGACCCACAGCCCCGAGCGCGGGAAACGGCCCCTGAGAGCGGTTGGCGTGGCTCTCCAGGCCGCGTCCGAACTTCTCCCCCTTGACACCGCCAGGAGCGCTTCCCGAGTGATACTTCTTTTAGGAGGACCTCCTACGATTGGACCTGGTAAGGTGGTGTCTCAACGGCTCCATGAGACCATGCGAACTCGGAGTGACGCCAGTATACCGGGGTTTGGACATGTGGGAGTCGCCAGGAGCTTCTACAGCTCCTGCGGGAGGGCGTTGGCGGAGAACTTTGCCACCGTGGACGTGGTCGCCGCAGCGCCGCGGGAAGTCGGACTCCACGAGATGCAGAGCCTCGTGACCCAAACGGGAGGAACCTTGTTTCAGACAGACTCCTTCCGGTCTCCTTCGTTCCTGAATGTTCTTCGCCACTGCACCACACCGCCCGTGGCGACGTGTGTCAGGATGCAGATGTTCACGTCGCTTAACCTCAAAGTAACTAGCATCGCCGGCCCCGGGTACTTGAGTAATGATCGGATGCAGTGGATACTGAACTCAGCGGACCAGGAGACCACTCTAGCTCTGTACTTTGATACTGTATACAAACCACTTTTGAAAACTGCAGCAATCCAGCTAGTTTCCGAGTACTGCCACCCAGACGGCGTCACTCGCGTTCGCGTATTGACAGCTTTACGACCAATCATTACAAAGAGAGCAATGGAAATAAAGGAAATCGCCATCAACTTCGACCAGGAGGCAGCGCTAGTCCTTCTTGCCAAGAAAATTCTTCCTCCAGAAGGACTAGACGTTACCGTTGCTTACACAAAAGTCTTCGAATTTCTGTTAAGCCTTTGGAAAACGTTCAGAGACTTCCGCGATCTCCCGAACCTCAAGGAAGTTCCAGAGTTCGTGTACGCCGCTACGAACTACGCCTCGCTCCTGGCCGATCGCAACATATCGGCGGACTAGGTGGCTGTGTAGCGCAGCTGCCTGCAGTGCGCCCCGCCCCTCTCCGCAGTCACCATGCTCCGCCCCACGCTCTTCTCCTACGACGCCCTCGGGAGCATCGAGATCGTACCGGCGGACACAGCAACCTTGCGCCCCGATGCGGTTCTCGTCCTGGACACGTTCTTCCGTGTCGTCAGGTACGAGGCAGAGTATGTGGTCGCGTGGAAGGAAATGGGTCTCCACCTGCGGCAGGAATACGTCGGCGTCAGGTGGATGTTGGAGACCTCGGAGGCCCACGCGGCCGAGATGTCGCAGAGGAATCTGGGGGAGTATGTCCGGACCTTCTTCAAGGACTCTTTGGAACGTTACGTGACGGCCGCTTTGAGTCCCATCGAGGACTCACAAGTTTCATAGAGCTCCATTGTCCCTTTACAGTGTTATGGTTACCTGTAGTTCTTAAAGAACCTCGAGAATCTGGTGAAGTGATGGAGTTTCTGTATTTCCAGCATTCCACTACAGTACTATGATTACTCAAAATTTTTCAAAAACTTGGAGAATCTGGTGAGGTGACAAGACAACTCGGGGAGTTGATATAGCTTTCAGTATTTTTTTTTTTTCTTAAAGAACGCCGAGAATCTGGTGAAATGATAGGATGACATGGGAGTTCCTTAGGTCTCCAACATTCCTCTTGCGGTATTGGAATCATTGCTTCTAAATAACGTCGAGAATCTAATGAGGTGAAAGCACCCACACAGGAAAGTTTCTACTTTGCTTCTGAACTGTACGTGAAGGCATGCATGGGCCTATGAGTGTCTTTGTGGATGTGATTTTACTTTCTACGTACCTATTATTAACTATGACTCCTCGTTTTAGTTCCTCAAGTGGGGGGCATTTCCCTCAGCTGAATAAAATCGTCTGACGTTGGCTTGAGTACAGATGAGTATTAACAAGACGTGGTCACTCGAGAAGATTGATATTACTTCTTTAGGTTGGAAATATTCATCCTTAGTTGAATAAAAACTTCCCAATAGTTGTGTCACACTCTTTTACCATTTGGAAGTTTCCCTCAGCTGAATAAAATCTCTTAGCTTTTGGCAGAATAGAAAATATGTGTCAATTGAGTTAACGAAAGATTGAATCGAAGTACCTATTTCACTACCAGAGGTTCTCGTAAGCTTGATAAAATCACCTGGCGGCAGACAGAGTGAAGTAGATAGAGATAAGATAATGAACGGGTTAATGATTTGGTCTCCGCAAGGAAAGGGCTGGCCCTGGTGTATTCTTTGTTTACACCAGGGAACGCATGAAAGATAAACACTGAGGACCTCCCGAGAGCGGTCAGAGTTGTTGACTAGGCGGAGGTAATTCCGCAAATGCGTCTGGTAATAACAGCTGGGCTAGGTGGTCGTTAGTTGGTGCGCTGGTCTGTCATCAACTTGAGTTTTTTTTTTCCTCTTTTCCTTCTTCTTCCTCTTCTTCCTCTTGGCCTTCTTTTTCTTCTTCTTCCACTTCGTCATCTTCTTCTTCGTCTTCTTCTTCTTCTTCTTCTTCCTCTTCTTTTTCTTCTTCGCCTTTTTCTTTTCCTCATCTTCTTCTTCTTCTTCTTCTTCCTCTTCTTCTTCTTTTTCTTTTGCTTCTTCTTCTTTTGCTTCTTCTTCTTTTGCTTCTTCTCTTTCTTCTTTTTCTTCTTCTTCTTCTTCTTCTTCCTCTTCTTTTTCCTCTTTCTCTTCTCCTCCTCCTCCTCCTCTTTTTCTTCCTCTTGTTCTTCATTGAACCATAAATAGGCTCAGAATGGAAGTGTACTCGGTTGTAGTGTTGGTAGTCCATGTACTACGAACGATTTTTGTATTTTTTTTTTCTCTTTTTTTTTACTGGAAGCTAAAACCAGAGACACAGCAGCGTGGTTATTAAAACTGTGTCAGTAGGGTTAATGAAGGAATGGCGTGCGGCCGTAACCCAAACGATGGTATCAGTTATGCTGATGAAGGCGAACCTACTACACGAACGTTGGCGGTAACGTTTGGTATTGGAACCGCTTGTGGTACTGTAGGTATCTGCTATGGTGCTAATAGGGAACTGGAATATCCATACAGATATTCCAGTCGATTTGTTGACGTAACGGAAGGGTCTTTCCAGGGCTCGTGGTTGAAGAGGAAAAAGAGGAGATGGAAGTAAGGAGGAAGGGAAAGGGAGGAGGGAGGTGGGAGGAAGAGAGAGAGAGAGGGAGAGGAGAGAAGAGAGAGAGAGAAAAGAAGGAAATAGATTAAAGAGGAAAGGAGGAAGGTAGAGAAGAGAGGGAAAATGGAGGGGAGAGGAGAGAGAAGAAGGAAGAGAGGAGAGAGTGAGGTCAATGGTGAGAGAGAAGAGGAGGGAAAAGGAGAGACAGGAAAGGAAGGGAGAAAACATAGAGAGGAGGAGGAAGGGAAATAGGGAGGGAAGAAAGAGAAAACAAGTAAAAGAATTGAGGGAGAGTAAGGAAAAGGAGGAAAGAAAAAGAAAAACAGAGAAAGAGTTGAGAAGAAAGGCGAAAGGGAATAAAACCCAAAGGGGGAGAGGCAGATTGATAGAAGTAACTTTATATGTAAGAGGTGGAGGTGGATGGAGGAGGTGGAGGTGGATGGAGGAGGAAATGATGGACGAGATGGGCAGAACGTGCAACGATGAACTGAATGGGAAGCGAGGGAAGTTAGATCCAGAAGAACTCCTGATGACGTAGGTTGGAGGAAGAGGGGGGGAGTGTCCATTTGCGACCATGTCGGTAATGGAAGTACGGCGGTTGCGGTACTGCGGGGTGCGGACTCAGCGGCGGTAAAATAGAGGGGCGGTTCAGGGCGGAGGAACGTTGTTGCGGTTAGCTTATTCCCCAATGGTAAAGTGATTATGGTGGATCAGGAGGTAGAGGTGTTGGTGATAGTGATGATGGTGATGATGGTGGTGGTAGTAGTGGTGGTGGTGGTAGTGGTGGTGGTAGTGGTAATGATGGCAGTGGTGGTGCTGGTGGTGGTTGTTATGTTTTGGATGTGATGGACTTGTTTCGGGAATAGTGATGACGATGATGGTGGAAGGGAAGGAATAAAGAATAAAAGAACAACTAGAAGACAAATAAACACGGGAAGAAATACTATAAGGAGAACACCGGTAGGAGGAAAATAATGATTGTGATTGGAAGAAGAAGAAAAACAGGTAATGAAGAAGCAAAAGTAAATAGAATAAAAGAAGGAAAATGAGGAGGAGGAAGAGGAGGAGGAGGAGAATGGAATAATTTAATGAAGACCTTTGGGGTCTACAGCTATGATGGTTCAAGTTGCCCCTTTCCACTAATATAAGGGCTTCCCTCAGCTGAATAAAATCACCTAATGACATCTAGAATGAATACCGGAGTCGTAAAACGAGCGAAAGAGTTGATTGGGTTATGTTCGAGTTGGAAAGGGGTTTCCCTCAACTGAATCAGTAACTCCGTGGGAGAGTGATCCAAGCGCCACGATAGGCCGCCAGACCTTGATTTCGTACTCAACCTGCCGACCTGGGATTCCTGGGAGTTTGATTCGTCTCCCTCTGAGTTACCTGGTCGAGGGAGACTAATCCAACTCCCACCAGGTGGTGCGGAAAGCCCAGATCGGTTGGTTGAACACGTACTCAAGGTCCGTCTGCCCGTGGCGCTTGGATCACTCTCCCACGGAGCTACTCCATTGCCTGGGGACAGCTAGAATTGGTATTAGAATTAAATCCAGCAGAGAGGTCAAAGAATTGTATGGTCACGATAGAAGGGGGATGACGTCATGTTAGCAGGCTGGATAATGTTAGAAATAGGGGAAAATCTTGTATTGATATTTTGGTGATGATTGTGGTCACTGTTGTTTGTGGGTAGTCTTGGTATCAGTGATAGGTAGTTGAAGTAGTTAAGGAAGAGGCTGTGTTGGCAGACGGGGTGATGTTGGAAATAGGAGAAACGTTGGTGTTGGGAGTCTGGTGATGATAGAGGTCATCGTTCTTTGATGGTGGTAATGATGGTGTCTGTTGGTAACAAGTGTTTTGTAGA
Source organism: Oratosquilla oratoria (assembly GCF_046742065.1). NCBI lineage: Eukaryota > Metazoa > Arthropoda > Malacostraca > Stomatopoda > Squillidae > Oratosquilla > Oratosquilla oratoria. The sequence continues at coordinate 35,983,414 of NC_134789.1, forward strand.
AATGATACTGGTGGTGGAAATGTTGGTAGTGTCAAGATGATGTCATTGGTAGAGTGGGTGGTGGTGTTGGAAGGAGCCCATAGGGAATTGTGCTGGGAGTCAGTGAGTGTCTGTACCCACTTGGCGACGCAACTGTTGGCAACGAGACTAAGAAGGGTGACGTCATGACCTTGAGGAACCAAAGAATACCCAAGATTTTTTGCAAGGGGAGAATCAGACAGACTAGAAGAAAGTGAATTCCTAAGAAGTGAGTTTAACTTTTTTTTATCTTCCACTCCCCCCCCCACAAAAAAAAAATTGAGGTGGCTAGGGGTGGGGTAGGAACATCCTCTTCCTTTTCATTTCCATCACAAGCGTCATTTTCATTTCCTGCCGCTTCAAACCTATGCGGACTTCATCTCCTCATCTCTATCCTAACAATACTTTCAATTCAATTCCTTCTCGTGGAGTCTGTCGTCGCATAACTAAGAATGCTGCAAAGACTTGGGGGAGGGAGAAAGAATGAAGGAACAGGAAGTTATAAGATATAAAGATAAGACCGACAAAGCAAGGGTGTAATGCGGAGAATATATACGAGGACGAGGTAAACGAAAATGAATGCAGAGGATGAGTGTGAGGGTGGAGGAGGAGAAGGAGGAGGAGGAGTAGGTGGAGGAGGAGGAAGAAGAGGAGGAGGAGGAGGGGGAGAAGAAAAAAGAGGAGGAGAAGAAGGAGGAGGAGGAGAAGAAGAAGAAGGAGGAGAAGGAGGAGGAGGAGGAGAAGGAAGCGGAGGAGGAGGAGAAGAAGAAGAAGAAGAAGGAGGAGGAGGAGGAGGAGGAGGAGAAGAAGAAGAAGAAGAAGAAGAAGAAGAAGAAGAAGGAGGAGGAGGAGGAGGAGGAGGAGGAGTAGCAGTAGGAGGAGGAGGAGTTGGGTATGCGGTCTTGGAGTTCCTCAGACCCTTTGTTGTTGACGTGAAGGAGCACCGTTGCATGGCGGTTGAAGCGGCGGTGGCGGTTGAGGCGGCGGTAGCAGGAAACACGGCTGCTAGACTCGTTCTGGAAGTCTGGAGATAAGATAGATGAGGTTTCGTGTCTCTACAGAATTAATCTTTTGGCGAGACCCATATCTCCCAATGACATGACTCGCGTGTAATGGATCGTTTTTTCCATGTTAAGTTCTTTTATTAGGATCCCATATTTGAACATGGACGGAGGAACACTTAAGTAATGGGTCTATATATATGTATATATATATATTATATATATATTATATATATATATATATATATATATATATATTTATATATATATATACACACACAAACATATATATATATATATATATATATATATATATATATGTATATATATACATATACATATATATATATACATATATGTATATATATACATATATATATATATATATGTTATACATATATATATATATATATATACACATATACATATACATATACATGTACATAGTATGTACACCTTAAGTAATGAGTAAAGAGAAGAATAAGTTTAGCAAATGTAAGGGAAAAGGGATAATTATTCCTCTGAGTCTCACTGACAGGAAACCCGCGGCACCACGGTAGCCGACAACAATCCTCAGGCCTTTTTCGCTCTTCTCTCTGGGAAGACAGTTTGAACTCTTGTCTGCATTGTGTAAATCTGGGACTGGTTCTGTCTCTCAAACACCCTATCAGGAGGCTAGGACAGTACCCCTTTCAGAGGACTTTGTAGCGTAGAATTTAATGAACCATGCCCTTGGGTCAACTTCGCCGGTGGCAGGGTTCGAACCGCCATCCCCTCGACCTTCGCCGCAAGTAACGACGCCCTTACCCGCTCGGCCAGCTAGCTTCTCATTGTAAACAAATGTAGGAAAAAAAGTATGACGTGGGAGGTGGATCGGGTGGAAGAGGTGGAGGAGGTGTGGGTGCGTGAATTGGGCGTGGGAGGAGAAGGTCGCGTGGGGGTTGGTCGCTGATGTAGGAATTGCCCGAAGCTGCGGGCCCATTTTATCCATTTCATCCCAATGTAACCTCGCGCATAGGCAATCTTCAACCCTTCACCACGGGGGGATAGGGGGGTTGGGGGAAGGGGGGGGATGCCACGGAGATGAATAAGGAAGCATGGCACCCGGAGTTGAATGGATTGAGGCTGCGTTACACCGAACTAATGTTTGTCAACTGCTATTGATTTTATTTTTTTTATAGAAACTGTGACACAAATTACAGTAGCTGGTTTTTCAAATCATCAAAATGTTGATTTGCTTATTCATTGATCTATTTATCTATAATTCTATTTATCGGTTTATATGTTATTTATCTATTTATCTACCATTTATTCATCTATCTATTTATTCGTTTGTTTAGATTGAAAAAAAATTATAACAAATTAGTGTGAATAGTACAGAAATTGGACACAGATGATGCTATCAGAGAAGCCTGGATTGTTGGAATCAAAGTTTATTCTACGACGTCGCAATAAGAACATAAGACATACACAAGAATGAAGGAGAATACAAGAGGCCATAAGGCCTACACTAGGCAGTTCCATGTCCATTACCTTCTCTCATCTCCATCCATAAAGTTGTCTACAATTTAGTGCACATGCGATCGGAAACCAGAACTGTTTGTGACTTTACGTTTGTTGGAGTAGGACGTAACTCAAGTTACGACATCGCACAAAAAGGAAATACATTTGTGACTAAACAATTTCATGACGTCACAGGATCGAGCATGGCCGCATCCAAGAGCGCAGTCGCAGGACATAGCGATGTCGTAACTCGAGTTGCGTTCTACTCCAACAAACGTAAAGTCACAAACAGTTTTAGTTTCCGAACGCATGTGCACCAAATCGTAGGTAACTTTATGGATGGGAATGAGAGAAGGTAATGGACATGGAACTGCCTAGTGTAGGCCTTATGGCCTCTTGTATTCTCCTTCATTCTTGTGTATGCCTTATGTTGTTATTGCGACGTCGTAGCTTAAGTTACGACGAACTCGACGTGACGTCATAATTTTTTTTGAGTCACGATATCAGGTTGTTTCCAGTTTTGAGTGTTGACTATCAGGACACTATCATGTCATAGGCTTGAACTGCGACCCATTCTGGGCGACGTGAAGCCACAAGCAGTTTTTATTTTTCGGCCAAGATTTTGTTTCCAAATTTTGAGTACCAAGATTATGCGACAAAGTAGTGGTATTGCGATCTCGTTACTCAAATCACAATTACCTAAAAGAGACATGCACAAAGGAGACTAGAGAGATCAATGATGGGAATAACGCTGAGAGACCGAAAGAGAGCAAGTTGAGTGAGAGAGCAGACTAGAGTGAAAGATATTGTGGAGGTGGTAAAAGAGAGGAAGTGGAATTGGGCAGGTAAGTTAGCGCGAACGACTGATGAGCGATGGAGTAAGTGTGTTACTGAGTGGACGCCGCGAGATAGGAAGCGTGGAAGAGGGAGACCAGACAGAAGGTGGAGAGACGAGATTGAAAATTTTGCAGGAGTGACGTGGCAGAGGTTGGCGCGATCGTGTGAACCATGGAATGCTATGAAGGAGGCCTTTGTTCAGCAGTGGACTCAGGATGGCTGATTTGATTTGGTTTTATTTGAAAGGAGACATGACATCACAGTGTCGAGACTCTGCTTAAGATTTTGTCTCCAACTTTGATAACTAAGTGTCAGGGCAGTGTGGCGTCGTAGCGTCACTACGACCTCGTATCGGCGGAACGACATCGTAGCTCAACGTACGACCTACTCGGGGAGATTTGACGTCACGAATAATTTCACAGAGTCGCTCGCCCCAGGTTGTGTTTCCGGCGCGTTTCTCTCCTGAGGTCTTCGGCGGAGCGGAGACGGCAAACAGCCGCAAGGTCTCATTTCCACACAAAACCGCAGCTCATTATACACAACACAGGCATCATCTTCGCGAGGATTGTCGTTACCCAAGAGTTCCCTGAGCAACAACGTAACAACTCCCACACTCCAAGAGTCCACATTAACGGTCAACGATACGTTTTTATAACAACATAGAAATCGACTTCCCATACGGAGATAACAATTTTCTCATCACTTAACAGACACGGTTCTCTGACAAAAGAAGATTACAGTTTCCTGTTATGTATAACATATTAGGTTTACTGTATATACTCGTATAGGTGGCTGCAGTTCACTTTACGTAAATAGGGCACAGTCTTCGCCTCAGAAAACACTATAAAGACGTCATTATTTGTATTCAGCAACAGTTTTACACGCACACACACACACACACACACACACACACACACACACACACACACACACACACACACACACACACACACACACACAATCTCTCTCTCTCTCTCTCTCTCTCTCTCTCTCTCTCTCTCTCTCTCTCTCTCTCTCTCTCTCTCTCTCTCTCTCTCTCTCTCTCTCTCTCTCTCGCAAGACCACCTTGGTCTCGCGCTTGCACATACCACACAATCCCTGCACTCATTACACAGACTGGCTCGAAGGTGAATGAAATGGACAGTCGGTAGACAGAATACATCGAAGAGGGTCATTCAGTACAGAAAGGGAGAAGGAAATAGAGTGTTGGACGTGGTGGACGGATGCTGTGATGAGATGCAGAGAGATCAAGAGGGAACAAGAACGAGATAAGAAGGCGTGGCGGTCCTCTGGGGGTTGGATAGGTCGCGCCAGTAGGGCGGAGGCTGCTTTGTTGGACGGCCCCCTTTTTTTTTTTTTTTTTTTTTTTTTTTCTGCACCCGGGCGAGTTGCTGCGAGCGCTCTTGGGAATACGAGGTACCCATATATGGCTACGCGCCTCCTGGGCTCCATGCACGCATGCGCGTAAGGTGTGCTTGCATGCATGCATGTGTGTGTGTGCATGCTTGTTAGCCCGCGCGGATACACACAGTAGTGTCTCTCTCTCTCTC
>NC_134789.1:35995822-35998322 GCF_046742065.1 Oratosquilla oratoria
ATAGATGTGACATGTCACTAAACTTGATAGTTAACTTTGATATGATTTAGCTAAAATTGTCAATCTGGCAACAGTCTTGGTTGCTGAAAAGTTACCAACCGATGACGTCTGATTTTTATTTTTATTTTTTCTAGGGTTTCTCTTCACAGTTTCCTTGTCTTCATATATTTTCTTTTATTTATATTTTCCTTTTCCTATTCTTTTTCCCTTTCATGTATACTAATCTTTTATTTTTCTCTTCTTCATTTTGCCTTTATTTTATTTTTTCTCTTTTTTTTTCTATGTATGGATGAAAGTATGCTCAAGTTCTCCCGAGCTGTGTTGTACCACGATTGCAGTGTTAAATGTCCTCAGTTACATAATTGTACAAAATAAAAAATAACATACCAAAACAGACATACATGTATCTTGACGGGTGAAACATATATTTACATGGGATAACGGGGCTCCCTGCACACAAGTATACTTACTCGCCTTTGTTTTATTTCTAACCATAGAAAGAAAGAAATGAACATCTCTATATATACCATCGTTTTCTCAGTCCCACCGTATCTGTCAAACCGAACTTGAGTACTTCCATGTACAGTAGATAGAGCCATAACTGGTTTAGCAAATGATAGCCCTCACATGATTAATCACGTTAGTAAAGGTGTATATGTGAGAGGTGCAATTCACGTAAACATAGAGATTCAGATTCATTCAAAACTCTCAGGTGATACTTTCTTCTTCTTCCTCTTCTACTTCTTCTTTTTCTTCTTCTTCTTCTCCTACTCCTTTTTCTTCTTCTTCTTCTTCTTCTCCTTTTTCTTCCTCTTCTTCATCTTCTTCCTCTTCTTCTTCTTCTTCTTCTTCTTCTCTTTCTTCTTCTTCTTCTTCTCCTTCTTCTTCTTCTTCTTCTTCTTCTTCTTCTTCTTCTTCATCTTCTTCCTCTTCTTCTTCTTCTTCTTCATCTTCTTCTTTTTCTTCTTCTTCTCCTTCTTCTTCTTCTTCTTCTTCTTCTTCTTCTTCTTCTTCTTCTTCTTCTTCTTCTTCTTCTTCTTCTTCTTCTTCTTCTTCTTGTGTCTCCCGCCGCTGACATCAAGTGCCGTTGTTGAACCTCCCCTTCTGAACTCAAAAATTCCAGCCTACATGGGAACGTCCATTGTTGTTGTGTGAAACTCCCTCGGCAAAGAAATCCTCACGCTGTAATTCCCCAATCAGTACGGGAGCGTTGAAGTCTCCCGCAAAGCAACTCGGCTGTGGAGAGAGGACCCGCCAACGTCACATTGAACCTGTGACGAGTAGCGGGTCAGTTTCGATCGCGATTCTCACGATGTTGGACCCGCATGCGAGGAACCTTAACGGTGACTTTTGTTTGACCTGGAAGATCAAACACTTAGGGCAAAGGTGGCGGCCTCGGTCGAAGTGAGGCTTTTTTATGATAATGATTATTATTATTATAATTATTATTATTATTATTATTATTATTATTATTATTATTATTACTATCGTTGTTGTCGTTGTTGTTGTTGCTGTTATCATCATCATCATCATCATCATCATCATTACTATCGTTATTATTATTTATATTATTATCAATATCATTATTATCATAATTACCATTATTATTACTATCATTGTTATAATTATTAACTCGTTGCTGTTATGTACAAGATCCCATTTACGTAAATCTCTACCACGACTAACTTTATAGATTTTATTCTGGCAAATATTAGGCGATTCATTTCTACTCAAAGGGGTTGTTTCCCTACAAATAATTAACACCACTGCAAATGTCACTTATTTATTATAGATTCATTTTTTACAAAGGATTACAAAGGCGGAGCATGGCGACAGGAGACCTTTTGGTCCATATCTAGGTCGGATGCGAAAAAAATCATAACAATGATAAACAAATAAACGAATAAATAAAAATGATGATAATGTAAATAATATATAAAATACATAAATGAATGCATAGGTATAGTTAGATAATAAACAGGTAAATAGTAAATAATAATAAATTGACATAACTAGTAATAAATGAGAATCAAACAAATAATAATAAACAAACGGACACGTTTACTTGCATTTTAATGGGTCGTTTTATACAATACAAATACATTATACATCGTGCCTTTGCGTTGTGGGTTTGTCTCCGTAGATGGTAAGTACTCTGGCACCAAATTCGTCAAGGCGCCGGCTGTGCCTGTTATGTTGGCACCGTGCTCCGAGTGTGACATCGCGCATTGCGGCGAGTGCCCAAGAAACACGATCCAAAGCCTGAGGCAACAGGAGGAAGTCACCAATCATTGGACTTTTTTTCAAGAACTTTCACTTCTTCGAGAGGAGTCTTCTCTCTCTCTCTCTCTCTCTCTCTCTCTCTCTCTCTCTCTCTCTCTCTCTCTCTCTCTCTCTCTCTCTCTCTCTCTCTCTCTCTCTTCGAAGTGACAAAAGTCCCAACTCACCTACGTCACCTCTCCTCTCTTCGCCTCGCTTGTCTTCTCTCTTGTCCTCTCCT
>NC_134789.1:36003322-36005822 GCF_046742065.1 Oratosquilla oratoria
TGCTTCTTCGTTTGAGTAGAAACGAATTCGGTTACGATTTTTTTGGGGTCAAATTTCCAAATGTCAAATTACTTTTGCGTCGTATCGTGACAAGATAAATGACGAACTAAGAAAAATTAAACCTAAAATACGAATGTTAGACACATTGTTGATACTATACTCGTTGCATTGAGAAATGGCCGTTAGGGCGGAGCACTGGGAGTCCCCCTGTGTTGCCACATATAATTATTTTATAATTTTATTCTATTCTATAATTCTATTTTATATTTTTGTAATGTTGCCACATATAATTATATTCCAATTTTTTGTCACACACCACCACTGAGGTAAAAATCAAAGCAATGTTTTCTATACAAAGGTTTCGTTTCCTCGAGTCGTATTCTCTGGCCCCGCCCCCCTCACATTGCATTCAGTGTGAGCCGTGCGGGCCGTGTTATTTGTGGAGATGTGGCAACACCGGGAAATCTCCTAACCCCGCCTTAGCGGTCACTTCTCGTTGCGCTGACTATAGCATGCTATCCGAGCGTCCCGCCAGCAAAGGTAAGGGATCGAGCGGTAGTAAAACATTTCACAATTCATAACCAAACCAGTTCAGTCTAAAAAAAACTTCCCTGTCGCGATCCTGGGAGTCAAATAGGAGCGAGTGACGGGATCTGACGACTCTTCTATAAAAACGAAACGAGTCTTGCGTCGTTTTGATGTCAGGTGAGCCTCGACAGATACGCGAAACGCGATCCGTCACAGCTCGAACCAAACAACCCGAGACAACTTTTCGTAATCGAAACCTTGTAACAAGTAATATGTAGCGAAAGTTGTATGTATATCTCTGTGAATATCTATGTTATATATACTCATATATGTGTGTGTGTGTGCTTCACCATGGTCTTGGATCACATGTTGGACTCGTGATCGACAGCGATTTCCCTCCCGGTAAAGAGCTCAGAGCTCATATATGACCGATCTATGGGTAATGCTGTGACCTTACACGCACACACACACACAACTCCCCGCCCACGAGAGTTGGAGCAACGACTCGCAGCGCAGCGATACTGAAATTATTTCAGCCCTGGGCGGGATTTGAACTCAGACCGCCGTAGTGGCGGATGCGAACGCTACCACTGCGCCGTCGAGTCGTGTGTGTGTGTGTGTGTGTGTGTGTGTGTGTGTGTGTGTGTGTGTGTGTGTGTACGTATAAACAATTAAACCAATCAATCCTCAGTTACATATAAGACTACCGTAAAAGCAAGTGACATGTAAACTAAAGTATCATACAAACATCCAAGGTAAGTACGACTTAGGTTGAAGACGACCCTCTTGCGGAAACGAAAAGTATAAGAAATGGGCACAAACTGTTGCGACATTCGTGCATTCTCTCTAATTAGCTCAATATGCATAAAAGTTCACCTTGTGGGCTGGCGCGGCGTGGCAGGCTTCGAGTGGGACGGCCATCACGTGCCAGGAGGAGGAGGAGGAGGAAGACGAGACGGAAGAGGCGGAAGAGGAAGAGGAGGAGGAGGAGTAAGAGGAAGACGAGACGGAAGGGGTAGATGAGGAAGAGGAGGAGGGTGGGGAAGAATAAGAGAGGGAAGAGAAAAAGAAGAGGAAATTGAAGAGGGGGAGGAGGAAGACGAGGCGGAAGAGAAAGAGGAGGAGGGTGGGGAAGAGAAAGAGAACAGAAAGAGGAGGGAGGAGGAGGTGGAGAGGGATGAGGAAAAGACAGAAAATGGGGGGGGAGGGAGGAAAAGAAAAAATGAGGAAGACAGGGAGAGGAACGGAGGAGAATAGGGGAAACAGACATAGGCGATGAAAGGAAGGAGAGGAATGGGAATAGGTAAGGGTGAAGGGGAGTGGAAGGGGAATTAGGGAAAGGAGGAAGGGAAGTGGGGAAAAGGGGGGAAGGAGGACAGTTTTTTTGTTTTGTCATCATTATTTGTTATCGTTTGTTTATTATTATTTGTTAGATTCTCATTTATTATTAGCTATGTCAATTTATTATTATTTACTAATTACTTGTTTATTATCTAACTATACCTATGCATTTGTTTATGTATTTTATTTATTATTTACATTATTATAGTTTTTTTTGTTCATTTACTTGTTTATCATTATTATATATATTTTTTTCACATCCGACCTAGATATGGACCAAAAGGTCTCCTGTCGGCATGCTCCGCCTTTGTAATCCTTTGTAAAGGGTTAGGGAGAGGGGTGAAGGAGGGAGGTGAAGGACGAAGGAGGAGGAAGGAGGAGGCGAGGGAAGAACAAAATGAAGAAGAGGAAGAAGAAGAAAAAAACAATAAAGGAACCACAAAATGAAATGACCCAAAACTCTGCTTGACTGGAGAATTGTTCTTATTTTCATTCAAACTTCCCACAAGCAATTATTTTTTATTTTACAGCCAGGAGAATCCCCCAGTACTTGAGGATTGGTGGACTAAAATGAAATGCCGTAGAATTGACTCCTCACATGATATAATGGAATACACGCAAGTAAGAACGA
>NC_134789.1:36015822-36023322 GCF_046742065.1 Oratosquilla oratoria
CCTCCTCCTCCTCCTCCTTTTCTTAAGTCACTTCTCCATTCTTCCCTTCACTCTTTCTCTTCCTGCCAACGGCAACATTAGCAATGAAGCTAATGTGTGTGTGTGTGTGTGTGTGTGTGTGTGTGTGTGTGTGTGTGTGTGTGTGTGTGTGTGTGTGTGTGTGTGTGTGTGAGAGAGAGAGAGAGAGAGAGAAAGAGAGAAAGAGTGTAAAAAAGAACAAGGGAATATAGATGGATGGACAGATAAATAGAAGGAGAGAGAGAGAGAGAAAGAAAGAGAGATGGGTGAGTGCGTACGTGCGCATGAAAATATATGTGAGTTTTGTCCAGTCACCGCGCCTGGAACGTGGCGCTCTTCAACAAGCTCCTTTTCCTTTCGAAGGCATTTCAACTTGTTTTGGTCTTGTCACCTCGACTGGCAACTTTTCGAGAGTAACAGTCTTCCTCGTAAGAAGTCTTGAAGTAAGCTGGGAATCGTGCACGGACGTTTTGGCCTCGGATGTTTCGGCCCCGGACATTTCAACCCCGGTATGTTTTGGCATCGGACTTTTCGCCATCGGACGTTTTGGCCCCGGACATTTTGGCTCTGAATGTTTTGACCTCGGACGTTTTGACCTCGGACGTTTTAGCCTCGGACATTTCGGCCTAGGACGTTTCGGCCTACAGAAATTGTCGATCCCGGACTTTATGGCCTCGTTCATAAATACCGCGGTTTATATGAGGTCGAAATGCCCGGTGTCGACAATTTCCTGAGGCCGAAATGTCCTAGGCCGAAGCGTCCAGGGCTAAAACGTCTAGGGCCGAAACATCCTACATTTGGTGGGAATTGACGAGTGGTGAGTTGAGGGGAGAGTTGAAGTTGAGGTTATGCAGGGCTGGAGTGAAGCTACTCCCACTGTATTTGGATATCAGAGAGGTGATCTGTACAGTAGTATTAAGAATGAAACTGGATATAATGTAACCCAGATCAATGAAACTGTTGATAACAAACCTCCTTTTAGGAAGGTAAAATGTAGTGGCACATTTGTAAAATGAGACTTATTAGCCCACTATTGGAGAATGAGATAAGATGGACAGAAAATATGTATATTTCGACCACTATCTGTGGTCCTCCTCAGCAGAATAATACATAGTGTGGAGTGAGAGAATAAATATAGCTAAGAGGGGTACATTTGGGGACAGGGAAAAAGGGGGGGGGGAGACTCAGATTATATGTCCTTGATGAGGTCAACCTTCTCCCCGACGTCATCAAGGACATATAACCTGAGTCCCGCACCCCTTTCCCTGTCTCCAAATGTTCCCCTCTTAGCTATATTTATTCTCTCATACTCCACACTACGTATCATTCTGCTAAAGAGGACCACAGATAGTGGTCGAAATATACAGATTTTCTGTCCATCTTATCTCATTCTCCGATAGTGGGTTAATAAGTCTCAAATCTTTTATTGCAAAACATTGTCATGACTTCACCTACTTGGCTGCTGCCATAGGTGTGAAGTGTGTTGTTGACAAGACTTAATAGGAAGAATTGCATAGAAACTGAGAGACTTTATAAACAATGAGGAGCTCATACTAGGGAGCACCTAGTTCTTCACCTTTGCCCACTGTACTCGGACTTGTAGAACAAGTAAAAGTCCCCGGTTGTTCAATTGGAACACGGGAGCGATAGAAAGCAAATGCTATGTATTTTGATATATGTATATACATATATATGCATGTATGTATATATATATATATGTATATATATATATTCATATATATATATATGAATATATATATATATGTGTATATATATATATATATATATATATACTTTTTTATGCAAAGTAGACCAAATGGAAAAGGAAACTAACGAAGCAGATCGCTTTCGTATATTACATCTTCAGAGTAAGAAGTACTCTTTTGCATTGGATGTAATATACGAAAGCGCTTTGGTTAGTTAGTTTCTTTTTCCAAGTGGTCTACTTTGCATAAGTGAACAGACGTACCCGTGTTCTTATTAGCATCATATATATATATATATATATATATATATATATGTATATATATATATATATACATATATATATATATATATATATATATTTGCAGAAACCACCGGGAAATTGAAAAAACAGATACCGAACGTTTTCTTCTATTGGTGTCTTTGAAAATGTCTAAATAGACGAAAACGTTCGGTATCTGTTTTTTCAATTTCCCGGTGGTTTCTGCAAAAATATTTCATCACGTGTGTTTTGTGATTTCTTTGCATATATATATATATATGTATATACATATATATATATATGAAACTGTAATGTTATAATACATTTTTGTAAATGTATATTTTGAACCCAGAAGTACAGGAGATCCGTATATTTCGACTACTATCTGTAGTCCTCATTCTGCTGAAGAGGACAACAGATAGTAGTCGAAATATACAGTTTTCCTGTACTTCTGGTATCATTTCTCCAATAGTTGGTTTTAAAGTGTACATATATATATATATATATATATATATATATATATATATATATATATATATATATATATATATATATGTATATATATATATATATATATATCAATGGATTGGTTGGTTTGCATTGTACAGACTGCGGGTTATTGGTTCGTCAGTCGAGACCCCGATCAGTCTGGGGTTCTGACCCCAAACTAATAGTGTTTTCTTCCAGTGATTTTCAATGAATAACATTTGCCCTGAATGTGTGAGTGCGGGCAGCAAGCGTGTCACTTTCAGTTTCACCTAAGCTCGTAGCGACACGAACGAGTTCGCCACCATATATATATATGTATATATATATATATATATATGTATATATATATATATGTATATATATATATATATGTATGTATATATATATATTTATATATGTATGTATGTATGTGTGTGTGTGTGTGTGTATACATAAACACATACATAAGTATACATAGTGTATTATTTATTTACCTGACTATTTTTTCTGATTATTTTATCCTAAATCCATTTATCCCTTTAAATCTACATATACATGTTTCTTTAACTATCTATCTCATACGTGTGTCGAATAGGTTTGATTCGATTTGGCCGATGCGGTTTATGCATTCGCTAATACCTGAACGTCTTTCCTGTACCCAAGAGGGAGATTATGACCGATATCCCTCGTCAGTTTCCTGGACACCAACGTCTCGGATCAAATGTAACGCGATCGAACCACCTCTCACTCATACGCCGGAGACGCCTTTCACTAACCGCCAGACCCTTCCTTTCCTTCCTTACTTCCTTTCCTTTTCTTTCTTCCTTTCTCCTTTTCTTCCTCCCTTCCTTCCTCGATTTCTATATTTCTTCCTTCCTTACTTCCTTCCTTACTTCCTTCCTTCCTTCCATTCTCCCTTCCTTCCTCCCTTCCTTCCTTTCTTACATCCTTCCTTCCTTCCTTCCTTCCTTCCTTCCTTCCTTCCTTTCTCCCTTCCTTCCTTCCTTCCTTCCTTCCATACTTCATTAAGTTCTTCTTTTCTTTCATCCATCCTTTCTTACTTCATGCCTCCCCCTCCCTCCTCTCCCTCCCCCTCCCTCCTCTCCCTCTCCTTACTCTTCTCCTTCTTCCCACTCCCCTCTCTCCTTCCCTGCTTCCTTCCCTCCTTCCCTCCTTTCACCTCCTTATTCTGTCCCTGATTAGTAGCTCCCCTTGCCCCCCTCCCCCACCATATCTCTCTCTCTCTCTCTCTCTCTCTCTCTCTCTCTCTCTCTCTCTCTCTCTCTCTCTCTCTCTCTCTCTCTCTCTCTCTCTCTATCTCTCTCTCTCTCTCTCTCTATCTCTCTCTCTCTCTATATATCTCTCTCTCTCTTTCTCTCTCTCTCTCTCTCTCTCTCTCTCTCTCTCTCTCTCTCTCTCTCTCTCTCTCTCTCTCTCTCTTTGAATATGTGCATGAAATTTTCCATTCAAATGTCTGTTTATTCAAATTGCAACATTCATTAAGAATAATACCTTTATTCTATTCTAAACCTTCTTTATCTTTCTTTTTAGGTAAGCCTGGCAGTCAGTACTTAGCACTTTTGGGAAGGTAAGCCGTTTTCTATGTTCACTCTTTAATATTCTTTATTTTTGTTCCTTTCTGTTTGCTGTACTCACCTATGAAAATGTCAAATTGCATTTGGTCCATCACTACATTGTTAACTTCATTGTATGAATAATTTGCTCTAGTAACAAAGGATTACAAAGGCGGAGCATGCCGATAGGAGACCTTTTTGTCTATAATTAGGTCGGATGCGAAAGAAAAAATATAATAATGATAAATAAATAAATGAATGAATAAATAGATGAAAATATAATAATATAAATGATAATAAACAAAATAAATAAATAAACAAATAATAAACAAAATAGATAAATAAACAAATACCAGAGTGGACCTTGGCTTAGAAAAAATACAGACAGATACACGAAAAACGGGTCACGATCTATCTCAACTTCGTTCAATCTTTGGGTTCACCCATCTGAGTCACCAACCCCCCATACACGCTCAGTTTGGTCTGCACAGTCCTGACCCTGTCCGGCGGCCAAATAGACGGCTTGTGAGTGTATGGGCCGCTTTGTTAAGAATAAAATTCCTCAAGTATGCCTCTCATTTGCAGGGCTGAAGTGGAAGGGAAGAGGAGGAAAGAGGGAAGGGAAGAGGAGGAAAGAGGGAAGGAAGAGGAGGAAAAAGGGAAGGAAAGTGAGGTGAGGTGAGGAGGCAACCCCAAGTTCGGAGGCTCTGGATGGAAAGGGAAGGAAGTGGAAGTTTCCACACGACTGGAGGAAGGGTCAGGTGGAATTGGGGCGCGAGTGAACTTTACACAAGAAATGTTTCATCAGAACCAAAGACCTGGACGACGGTAAATTGAGTTTTAAATGGCTCTGGCACTTTTTAAAAACGGGTTAATGATCATCGTGTGTGTGTTTGTGTTTGTGTGTGTGTGTGTTTGTGTGTGTGTGTGTGTGTGTGTTTTGTATGTGTATGTGTGTGTGTTTGTGTGTATCTGGGTATGTGTGTTCGTGTGTATATGTGTATGTGTGTGTGTTTGTATGTGTTTATGTGTACGTGTGTGTGTGTGTATGTGTGTGTGTATGTGTATGCGTGTGTGTATGTGTGTGTGTGTGTGTGTGTGTGTGTGTGTGTGTGTGTGTGTGTGTGTGTGCGTGCACGTTCGTGCTCCCACTTATACATTCATACGTTACAGTTACATATACCAATACCTTCTAATTATGTGGGAGGAGGAGGAGGAAGAGAAGGAGGAGGAGGAAGAAACGAAGGAGGAGGAGGAGGAGGAGGAAAAGTAGGGGGAGAAGGAGGAGTAGGAGGAAAAGGAGGAGGAAAAGAAGGTGGAGGAGTAGGAGAAGGAGGAGGAGGGGAAGGAGGAGGAGGAGGAGGAGGAAGAGAAGGAGGAGGAGGAGGAGGAGGAAGAGGAGAGTGGGCGTGGGTCCGTGCATGGGTGTGTCTCTCACTGTGCAATAAGTAATTCAGCCCCACGTGACCACACGTGCATTTGGCGGCTGCCGCCATTGCAAATCGACAAGGGGCTGTATTGCAATTCGGGGAACGAGATTTGGCGTGACTGAGTACGTGGAAACACCCGAGTTTGCTTTGGCCACGGAGGAGGAGGAGGAGAAATGGCCCCCGGAAAGGCAGCCGTGGAAAGTGAGGAAGTGAATAAGAAGGAAATCATTAACTGCTAGTGGACGACGAACCCACGTGATAGGTTGTCGAGCTGGGAAAGATTTGTGTTCCTCTCTCTCTCTGACTCTCTCTCTCTGTCTCTGTATGTCTGTCTGCCTGTCTGTCTGTCTGTCTGTCTGCCTTTCTCTCTCTCTCTCTCTCTCTCTCTCTCTCTCTCTCCCTCCCTCTCTCTCATTCTCTCTCTCTCTCTCTCTCTCTCTCTCTCTCTCTCTCTCTCTCTCTCTCTCTCTCTCTCTCTCTCTCTCTCTCTCTCTCTCTCTCTCTCTCTCTCTCTCTCTCTCTTTGCAGAGTGGGCGTGGTCAGCTGGAGCTGGATTCAGGATCGCAGTCGGGTGTATATTTAATCTGATCATGACATTTTTCATACTGTTAGCTGCTATTGTTTCAGTGTGACTTGTTTCAATCGTTGACCAAATGACGAAGAATTGCATTTCGTCCTATATTTCAACTTATTTCCAGTACGTATTGTGTCGAAATGTCTCTTGTCTTGTTGGAAAATAGATTTCGCGCTGTCCTTTCAGTCATGAAATGTATTATGATACTTAGTGTTGCATAAAGTTGCATCAAGTGTCCCCCTGTTTTATCTATTTGTTCATTTATTTATTTATTGAACTCTTTACTATCCCAGGGATGCTAAGAAAGTGAAGTGTGTGTGTATGTGTTGTGTGTGTGTGTGTGTGTGTGTGTGTGTGTGTGTGTGTGTGTGTGTGTGTGTGTCAAGCGCCAGTTATCACAAAGAGTCCATCGAATTGTGTACCTGTGTTTGTAAATATATTCGCGTAATATGGTATCAGTTGAGTTAATTGTAAGGAGAGAGCAAGAGTGGTTAAACCTGTACACGAGAATTAATAGTTTTAGAGAATGCGAGTACAAGGAAGAAAGAAGGTAATTAATGTGGGGTCCTAATGACCTACAATAAACCTGTAAAGGAAATGGAATGAGACAGTCTAACCAAAGGAATTCGAAGAAAAATAAAGTTGATAAGTAGACAAATAGACAAATAAAGCGTACAGAGGAAAGCAGGTGTGAAAGAGAGAGAAAGAAAGAGAGAGAGAGAGAGTAAAAAAGAACAAGGGAATAGAGATGGATGGATAGGTAAATTGAAAGAGAGAGAGAGAGAGAGAGAGAGAGAAAGAGTGTAAAAAAGAACAAGGGAATAGAGATGGATGGATAGGTAAATTGAAAGAGAGAGAGAGAGAGAGAGGACCGTAAAGCTGAAGAGAGGAATATGGGAGGAAATGCTTCAAGAAAAAAGGAGTGGAGGAAATAGACATGCCTGTACCATGCAACTGCCTAGTGTAGGCCTTATGGTCTCCTGCATTCTACTCCATTCATATGGAACTGGTTAGTGTTGGCCTTATGGTCCCTTGCAGTCTCCTCCATTCTTGTGTTCTTATGACATGGAATTACCTAGTTTAGGCCTTATGGTATCTTGTAGTCTCCTCTGTTCCTATCTTATGACATGGAACTGCCTAGTGTAGGCCTTATGGTCTCTTGCAGTCTCCTCGATTCCTGTGGAACTGCCTAGAGTAGGTTATATGGTCTCTCGCAGCCTCCTTCATTCTTTTCTTATGTTCTGGTAGGGGAAGGAGTCTGTGGAAATGCATAGACAAGGATGCGGAAGGGGAGGAATCAAGAATTGTGTATGTGTGTATTTATGTATGTATGCATATATGCAGATAGACTTATATATAAGAGGGAGGGAAGAGGGTAGAGGGAAATGGAGTATGTAGGGGATGGAGTGGATGGGAGTGGTTTCTATGTCTTTGTTTTTTCTGTCTACCTCCCGTGTAAGGGGGAAAAAG
>NC_134789.1:36030822-36038322 GCF_046742065.1 Oratosquilla oratoria
CGTATCCGTGTCTCTGTCCGTGTTTGTGTCTGTATCTGTGTTGTCCGTGTCGTCTGTGTCCGTATCCGTGTCCGTATCTGTGTCCGTGTCGTCTGTGTCCGTATCCGTGTCCGTATCTATGTCCGTGTCGTCCGTGTCCGTATATCCGTGACCATATTTTTGTCCGTGTCTGTGTCCGTATCCATGCCCGTGTTTGTGTCAGTGTCTGTGTTTGCGTCCTTGTCTGTATTTGTGTGTGTATCCGCGTTCGTGCCCGTGTCTTGTGTCTGTGTCCATGTCTGTGTCCGTGTATGTGTCCATATCCGTGTCCGTGTCCGTATCCGTGTCCGTATCTGTGTCCGTGCTCACGCTCCGTTCTATCCCGCCTCAACAGAGTCCTTCCTCCTTATCCTACTCCTTCCCCTCTTATTCCTCTTCGTTCTACCCATCGCCATTCCTCCTTATCCCCCGTTCCTCCTCCTCCTTTTCCTCATCTTTTTCGCCTCTTCCTTTTTGTTCCTTTTCTCCCAGTTCCTCCATCGCCCGAACCTGTGTCTCGCTGCGATCTCTTTCTCCTTTGTATATTTTATACCATTCCTTCTATTCCATTCCCCTATCTCTTCTCATTTTCATTCACCCTCTTCGCCTTTTTCTCCTCTTCCCCGTTCCTCCGCTTCCAAAGGAGAGTGAAAGGAGGTGGGGGGAGAGGGAGGAGGAGAAGTAAGGGAGGTAGGAGAGGAGGTAGAGTGTGTGCGTTCGTGTGTATTTGTTGAATTCGAAAGAAAAAATGGGGCTGCGTGGGAAGATCAAACAGAGCCAAGAGGTCTTGGTTGCTTATCCATAATGTTGCGACACAAGACTCAGGCTGGACTCTCGGCTCCTCTCGCAATCACCTTCCCCTTCTCCTTCCCCTTATTCCCCTTCCTCTTCCCCTTCCTCTTCCCCTTCCCTTTCCCCTTCCTGTCTTCTCCTTCCCCCTTCTCGTATCCCTTCCCCTTCCCCTTCTCCTTCTCCTTCCCCTTTGTTTCCCCTTCCCTATTTACCCTTTCCCTTTACCTTCCCCTTCCCTTTTGTTCCCCTTCTCCTCTTCCCCTTTGTTTCCCCTTCCCCTCTCCCCCCTTCCCCTTCTACCCCTCCATTTCCCTTTCTCTTCCCACTTTCTCATCTCCCTCCTTTTCACTTTTCCCTTTTCCCCTTCCCCTTCCCCTTCCCCTTCCCTTTCTCCTTCACCTTTGTTTTTCCCTTTCCCCTTTTCCCCTTCCCCCTTCTCCTACCCCTCCATATCCCTTTCCCTTCCCCCGTCTCCTCTCCTTTTCCATTTAATTTTTTTCTTCCCCTTCCCCTTCTCCTTCCACTTCCCCTTTGTTTTCCCTCTTCCTTTCTCCTTCCCCTTATCTTCTCCTTCATATCTCATTCCCTTCTCCCCTTGCCTTCCCTTGTCCTTTTCCCTTCCCATTTCTTTCCCTTTCTCATTTTCCTTCCCTTTTTCCTTTCTTTTCCACTTCCTCTTCTCCTTCACCTCTCACATTCCCTTCACTCGCCCCTTTCCCATTCCCGTCCCCTTCCCCTCCTTTCCCACCTCTTAACTATCTATATACCATCTATCCCAAGGGCTTTTTCCACCTTACAAGGGAGGTAGCCAAGTCAAAAAGCAAGTACCCACTCCCACTCATTTCACTCCCACCCACTCCACTCCCATCCACCACCCTTTCCTCCCTCTCATATTAGCTCCTCATGGATGACGGGTCATCCCTGCATCCCGCCCACAGTCCTGGGTCAGACGCAATGCAAAAAGACACAGTACATCCACAACAAGGCCGCTGCACTTAATCGGCGAACACACCCTCTCCATCTCCTCATGCAGAAAAAAAAAAGAAAAAAGAAAAGACGGGGAGAAATTCTCTTAACTAGGTTGAAGCAAACGGGATATAGTGAAGGCTCCGCTGTGGACGTTCAGCCTCCTTGAAGAAACGGCCTTCAAATTAATGGCACAGGATTTCATCAGTCTGTTGTTTGAAAAATAATAATAAATAAAATAATAATATTTCCAAGTTAATGGTAAGAAAGGGTCTTTTTCGTGGTGGTGGTTGGTGATTGGTGGTATTAGTGGTTTGATGGTGGTGTAGGAATTAATGGTAGTGGTGTTGTAGGAGGTGGTGAGGGAATCCAGTGGTGGTGAGATCCTTCCGACAGGAATGTTAGTGAATAAAGATCTCACATCAAGAGGTGTCGATACTGCCCAGTAGTAAGCGTCTCATCTCGAGCTACGATTTTCGTTTGATATTTTGGGTGTTGATTTTGGCGTCCTTATAGATCACCTCTGAGCGTTAACACGCTGAGAAGTTGTAGGTTGGAGGAAATTGCTTGTGACTGTAAATACAAGTGATTGCAAAGGATTACAAAGGCGGAGCATGCCGACAGGAGACCTTTTGGTCCATAAATTGGTCGGATGCGAAAAAATCATAATAATGATAAATGAATAAATAAATAAATATAATAATGTAAATAATAAATAACAAATAAATGCATAGGTATAGTTAAATAATAAAACATGTAAATAGTAAATAATAGTAAATGAGAATTAAGCAAATAATAAAAAACAGACAAATGATAACAAAACAAATAAATAATATAAAATAGATTATTGTCATTACAGTATCTTAGGTGTTTATCTAAATGATTCTTAAAGCTTCGAACTGAACTACATTGTACCGCCTCTGCAGGAAGTTTATTCCATTCATTAACTATACGGTTGGCGAAGTTGTTTCTACCCACTTCCAAATTAAATCTATAGACTGCAGTTGCACTAGACATAAGCTTAGGTGCAAATTTGAATCATATCGATTTGTTTTATTCTTTTTTATTTGATTACAGTTATAATTTATATATATTAATTATCATTATTGTCATCATCAACAACATCGTTATCATCATCAACATCGTTATCCTCTTCCTCCTCCTCCTCGTTATTATTATTATTATTATTATTACTATTATTATCATTATTATTATTATGATTATTGTCATTATTATTGTTATTATTATTATTATTATTATTATTATCATTATTATTATTATTATTATTATTATTATTATTATCATTATTATTATTACTATTATTATTATTATTATTATTATTATTATTATGATTATTGTCATTATTATTATTGTTATTATTATTACTATTATTATCATTATTATTATTATGATTATTGTCATTATTATTGTTATTATTATTATTATTACTATTATTATTACTATTATTATTATTATTATTATTATTATTATTATTATTATTATTATTATTATTATTATTATCATTATTGTTATTATTCTCATTATTGTTACTGTAATTTTTGTTGCTGGTGTTAATATTGTTGGTCTTGTTATAATTTGTTAGTATTACTTGTTTACCAATTTATTGATTTCTTTTTTCCAAGCAAATACTTTCTCATTAGAAATTGACACAGCTCGTGGTTTCCTATTGGTCCTTTGCTGCCCTGGGCCGCTGAGAGAGGCAGCGCGACGGAATCTCCCCTTTGGCGTTCCGCCCTCATCGGCCATCGTGGATCTGGGCTGACCCGGCCCGGATTTCACCTTCGTCATTAAACTTCATCAGTGACCGGAAGTGGCACTCGAGCTTAACCGCCTTCCTAACTGAGATACGGAATTTCGGCTTCGCAGAGCAATTAACCCTTTCAATTCGGTGACGCCCTTGAACCATTCTCTTCTAGCCAAGAAACGGAACGTTTTTTTTATACTTCAGGACTTGAACTCCGGTCTGAATGGGGGTCTCGGCCGATGGAGACAACTTTCAGTCGTGGGTCCGTCCCCTGAAATGAATAAAATTGCTTATCCTCAGCCAGAACAAAGTATATGAAGTGCGTCGCCGTGTTTCAGGGCTTAAGGCCAGAGTTCAGGAGGGTCGGATTCTCTTCGCTGAATAAAATCACGTGACGGCAGGTAGAATAAATTATAAAAATCGTAAACTGCAGCAAGTTGGTTCGGTATGGTTTGTTCGTCTTCGTATTATTTCGTTCGTGTTGGCGTTTTAAGGGGTTTCCCTCAGCTGAATAGAATTCCATCAATGAATATAGAAATCGTACGTCTACCTCAAAGAATAAATATCAGTATGTTTAACCCCTTGACCCCCTCAGGAGTTTCTCACAGCTGGATAAAATCGCCCGGTTGCAAAAAAAAAAAATAATAATGATACTAATAATTAAAATAAAAAAGGAAAATTTATATTATAGTAATGAGAATGAAATAGTAATAATAATGATAATAATGATAATAATAATATAACTACAATAATGATAATAATAATAATAATGATAATAATAATAATAATACTGATAACAATAATAATAATAATAATGATAATAATAATAATACTGATAATAATGATAATAGTAATAATAATGATAATAGTGATAATAATAACATAACTACAATAATAATAATAATAATAATATTAATATAATAACTACAATAATAATGATAATAATAATAATAATAATGATAATAATAATAATAATTAATAATGATAATAATGACAATAATAATAATGATAATAGTAATAATAATAATAATAGTAATAAATAAATTAAAAAAATAAGAGTTGAATGTAGATGTCGAAAAGTTGATCAAGACAGATTTAAAACTTTTGATTGTCGCATCATCTTGAAGTTTACTTCTGTTCCGTATATAATTGATTCCTCCAACTGAAACAATATTCATGTGTTCCTCTTCTAAATAAAATCAGACGACGATTTTAAACCATTAAAGCCCTTACAAAGTTACCACACTCACTCCCAATTGAATAAAATAGATTGGGGGCAGACGTATTCCCGTGTATGAAAACTTATATATATATATATATATATATATATATATATATATATATATATATATATATATATATATATATATATATTAATACACACATATACACACACACGGCACAGCGCATTAGTCGACGTAGCCTAGATCCTAAGTCGGACGTGTGAAAAGTCAATAAATATATGAAATTATCTTTTCAAGCGCATATAAAGGCTTCAATTAGCCCTGTAGTACTAGAGGGTGCGTAGGAGGAGGAGGAGGAGGAGTATTCAGCCGAGGGAGGTTTTGGGATGAGCACAAAGGTGAAGGAACCAGATGCTGCGTGGGATTCCAGAGGCGGCGTGGGATTCCACAGGAAATGTAGGATTCCAGAGGTAGCTTGGAATCCCAGAGATGGTGTGGGATTCCAGAGACGGTGTGGGATTCCAGAGACAATGTGGGATTCCAGAGATTGCGTGGGATTCTAAGAACGGTGTAAGATTCCAGAGGCGGCGTTGGATTCCAGAGCTGGAGTGGGATTCCAGAGACGGTTTGGGATTCCAGGGACGATATAAGATTCCAGAGACTGTGAAGGATTCCAAAGGTTGTGTGGGATTTCAAGAGTGGTGTAAGATTCCAGAAGCGGCGTGGGATTCCAGAGACGGTGTTGGATTCCAGGGGCGGTATGGAATTCCACAGTCGGTATGGAATTCCAGCGTCTGTATAGGGTTTCATTGTTGACATAGGATTTCTGAATCTGTTTGGGATTTCAGAAGTGGTGTGCAGTTTCAGAGGCGGTGTGGGAATTTGAGTGGGAGTCTACGAATGTGTCGGGATTTGGTGGCTGTGGGGTAAGGGCGTCACCCCAGAACGCCCACATGAAGAATCGTCACCCCGTGAGATCCCACCCGAAGAATTGTCACCCCAGTACGCCGAATATCAACAGTGGAATAAAGATTAGGTTAGGTTAAATTAGGTTAGGTAAGGTTAGGTTAGGTAAGGTTAGGTTAGGTAAGGTTAGGTTAGGTTAAGTAAGGTTAGGTTAGGTTGAGTTGAATGAGGGTTATGCTTATTGTCATCAACTTATACAACCAAAAAATCGTAAACTCAAATTGGCCTATTTGAAGAATTGTCACCCTAGGATAGCCCACACGAAGAATTATCACCCTGTTAATGTTTGGGGTGACGATTTTTCATATGGATGACCTGATAATTCATAGGTCTCAGGTAAAGCCCGTTATAGAATAAACTCATTTCACGACAGCCGCAAAGAGACACTGAAAGTAAAATTAGGCAATGTCTAGTTACTTCATCCCAAATAACGACAATCTCTCAGACTTAGGTAGTTAGAGTAACGTAACTAGTATCTACTAATCTCCCACCCACCCCAACCTTCCTTCGTTCTTCTTGAAAAATATTACGTCATTAATGAGGACGCAGAGATCAAAAAGGTGTCTTTAGCCTTAATTATGTTACACAATAATAGGAGCCTCAAAGTCGTGTTAATATTTCGAAATGTGTTATTCGACGTCTTGATAAACATCACCTTGGCCCAAGTAAAGCAGTTGACTTGGCTAGATTACCCTCAGAGTGTCGAGAAGAAGGAAGACGTCATGCTGGGAGACCTGTGATGTATAATTGAGTTCGAAATGTGAGAAAGAGAACTTCTGTATTTTCAGCATGTGGGAAATCGGAGACTCTTAGCGAATTTCAAATCGTGGGAACCATGAGGAACATTGCTGTTTCCGAAGTAGAGGAAGAAGGGGAGTCGTTGTTGTTTTCGAAGTGTGAGAACAGGTAGAACGTTTGTAGCTTTTGAAGTATTAGAACATGGAGAGAAATTGTAGCTTCCGAAGTAGAGGAAGAAGGGGAGTCGTTGTTTTCGAAGTGTGAGAACAGGTAGAACGTTTGTAGCTTTTGAAGTATTAAAACATGGAGAGAAATTGTAGTTACCGAAGTAGAGGAAGGAGGGGAGGCGTTGTTGTTTTCGAAGTGTGAGAACAAGTAGAACTTTTGTAGCTGTTGAAGTATTAGAACATGGAGAGAAATTGCAGTTTCCGAAATAGAGGAAGAAGGGGAGTCGTTGTTATTTTCGAAGTGTGAGAACAGGTAGAACTTTTGTAGCTTTTGAAGTATTAGAGCATGGAGAGAAATTGTAGCTTCCGAAGTAGAGGAAGAAGGGGAGTCGTTGTTGTTTTCGAAGTGTGAGAACAGGTAGAGCTTTTGAAGTATTAGACCATGGAGATCAAATGTAGCTTCCGAAGTAGAGGAAGAAGGAGACTCATTATTGTTTTCGAAGTATGAGAACATATAGAACTTTTGTAGTTTTGAAGTATAAGAACTTTGAAAAAATATTGCATCTTTCGGAATATGAGAACTTGACTCAAAATAAAGAAACGGGAAGGGCAAGTAGGGTTGTTACACTGTGGCGGCCCTCTAGTGAGATAAACAAGAAACAGCGACCAGTGATTAACTGCCAGCTGGGAGTAAAGAGGGATCTGGGATGTCAGATGGGAGTGGCGATGGAAAGTGTGCCACAAAAGACGTGAACAAATGATGCTCCAAGTGGAGAACCCACACCGAAAGCTGAAGGTGAGTTAAGGTGAATCAAGAAGTGTCATGGGAAGATAGACTGCGTCGAGAGTAATTGGAGTAATGACACCAATTGTCCTCCAGGACGGGTCGTTACCCGCCGTGTGT
>NC_134789.1:36048322-36050822 GCF_046742065.1 Oratosquilla oratoria
AGTGGAAAGGTGAGTTGGGGCATTCTCTACTGACGGACAGCTTCGGGGGGAAACTTTGTCCGCATTGGGCGTCGGGCCAGGGTATCTGTGGGCAGGTACACTGGAGGGAAGTGGTTGTACTTTTCGTGAAATAACATCTAGATAGATTGATAAATATGCACACACACAAACACACACACACACATACGGCACAAACACACACACACACACACACACACACACACACACACACACACACACACACACACACACACACACACACACACACACACACACACACACACACACACACACACACACACACACAGACGTGGACGTCTGGAACAAATTGGACGAAACAATAGTATGTGCAAACATCATACAAGAATTTAAGAACAAATTAGATGTTGCGAGATACAAAGATGAGACACCACGAGCATAGCTCCCCTTCCCGTAGAATACAACTAGGTAAATACACAGACACACACACACACACACACACACACACACACACACACACACACACACACACACACACACACACACACACACACACACACACACACACACACACACACACACACGACATACACATCTAACACAAAAACAAACACATGTACTTAAACACGCACCGAAAAACAAGTCCACAAACATATCGTTAACGGAGTACGCAAACATGTCTTTTCCATATCTCATCCACACGCTTTGGACTCAAAAATAAAAGAAGAAAGAGATAAATTTGCATATTCCTATAATTCAAGTTTTGCGTATTCACACATTCATCATTCAAGTCCACACATACAGACAAGTCTCACATGTACACAGCCACAACATACGAACTCTGAAAACGTATCTATATGCAAGTTTGATAGTAATTTACACTTTCCAAAACAAGCAAACTTTCGAAAATTAACTTAGGCATACTATCCTCCCTGCATCTTCCTCGCATCTCTCTCCCCCTCCCTCCCTCCCTCCCTCCCTCCCTCCCTCCCTCCCTCCCTCCTACATTTCTTCTACCACATCTCTCCCTCTCTCTCTCTCTCTCTCTCTCTCTCTCTCTCTCTCTCTCTCTCTCTCTCTCTCTCTCTCTCTCTCTCTCTCTCTCTCTCTCTCTCTCTCTCTCTCTCTCTCTCTCTCTCTCTCTCTCTCTCTCTCCATCTCCCCTTCGCTATCTCTCTCTAATTCTTCCTTTAATTTTTATCCCTATTCTTCCTCTCTCCTTCACCCCTCTTTTCTTCCTTCCTTCTATTCTCCATCTCCTATTTTCTTTTTTGATTTTTGTCTTCCTCTCTTGTACTTTGTGCCCTTTTCTCTTTTCCTCTCTTGTACTTTGTGCTTTTCTCTTTTCCTCTCTTGTACTTTATGTCATTTTCTCTCTCCCTCTCCTGTACTTTGTGTCCATTCTCTTTTTCTATTTTGTACTTTGTGCTCCTTTCTCTCTCTCACTCTCTCTCTCTCTCTCTTTCTATATATATATATATATATATATATATATATATACATATATATATATATATATATATATATATATATATATATATCTGTCTCTCTCTCATTCTCTCTCTCTCTTCTTGTTTCTCATCCCTTTCTTCTCCCTTCCCTCTTCTCTCTTCTCTCTCTCTCTCTCTCTCTATCTCTATATCTCTCTCTCTCTCTCTCTCTCTCTCTCTCTCTCTCTCTCTCTCTCTCTCTCTCTCTCCCTCTCTCTCTCCCTTTCTCTCCTGCACTCTTCCTCTCTATACCCCTCTGTGACTCACTCTTAAGTGTATACATATCCCTCACTCTCTCTCACTTTTTCTATTAACTCGTTCCTTTCTACTCTCCCAAATTCAATGCCCAAACTATCTATTCCATACCTGTTATATCTCTAATCTCTCATCCTGCTTATCTCTCCTGATTCTGTTCACATTATAATCCATCCAACCACATTTCCTTCCGCCTTCAATTCATCTCCTTCTCTGTCACCTCCATTCCCGTCCCTTTCCTTTCCCTTCCCTTTCTTCTATCCACTTTCCCACAAGCTCTTCCTTCTCTTCCTTACCTCTTCCTCCCATTTCCCAAAATCCCTCTCTCCTTCCCCACTTCCTTCTCCCTTCCCCATACATGCCTTTTACTTTCTTTCTCTTACTTTCTCTTCCCTCTCGCTTCCCCACACATCCCGCTTACTTTTCCTTATCTTCCCTTCCTTTTCCTTCCCTTCCCTTTCTTTCCCGTCCCTTCCCTTACTTTCCGTTTCCTTCTCTTCCCTTCCCTTCCCTTACCTTCTCTTCCTCTAATCCCAATATGTTTTCAGCCCTGCTTTCTTGCGGTATTTTCTCTCGTGATGTATCTGTCAGTGTATTTGGATGATTAAGGCCCATTTGTGGATATACTTACTTCCATTGCAAGTGAATAAGAGTTGTCCTCTAGTGCCAAAGAAAAAATGCAGCGCCTGTCCATTGATTTGGGAAGGATTTGTTGTATAGCCTGGTTCACTATTAGGGATAACATAATCCATTATCTGGATGTTCATGAGAATAAA
>NC_134789.1:36055822-36083322 GCF_046742065.1 Oratosquilla oratoria
TAGAAGGAAGCACGTATCATTATGTAATGTTCTTTTTTCTTAACCTTTTCGCTGAGGAGGAGGAGTTGAATAAATTAACCTGATGGTAACTAAGTTGTGAAAAAATAAACTGCAACTCTGACAGAACTAGGTTACCACTCTTCCGAGTTTAATTACCAAAACACGCTCGACCTTCCGCATATGACTGTCGATTACACTTGTTAGTTTTCATGTTTACCCATCGCCTATTATTTCCATTATCAAGGAAGTGGTCTTTCGTGGATACAGAGTGGTCCAAATGGCTTGTTACCCCTACTAATACAAAGGACATGTCCTGGATTCAGTTTATTTACTGTAAGAACAAAAGAACAAAATATTTTTATACCATCGCAAGACCATGGGGGCTGTACGACGTGACGTCACCGACAGATTCGGCAAACCAGCACCTCAGAAGATGACAACACTGCAATGGGAACACAGAATATTATTTTCTTCTATTCTTCTTACAGTAAACAAACCGAACCCAGGACATGTATTTTGTATCACTGTAATACTTGTACCTCTATTGGACGGGGTGTAACAAAACATCCAACCCACCCTGTAGGAAGAGAAGTTCTCATTTGTCCGGACGAAGGAGAAAGGCGTCTTTGGGCTCTTGGTGTCCTCCGCCCCGGCCGATGTCCTGAGGGTTCTCCGGGTTCTTCTGCTTCGCAGACTTTCTTGCGGTACTTGGTCGCGACCGACCGACCCACTAGGTGTAGGTCGACCCCTCCCGCTACCTGCCTGACTGCTTAACTACATACCTATCCGCCTGGCTTCCTAAATATATGCGCGTTTTAACTACATGCCTATTTACCTGTCTGCCAGAAATAACTGCCTGTCTGCCTACTTATGTACTTGCCTCTTTGCCTGCCAATGTATCTGCAGGCTTGACCACTTGACTATGGATCTGCCTACTACATGCTTATCTACCTGCCTGCCTACTTACTGTATATACTTGCCTCTTTGCCTGCCTATCTATCTACAGGCCTGACCACTTGGCTGCATCTGCCTACCACATGCCTATCTACCTGCCTGCCTGTTTTCGTCTCTCCCTGCTTACCTGCTTAACAGCCTGACTGCCTGCCTGCCTGCCTATCATTCCACCTACTTGCCTATCTAACTATCATCCTTCCTATCTACCTACCTATGTCCAGCTCGCCCCCTCTTCCCAATTCACCCACCTGTCCTCCCGCTCGTCCATCAACCCACCTACCCATCAATCCTAAAATTCAACAACCCACCCATCCCTACCTACCTGACTGCTTGCCTACCAACCTACCTACCTACCTACCTACCTACCTACCTACCTACATACATACATACCCACCTACCTACATACATACATACATACATACATACATACATACATACATACCCACCCACCTACATACCTACCTACCTACCTCCCTACCTACCTACCTATCTACCTACCTACCTGCCTGCCTACCTACGTACTCACCCACTCACCAATCTATCTACCTACCTACCTACCTGCTTGCGTGTCTGCCTGCCTGCCTGTCTACCAGCCGAAGCTCTCTAATGGTCACTCCGCCATTGCCGCCTTCTCGGCAATGGCGGACCTGACAATTAACGATACCTTCACAAAGACACCAGCGTCCTAGGCAGAGCCGCAGCCTCCACCGCAGCCGCTGCATCCGCCGGCGGATAACCACGAACTGAACAGCAACTTTCTTTTGTCTTTCTTTTTTTGTGTGTGTTTGTGTTTTTGGGAGAGTCTGTCGTGTTTTGTGTGCTTTTGGGAGAGTCTGTCGTGTTTTGTGTGCTTTTGGGAGAGTCTGTCGTGTTTTGTGTGCTTTTGGGAGAGTCTGTCGTGTTTTGTGTGCTTTTGGGAGAGTCTGTCGTGTTTTGTGTGCTTTTGGGAGAGTCTGTCGTGTTTTGTGTGCTTTTGGGAGAGTCTGTCGTGTTTTGTGTGCTTTTGGGAGAGTCTACCGTGTTTTGTGTGCTTTTGGGAGAGTCTGTCGCGTTTTCTTTTCGAATTTCCATACGCCGGGTATCCACGCCTTTTACTGCATTGCCGGCTGTCGATGTTATAAGCCATTCATGGGCCGATACTTCCTCTGAATTAAAAAAAAAATCTGGAATTTACAAGAATGAAATCCCTGAAGAATAAATCTATTGCGATTCACTAGACGATTTCCGCTATCACACTTTCGCGAGATTCTTTGAGGTAAATGAAATAGTATTCCTGTAACTTGAAATAATCATAGTATTTAAAACAGGTTGATAATTTTTTTTAATCCTGCCACCGTGGGGGTTTGCATCAATGAAATAAAATCGCCTGGCAACTGACAAGGTAAAGCGTATAGATAAAACATCACCAATATCTTGTTTTACCTTCATTTTCATTCTGGACATTACCAGAGTACTGAAATCTCTGTGTTTAACTCCATGTTTCTAGTAGCTTACAGGATTTGTAGCATGACATTCTTAGATGAAGATTTAAAAAGGGTTAATAGTCTAGCATGCAACGCTTCCAACAAATATACTAAACATATTGAAAAAGATTAAAATCTGACTATGAAATCTTATTGTAACAAAACTCAAGAAGAGCAATTTAATGAGAAAAGTGTTTTGGGTCTTTTCAATAGAACTTGGCAAGATTTCATTATATACTTAATGACTTTAATGACTTAATGGAGGAAGGGCATCAACTCAATATGCAAGAATACCAGCAAAATGAAAAGACTCTTTATTAAAAATCCACGAGTAACAACGAAGGCTGTTTATAGCATTACGTAGGTTTAGGGCGTCGTCACTTGCGGCGGAGGTCGAGATGATGACGATTCGAACCCTGCCACCGGCGAAGATGAACCAAGGGCAATTCAATTCCACGCTGCAAAGTTCCCTGTGAGGGGCATCGTCACAGCCTCCCGATAAGGGGAAGTTTGTGACGTTAAACCAAATCAATGAATCACACGTGAACGTCGTAAAAATATCGTATTAGCTACACAGGTGAAGAATTACGGACTGGGTTATGTTAACATAAAAGGCAGCATTATAACAGGTCAGATAAGCGTTTTTGTACATCTGAGAGACTAACCATGATACAGACTGAGATAAATCTAAAGCTGTAACTTGTAATTCTAAGTTGAAGAGGAATATTTTTGAACCCAGTTATATCCAACACACACTTGATGATAATTTGCATCTGAATATGAGATCGTATAAGCTGGACAATTGTCTTGCTGGAAACTGTAGAACAAGGATAGAACTCAGATCTTTTCCTCGGTGGCACTGTCTTATGCAACAGTGCCACGTATCTTGTTCTCATGGAAAGAAAACAAATAATTTCCAGGACTTCCAAACTATAGCCACAAGCAGTTCTTTATCATTTCTTCTTTCTAGAATTCTTCTCTAAATATAAAACTTATTTCTAGAGAAACCGAGTAGGAAGTTCGTTCTGAACCCGGCTACACACGGACTCACGTTCAAATCCGTGGAACTTCGAACACCTAGGGCAAAGGTGGCGAAATAGGGTGCAGTAAAGTGGCTCCTAGCACGAGCTCTCTTTTGTTCTCTCTAAATGCGTTTCCTGTACTCTCACTCCGCGCACGATCTACTCCCATTGTCTCTCTTTCTCTCTTTCTCCAGCCTGGACCCCCATCAACTTTCCACCCATCCATCCACCCATCCATCCACCCATTCATCCACCCATCCATCCGCCCCAACTCTTCTCCAGTTTCTCCTCATTACCGACCTCCATTGACATAAACTCTCTTCGCGGTCCATAAGCCACTCCACGGCGACTGATCGCTCAGGACTTCCTTCATCATTAGTCACTCCACCCATCAATCCTTCGGGGGGGGGGGGAGTTTCGTCGACCCCTCCCCCCCTTCCCCCCGGTACTCCCCTCGCGACTTACACATAAAACCACCATGTCGCTTACACCACGCTATCGTTTTAACTCTTTTCCTCCTCGATTCGTCTTACTGCCTCACCTCAACGAATTCAATGATAATGTATATTTTACTTCACTGATTTCAACACACTATCAACCCCTCCACAATACTCCACCAGACCCCTCCACACCTCCATGTTCTCCTCCACATTCTATCAAATCCACAGAAGTCTGACAACGATGGCCATATGGTGTTGCCACCAACCCACTCCCACTCCGACTCCAACTCCAACTCCTACTCCCGCTCCTACTCCCACTTCGCCTCCCACTTCCACTCCCACTCCCTCTCCCACTCCCACTCCCACTCCCACTCCCACTCCCATTCCAACTCCCCCTCCCTCCTCCACTCCCCCTCCCACTCTCTTCCCACTCCCCCTCCCCTTTAACTCTCCCACTCCCCCTCTCCTTTACCCCTCCGCCTCCCGTTCCTATTTCCCCTCCCCTCTCACCCCCTCACCCTCATCGGCCTTCGAATCATTGATGTCTCAGGTAGATTCTGTTCTCTCTTGATTGCGGTTTCCCTCCTTTTCAGGGACTTCACAATGACCATTTGCCCTCCTTCTACGTCTGAGACTTGCCCCTTGCACTCGCTTCGTCCTTGTGGGTTGCCCTCTGCAGGACCTTCTTTTCCTTTCCCAATACTTCAATTCCCTTTCCTTCTTTTCTTTTCCCAACATTTCCCTTCTCTTTCCTTCTTTTCCTTTCCTTCTTTGTCTTTCCCTTATCTCCCTTTCCTGTTCCTTATTTCTTCTTCCCTTTCTATCTTCCCTTTCTATCCTCTTCCCTTCATCCTTTTCCCATTCTTTAGTTTCCATCACTCGTCTTTCCTTCCTTTCCTTTCTATTTTCTTCTTTCACTCTTCTTTTCATTTTCCTATCCTTTCTCTCCCTTTCCATCCTTTGATTCTATTTATTGGTTCATTCATTGTGGAAATTATCTCTTAGCCGTCTCCTCCTCCTCCTCCTCCTCCTCCTCCTCCTCCTCCTCCTCCTCCTCCTCCTCCTCCTCTACCTCCATCTCCTCCTCCTCCCTCTCCTTCTCCTCCTCCGGCTCCACCTCCTTCTTCCTCTCCTCCTCCTCTACCTCCTCCTCCTACTCCCTCTCCTCCTCCTCCCGCTCCACCTCCACCTCCACCTCCTCTTCCTTCTCCTCCTCCCTCTCCTCCTCCTCCACCACCTCCACCACTTGAAGCCCATTTTCTTTCCATCAATCTCCCCACATCAAGCAGAACACACAAGGGCTCGACTCCCAGAGAGAACTCAGAATTAATGCAAACCCAACTTTCGCGCCTCCAGCTGGGCTTCGTCGGTTTCCCTTTCGATTCCTTTCTCCTTCTCATCTGAAAAAAAAAAAAAAAATTCTTGCGTCAGTTCGAGAGATCCTTCTGGCGTGGCACTGGAAGATCTTCTTACACGTCCCTTTTACAAGCAGAACGCTTTCTTCTTCTTACTCCTTCTGTTTGTTTTCCTCTTCCTCTTCTTTATCCTCCTCCTTATCCTCATCCTCCTTGTCTTCTTCTTTTCTCCCTACTCCTCTTCCTCGTCCTCCTTCTACCCCTTCTCTTCCTCCTCATATTCGTCCTTCACCTCCTTTTCTTCTCCGTCGTCTCTTCTCGCCTCCTCCTCCCCTCCTTCTCCTCCTCCCCTATTCCTCCTCATACTCCTCCTCACCCGCCTTCTCCTCTTCCCCACCCGCCTTCTCCGCCATCTCCTCCTCTACATCTTCCTCCTTGTCCTCCTCCTTCTTATCCTTCGCCTCCTCCTCCTCCTTTTCCTCCTCCTTTTCCTCCTCTTCATCTTCATCATCCAGTTCTTCTCCCTGGTCTCCCCTTCTCTTCCTCCTCTCTTCCTCCTCTCCTCCTGTCTTCCACCTCTCTTCCTCCTGTCTTCCTCCTTCTCTTCCTCCATCTAGCAGCCATGGCAACGCATTTCCAACCTCCGGATGTTGACTCATAATAGACCCCCTTTTTGGGGGGAGATGGAGGGAAGGGAGGGCTTGGTTTGAGGTAAGAATATGACTCTACGATGGTAGTAATTGGAATGAACTTAGGTGATGGAAAACAGTTACCACCAAAGACCCTAGGCACGATCCCACCACCCATTTTTGGGGGACGGGAGATTGGAGAGGGGGGAAGGGTTTGGTTGGAGGTAAGGATCCGATTCTATGATGGTTGTAATTAGAGAGTACTTGGGTGATAAAAACATTCAACCACCAAAGACCCCAAGCAAGACTTCCTTTTTTTTTTAGGGAGGGGGGGAGAGTGGGGAGGGGGGGAGGGTTTGGTTGGAGGTAAGGATCCGATTCTATGATGGTTGTAATTAGAGAGTACTTGGGTGATAAAAACATGGAACCACCAAAGACCCCAAACAAGACTTCCTTTTTTTTTGGGGGGGAGGGAGGGTTTGGTCGGAGGTAAAGATCCGACTCTTTGGTGGTGGTCATTGAAGGTGACAGAAACCAGCTTCCACCAAGAACCCCAGACGCGATTCCTTTCTGGGGTCCCAGGTCACCTGGACGAGAACCTTCCGGTGACCTATCATCCCCTCCCACCTCCGTTTTTTGGTGACCCTATTTCGAAATGGAGAGTTCTTCTCGAATTTCTTTGTCGCCCTCCCCTCCCCTCCCCTCCCCTCCCCTCCCCCTCCCCTCCCCTCCCCTCCTCTCCCCTCCCCTCCCCTCCTCTCCCCTCCCCTTTTGAGTCGAATGCCAGGGGCGTTAAGGATGCGATTGCCAGGGACAATCAAGAAAATTGGGTTGAGAAGAAGGTTCTGTGCAGCTTGTTAGATGTCTCCAAGAAGACCACTCCTCCACCGCATCTTATCATCACTAACGCTAACACTAAGACCATCACTAATATTACTAACAATACAGCTGCCACCACCTCCACCACCACCACCATGACAACCACCATCACTACTGCAATCATCACTACCACCACTACCACCACCACTACTACTACCACTACCACCACCACCGCAGCCACTACCACTACCACCATCACTACTACTACCACCACTACCACTACCACCACCACTACCACCACGATCACCACCACCGCTACTACCACTACTGCTACTACTACCACTACCACCACTACCACCACCACCTCCAGCATTATCCCCAGTTCGTCTTCACGATCTCGCCAGGGTCCAGCTTGGCACCCGTGCCAGCTTCAGCTGCTCGCCTTGGAGCACATCCAAGCGACTCTGGTCTGGTGCCAGCTCACTTTCTCACACTCTGCGTAAATGGTCATTCTCTCTTTCCCTTTCCCTCTCTCTCTCTCTCTCTCTCTCTCTCTCTCTCTCTCTCTCTCTCTCTCTCTCTCTCTCTCTCTCTCTCTCCCTCCCTCTCTCTCTCTCTCTCTCTCTCTCTCTCTCTCTCTCTCTCTCTCTCTCTCTCTCTCTCTCTCTCTCTCTCTCTCTCTCTCTCTCTCTCTCTCCCTTTCACTTAGCGCTCGGCCATGATATCGCAGTTTTCATCTCCGCTTCCATCGCTCCCCCTACTTTTTTACATTATCATAAGTTTCTATCTTTAGCCGCACCAGCTTCTACGTTCACCCAACCCGCTCCCGTGTTGGCTGGTAGTCGCCACGCATTGGACTAAACACGTATCTATAGGAGGGTTTCTTTCTTCTGAATAAAATCGCCTGACGACATAATGGAGAAATGGGCTGAGGGTGTTGTCGGATGTGGTTAGATCTTGTGTGTTTGTGAGAGGAGAAACTGTGACAATTGGCCCCTTGAAATGAGAAATGTAATCCGCTTACATTAAGTTGCAACATTATGAATATGAGTATGTTATTGTATGCACGATCGTGTGCGTGTGTATGTGTGCGTGTGTGTGTGTGTGTGTATGTGTGTGTGTGTGTGTGTGTGTGTGTGTGTGTGTGTGTGTATTTACCTAGTTGTATTTTGCGGGAGGAGAGCTATGACCCGCATTTGTATCTTTCAGCATCTAGTTCTTTCTTAAGATCATGTACAGTGTGTGTGTGTGTGTGTGTGTGTGTGTGTGTGTGTGTGTGTGTGTGTGTGTGTGTGTGTGTGTGTGTGTGTGTGTGTGTGTGTGTGTGTGTGTGTGTGTGTGTGTGTGTGTGTGTGTGTGTGTGTGTGTGTGTGTGTGTGTGTGTGTGTTTGTGTGTGTGTGTGTAAATGGGCGTATGTACATGTGAGTGTAGACGTGGATGCAACGCACACACAAACACGGACGTCCTTATGGTCAACACGATACTAGTTTCTATGGGAAACTACCAGAAGGACCAAAATTCCATCTGGCCTTTCGCAGAAGATGGACCAATGAACAGAAGGAAGAGTCGATAACACTCTCACGGAGCCCGTGAGATCCGAAAAGTCGGAGTTCGATGTCGAACTGTAATCGGCAATGAGGATTAATTGCAGATGTCTGTACGGTGGATTGTGGGAACGCTTCCAACCCAGCTCCACTTGAATGCATAACAGTGTACACTTGTTAGGCGAGGTTTCTCAAAGGGTTATCACACTGGGCTACTTTTCCTTCGATTAATCGGCGGTACCACACACCTCCAGATATTTCCCCCTCCAACCTTCGATTAATCGGCGGTACCGCACACCTCCAGATTTTTTCCTCCGACCTTCGATTAATCGGCGGTACCGCACACCTCCAGATTTTTTCCTCCGACCTTCGATTAATCGGTGGTACCGCACACCTCCAGATTTTTCCCTCCAACCATCGATTAATCGGCGGTACCGCACATCTCCAGATTTTTTCCTCCTACCTTCGATTAATCGGCGGAACCGAACACCTCCAGATTTTTTCCTCCGACCTTCGATAAATCGGTGGTACCGAACACCTGAAGACCTTTTTCCGCCGTAATATCAATATAGCAAACTATTTTGTTTTCTCAATAAATATACACAGAATATAATTTAATATGCTGGAGAAAAATTGTTTTCTTCCAGCATATCAGATTCCTTACCGAAAGCTGCGGTCTGCAAATCTTCCCCAACAGTCGAAGGAAAAATAACCCAGTGTGATAGCCTTCAACCCTTTCTGGTTTGCGTTCTTGGTATCTGGAGACGAAGACGCAAAGAAACGTCGAAGTCAATCTTTGCGAGAGCGAACAAGCAAAATCCATTTCTTTTTCCTTTTAGCTACCAAGATGACCACTGCGATCGTAAGCCAACATGCAAATGCTATTTGCCCTTCTTGGACCCATAAGAAGAGAGATTAGTATATTTCGGAACTCGTTGCTTCATTCAGGTACTCCTGAACTGCTATGATGCAGACATGAAATCTCCAAACGCATACAGTATTTACATAGACAAATACAGTGTTTATTCTACATTGGTATGATTGTCTGGCACGCCCTGCATATGTATATAGACGTTCGTACTTACACACAGTAAACAAGACGTTTGATCACACAGTAAACAAGACGTTTGAGCACACAGTAAACAAGACGTTTGAGCACACAGTAAACAAGACGTTTGAACACACAGTAGACAAGACGTTTGAGCACAGTAAACAAGACGTTTGAGCACACAGTAAACAAGACGTTTGAGCACACAGTAAACAAGACGTTTGAACATACAGTAAGCAAGACGTTTGTGAGTTTTTATTTCCAGTTAATAATACAGGTGCTGTTGTGACCCAACATCACATCTTTCGTTCACAGCATTTCTCTTATATTTTTCGAATAAAGTTGTATTAACGAAAGAACAACTAAAATTATACTTGCACAGTTCTGCTACGTCATAGGGCAGGTTTAGGAAAATTTACGGATACAAAAACCTGACAGCATCCCTCTATCTCTCTCTCTCTCTCTCTCTCTCTCTCTCTCTCTCTCTCTCTCTCTCTCTCTCTCTCTCTCTCTCTCACACACACACACACACACACACACACACACACACACACACACACACACACACACACACACACACACACATATCTCTCTCTCAACATATTCTGCTCCATCATAGAGTGAATAAACAGAAATTCAAACTCTTTTTTTGTAAGAAATGGAATCCATTGAAAAGACATCACATGGCTGATAACGAGAATAATAAGACCTTTTGATGCCGGAGTCCTATGCAGCAGAATAAAAGCCAAGTTAGAGAGAAAAAAAAAAAGTAAAAGTAATTAACAGAGAAGAGCCTCATTGTCCGCCATTCGCTCGCGGTGATTCACTGGGGTCGTTGTTCTGGTTCGCTTCTTCATTCTGGTGTATTTTGTCGTGTAAACAAAGGAACATGTTGCACGGCCTCCCACCGGTGGTGTTGGCAAACGTCTGCGTTGCGTTGTTTTCTTGAGAGGTATAACGTTAAAGAACGTTCACAGTGTTTTTCAACTTCTTTCTTACCGAGGCGGAAGCCATGGATTTGGGTAAGGTAGTTCGGTTAGTATACGAAATTGCTCTTTCTAATTCCTCGGAGAGGAGAGTTCGTAAAATGGGCTCCCATTTTACAAAATCGTTCTTTCTAGTCCTTTGGAGGCTATATTTCGTAAAATGGGCTTCCTGAGGCTGTTGTTTACCGGCTAGGAAGCCCATTTGGTAAAATTATTCTTTCTAATCTTTCGGAGATTAGATTTCCCCCTGGGTTCCCTGGCCGCAGTCTGTCGGCCAACTTTCTACAAAATTGTTCCTTTCCAGTCCAAGGGGCAATCAGGAAGCTCTATCTCTCCT
The DNA here is from genome assembly GCF_046742065.1 of Oratosquilla oratoria. Taxonomy (NCBI): domain Eukaryota; kingdom Metazoa; phylum Arthropoda; class Malacostraca; order Stomatopoda; family Squillidae; genus Oratosquilla; species Oratosquilla oratoria. Next base: position 36,066,421 of record NC_134789.1, read on the forward strand.
TCCACTGGGAGGTTCTGGAACTCTTTTCCTCCCAACGTTTTCCTACCTGCCCACGATTTGGAGAGTTTCTAGACACTACCTCCTGTCCCTTCGTTTGGCTTTCTGGTTGAGATTGATGCGCTGTGGGTTTTTGAATCGGAGTTATGAACATTTTAGTTACGTGTTTAAAAATAGAATTATGATTGATAAACAAACCAAAATGCATTTGGTAGTGCTGAAGCCACCCTTTCTCCTTCAAAGTATTAAAGTGTCTTATCCTTTGAGAGTTCAAGTAACATCGAAAATTAGTCATGATCAAATGTATAGAGTCCGTCACTTTGTAGATTTTTTTTATCGAAGTAGTTTAGCCTTAAGCACAAGCCATCCTCCTCTCCCTCCCTTCCCCTCTCCCTTCCTTTCCCTACCCTCTCCCTTCCTTCCCCTTCCCCTCCTCCTCCCCCTTCATTCCTCCCATCCTCTCTTCCCCTCTCCCTCCTTAACATCCCTCCTCCTCCGCCTCACCCCCTTCCTTCTTTCCTCTCCCACCCTTCCTTCTCCCCACTCCCTCCTTCACCTCCCCTTCCCTTCCCCTCCCTTCCCCCTTCCTACTTTCCTTCCCCTCTCCCTCTCTTCCTTCTCCCCTCTCCTTCCCTTCCCTCTTTATACTCCCTCTCTTCCCTTTCCCCCTTCTCTTCCCTTTCCTCTGCCCTCTTCCATTCCCCCCTCAGCTGAATGAAATAGTCTCCCATTAGCCAGAATAAAAACCTTAAATGATGTCTCCGTGTTGAAGGTGGTTAATTCCAAATCTTGGTTGACACAGTTAATACAGTCACGACTTGTGGAAACCCAAAAGTCGTGCGTCTCGTCATCGAACTCGTACATGAACTTCATGAACATCTTGATTGTTTCCTGACTTTCTCTGTTCCAATTAGGATTAAATTCATCATCGGTTTTAAGATATATCTCCAGTGACATTCCTAATCAAGGCGTTGAGGAGCTGCAATAATAAGTCACAATGTTATAATAATAAAAAATAATATCTGTTGTTGACCCATCGAGTCCATAACGAGGTGAGACAAAATATATAAAAAACACAGCTGCTCAGGTGACAAGAAAAAAAGAAAATAATAATAGGTAAATAAATCGACACAGTATGTTACTATTTTTATTTAATTTTATTTTATTTTATTTGTATGGTCAAGGATATATTATGATCACTCACGTAGAAAGATGAATGTCCTCTAGGAATCTGAAAGATCAGGCATACAGAAATTGTTTTATTTGAGTACTTTAGCGACCTCGCTAACATTTTTACGAAAAAAGTCCTAGACTCAAGACAAGACACACCGCGTTAACTCTATGGTGATTTCTATCTCCAGTAATCTCAGGAGGCCTGGGCCAACCACCCTCCCACAATAATCACTCGTACTCTTAATTGAGCAATTAACCCAAAATTTACCACACTATCATGTTACAAGGCTAAGTATGTGATTCCTTGCTTGCCTTGCTATAGTTGGTAGTTTCTAATTTCAAAAGTAATTATATTATGGCACATATTTTATACCTTGAGGACTCTACACTCTCTGCTTTGATATTTAAATTATCATTCTCTGTGTACATATCTATTTCTTTCTTTCTCATTATCGTTCCACTCACCGTTTATTTGTTTTCTTGTTTCTTTACCCATATTTCATTCTCATCTCTCTCTCTCTCTCTCTCTCTCTCTCTCTCTCTCTCTCTCTCTCTCTCTCTCTCTCTCTCACTTTCTCTCTCTCTCTCCCACTCTCTATCTCTCTCTCTCTCTCTCTCTCTCTCTCTTTCTCTCTCTCTCTCCCTCTCTCTTTCACTATCTTTCTCTCTTTTTCACTATCTCTCTCTCTCTCTCACTATCTCTCTCTCTCTCTCTCTCTCTCTCTCTCTCTCTCTCTCTCTCTCTCTCTCTCTCTCTCTCTCTCTCTCACTTTCTCACTTTCTCTCTCTCTCTCTCTCTCAATATCTCTATCCATTACTCTGTCTATCCATCTATCTATCTATATATCCATCTATATATCTCCTTAGCTATCTTTCTTGATCATTTCCAGTCTTCTCACTCCAGCAAGCAAATTGTTCACGCCTCTCGTTCTTTCCCACCCACATTGACTTTCCTTTCCACCCTAGACAACTCCCTAGACAACTCCCCCATGCCTCCCCATCTTCTACAGCTCTTTCTCCCTTCCCCCTTCCCCCCGTCCCCCCCTTCCTCCTTCCCCCCTTTCCCTCTTCCCCGTTCCCCCTATCCCTTTCGCCTAGTTTTTATCTCGTCCTTCTTGTTCTTCAAACTCAGTCGGAATTCGTGTTAATGCGAATCTAATGATTTTTTTCTTTTTCTCTTTCCAGGTGGGTTTTCGACTTTCACGAAGACACGAGAGAGTCTGGTAAGCTTCATGACTGGAGTTCTGGGGACGTTTTTTATTCTATATAAAGAGAAGTTACTGGAGCATTTTTGTGTATCCCCATGACCCTGTGACAAGCAATGGGTACCCCTACAGCTGATTACAATTGTCTGGAGATAGCCAGGAACACAGTGAAATACGATAGGATCGAGATGGATTTAGCCCTTTCGCTACAGAGAGATTTCATTCTCGGGTGAATACGTATCTTGGTGACAACTATGATATACACAGATGTCAAAAACTCAACAAAAGGGCTACCCCCTGATTGGGTGTAAATTATTCCTTCATCTGAATAAAATCGGCAGGCGGCAAAGAGGCAACAAAAGACTGTACCCGATTTTTTATTATTTTATTTATTTATTTATTTTTGCATTTTTTTTTATTTGTTTATTCATTTTTTGTCAGATAAATCGGGTCAGCATCCATACTACCCGTTTATTTTGTTGATTTGAATTTCCTAAGACTTGGTACCACTTAGAACTGATATCAATTATTTCTTCAGATCCAGTAGCAGGTTGACGTTTCAAAGATAATATAATGATGATAATTTTTTATTAAAAAACTTCGTGAGATATAATAGGTTGTTTGTTTGTGTGTGTGTGTGTGTGTGTGTGTGTGTGTGTGTGTGTGTGTGTGTTTGCGCCAGCTTGCGCATACTATCATGTGCATACCCAAGTTCGAATCCAGTAGCAAATAAATTTCCTCTTGGTCGAAGTCGGATCACGCGTCTTCGAGGTCGACTCCACCTCGTTCGAGGACCTTCCCGTCCTCGAGAGCCTCCTCGTCCTCGACCCAGTTCTCGGTGCGTTCTCGGCTCCCGTTTTCCTTGTCCTCCTTCCTCTTTTCTTTCGTTTTCTCTTGGTCCTCTCCAGTTCGCCTCCCGCTCTGATGTGTCCCGTATCTGTCATTCGCACTCGAATTCTTGATTTTTATTTATTTATTTATTTATCATTATTTTTTTCTTTGGCGCGGTGGGAGAGTTAAAATTAACTGGTGTGTTGTTATGACGGATTGTCGAAGTCAGTACGCTTGGTTAGCATGGGTGTCTCGTTATCCACTGGTCGTGAAATTGACTGTTCAAAGAATATATATGAATATGAAGTGTATATACATATATATATATATATATATATATATATATATATATATATATATATATATATATATATATATATATATATATATATATAAATATACATATATATCTTTGTATGAATATATGTATGTATAAATTCATGTATACGTGTGTGTATGTATCTATGTATTAGTCAGTGTAAGTGTTGTCGTTGTTACTGTCGTCATCGTCCTATTTCTCCTCCTCTTTATCTTGCTCCTCCTCTTTCTTTCCTCTTCTCTCCTCCCCTCACTTCTTCCCGCCTCTCTCCTCTCTCCTCATCTCTCCTCTTTCTCTCTCCTCCTCCTCTCTCCTTCTCTCCTCCTCCTCCTCAAAAAATCAATGAGGCGATGACACCTCATTCTTCGCCTCTGGATTTCCAGATTTCCAGATTTTCGGATCAAGGCTGGAAGTCGCCGAGACACGGAGAGGCCAAGAGTGACGAGCCGGGAGGTCGTCGCTCGCTGGTCCTCGGGTCACTGTCGCCAGTGGGTTCTTCTCCACGATGAGATGTGACACATTTGTCATCATGGTTCTTCGTCTCTTCATGCAGACGCTTTGGGAGGTTTCTGTGTCAAAAGCAATCGCTTGTCGTGCATGTATATTGCCTCCGTGAGCTTGTTCTCTTCAGCTTCTGGTACCTTGTCTTCTTGTTCTCTCAGGTTTCCTCGCGAGATGGTTTATCTCTATGCAACACCTCATCGGGCAAGACCAGTCTATATATTGATTCGGTGGTGTATCATGGTATATTTGAAATAACACGAGCCTTGGCCTACGATTGGGCTATATACATATGTGTATAAGCCTCTAGAATATATGTATATATATATATATATATATATATATGTGTGTGTGTGTGTGTGTGTGTGTGTGTGTGTGTGTGTGTGTGTGTGTGTGTGTGTGTGTATGTGTGTGTGTGTTATATAGTGTGTGTGTGTCTGATTCACCATGGTCTTGGATCACGTGTTGGACTCGTGATCGACAGTTATTTCCCTTCCCTCCGGAAGAGAACTCAGAAATCATATATGACCGATCTATGAGTAATGCTGTGACCTTACACGCACATACACACCCGATTCCCCGCCCACGAGAATTGAAGTAACGCCCCGCAACGCAGCGATACTGAAATTATTTCAGCCCTGGGTGGGAATCAAACCTGGACCTCCGTAGTGGCTGCCGGGAACTCTGCCACTGCGCCACGAGTCATGTGTGTGTGTGTGTGTGTTTGTATGTGTGTGTGTCTGTGTACGTGCACATGTGCTGCGCGTGCTTGCATGCATACCTTCAGTCGTGCTTGTGGAGACCTTCAGCAATGTGTTAGGCACCGACAACGTCGGGATCGATCTTTGTCTCTCTTTTAATACAACTGAACAAGAACGAATGACGGCAAATCACCGCACCAGATACTCCACCCTAAGGCCAAAGGAAACTTTCCAAATCGTATCAGTAAACGAATGGAATTTGTCCGTCAGCACAGATATCAGATGGACAAGTGTCCCGACCTTCCCTCTCCCCCCTCTCCCTTCCCTCCCCCTCTCTCCCCTCCCCTCCCTTGTAAGCTGAGTTGGAGTAGTGAATCTGGAAAGTTTTGATTTACCGACTTGAACGGTCAGATTTTGTGAATTGTAGACCAGGCTAAGCGTATGCAGAAGTCCGTATCCTATTTCTGGACATTTCATATGTATGGGACTCAAGCATTTCATTATCATATTATTAGTATTATCATTATCATTATCATTATCATTATTATTATCATTTTATCATTATTATTATTATCATTATTATTATTATTATTATTATTATTATTATTGTTATTATTATTATTATTACTGTTGTTATTATTATTATTATTATTATTATTATTATTATTATCATTATTATCATTATTATCATTATTTATTATTATTATTATTACTATTATTAATTATTACCATTATCATCATTTACTATCATTATTATTATTTTACGAAAAAATAAAAGGGTAACAAGGGTGGTGTTTGGGAGTGGAATGGGTGGGAGTGGGTGCATGCCTCTGACTTGGCTACCTCCTTTATAAGGGGGAAAAAAGCTCTTGGTATTTAGATACATCGATTTTTTTTCACAGTGGTGTCAGAGAAGATATAATTTTTTCAAATATTAGTTTGCATTTTAGCAGCATGTATGATTTATTGAAACTTCGTCACTTGGACGTTTGATATAGTTAGCATGATTGACTGCTAACATGTTTTGTGTTGTTCTGGTTCTCATCAGTAAAGTAAGACACAACTGACCTTTTATAATTGCTTAGGTCATCACCACAACTGGTATTTTCTTAATCATAAGAATACAGTCTTCGAAGGATCGTAAACCCTCCCACCTGGCACCTAGAACATAGCGATTGTTGGACGCCAGGTACTGTCTAATTCACTTTATTGCAAAAGGTTCTGTTCCCGCTCCGCCCTTCATCGTACCTCGGGGAGGAGACACTCTGGCGGTCTCGCCGAAGGCCACAACTGGGACGCGCCACCAGATGGCGCTGGTTCTCGTGGAGTGGGGGATGGTGGCTGGGGAGTGTAGGACCTATGTGGGGACGAAGGAATCCTTGCGAACTCACGGGGTGGGGGGTGGGGGAGGGAGAACATGTATGTTGAAGTTGCTAATAATGAGAAGGCAAAGGATTACAAAGGCGGAACATCCCGACAGCAGACCTTTTGGTCCATATCAAGCTCGGATGCGAAAAGTGACAATAAAACTTTTAATAATATTGCATGAAATGTGAATGAAGTAGGAATTATGTATGGGGAGGTGGGAAGAACGTGTATTTTGAGATTGTTAATAATGAGAAGACTGACAATAACGTTTTTGATAAGTATTACATGGAATGTGAATAAAGTAGGAATTATGTACCGGGGATGGGGGAGAACATATATGGTGAGGTTGTTGATAATGAGAGGACTGGCAATGAAATGTTTAATAAGTATTGCGTGAGATGTGAATAAAGCCGGAGCTATGTTGGGAGCAGAAGAAACCTTGTCAGTGACAAAATTCCGAAACACGTATGACTCAAATATTCGAGAAGTTTCCTTCGTTTCAATAATATTGCTTTGGGACGACCAGGAAAGAAATAAACATGCCATACCCTGATGGGGTATGACAGGTGGTGATGGATACGGAACTGCCTAGTGTAGGCCTTACGGTCTCTTGCAGTCTCCTTCATTCTTATGTTCTTATGTTTCCAAGACATAATCCACGATGGGCATTACTTACCTGACTGAAATCGTGTGTCAGTAACCAGGATAAAAGAGAAGTGTCTCTGTCGTCTAAGAGTCTCCCGGAATAGAAAAGTTAAATTCTTCTTAGCTGAGAACAAGAGAGTCTCAAGTTCAAGAGCATCTGTGACTCCGCCTTCCAGCAATGTCGTGTGTGGCTGAAATTCTTGTGCGCCAACTCTTTGTCATAGTTCAGGTTACTTTACACGTGTATCCAAGCTTCTGTGTAGCTGGGGACTAAACCAAATGGTTACAGTATGTACTACATAACAGAAAACATATTCACCAATTCTGTAGTTAGGAAGGAGGATTCCCCGCAGCTTGATGGAATTGTTTAAGTGGTATTCAGAATAAATAAGATGATGACATTCACGAATGGGCTGGTTGAGTGTGGTTTTAGCATTTTTGGTAGTAAGTATGCCTGGAGGTAGTAAAAATCACTACACTACTTCTGAACGGGTTGCCAGGTTCTGCGGAAACTAATGGTAAATGGTAATGGTGAATTGTAATGTAAATGGTAATGGTTATGGTAAATGGTAATGGTAAATGATAATAATTGGTAAATGGGAATGGTAAATGGTAATGGTAAATGATAACTGTAATGGTGAATTGTAATGGTAAATAGTAATGGCAAGTTGTAATGACAAATAGTAATGGCAAATGTAAATGGTAAATTGTAAAATGGTAAACTAAGAACAAAATTTTTTGGTTCAGGAGTGAAGTTGAAATACGAAGGCAGGTTAGAACGGCCCACAAGCAACACAGGTAACGTAGGAAAGAGGCATAATAGGCCTGATAGTCTCGTATTACTCTCAGAACTTATATCAATGAAGTATGAAGCTGTCTACCAAATGAAGCGAATACGTATGACTTTGTTAAATCGCTAGAAAGTTTCCGAGCTGCCGCGGAGATTTCACCGCGGCTTAGAAAAGAATCCTGGTGAGCGCGTCGGTCCGGCGCGGCGGTACAAATCGGTGTGCAGGACTGACTTGGTCTCTTTTGTAATGTATTGTAGTATTGACTTCCCGGTTTATTTGGATCTTGCTCTCTCTCGTCTCTCTCTCTCTCTCTCTCTCTCTCTCTCTGTGTGTGTGTGTATGTGTGTGTGTGTGCGCGCGCGTGTGTGTGTGTCTGTGTGTGTGAGTGTGTGTGTTTGTGTGTGTGTGTGTTTGTGTGTGTCTGTATGCCTCTCTCTCTCTCTCTCTCTCTCTCTCTCTCTCTCTCTCTCTCTCTCTCTCTCTCTCTCTCTCTCTCTCTCTCCCTCTCTCTCTGTGTGTGTGTGTGTGTTTGTGTGTGTGTGTGCGCGTGTGTGTACCTCTGTCTGCCTCTCTTTCTCTCTCTCTCTCTCTCTCTCTCTCTCTCTCTCTCTCTCTCTCTCTCTCTCTCTCTCTCTCTCAACTCTTCGTTTTTAATTTGTTACTTGCGCCTTTCACTTTTAATCGTGTGCAGCTTTTGTGGGTCACTTTTTTGCTCTCTTATTCTTTCGTTCTCTACGATGAGGTCGTTGAATATTCTCTCCATTTCGAAAACTCACAATTACCTCTGAGGTTTATATTTTTCGGAAACAACTCCTCGAATCGCGCGGGTCTTCTGAAACAAGAGAGAGAGAGAGAGAGAGAGAGAGACGTGATGCAGCTGATTTTGTACGTTTTTATTTGTTCGTTTATTCATCATTTTTCGAAGACACTTTTTGGAGATAGTTCATCACTTCTGTTTTTTTTATGGAATAACCTCAAATTCTTTCAACATTTTTCTTACCACCGTTGAACTGGAATTTCTTATACAGTTTCAATTATCTATCTTCATTGCTTATTAGTTTGTGTTTGGGTTCATATAATGATACAGAATAACATAATTGAAATAACGTGCATTCTCAATTTGAGAAAATTTTTACTGAAGGTTGTCAGGTTCTGATGTGTTACTGACAACCTCTACGATTTTGCATTCATGATGTAAACTCACTGACCTTTGTCAAGCAAAAACGTCACATTTCTGACCTAGAATCTTTCCAGTAGTTTTTCTTTGTTCACCAAGTAAAAATATTTGCAGTGAATATTCAAACCTGAATGACACTAACTGGGTCAAAAATACCGGATATTGTTTTGATCTTCAGTGTTTTTTTTATTTTTTTTTCTACAAAGGTCAAAGTAGACTCCTTTCGACCTTCACCAAATGGGCGTGTCCCCCGCGAGGCCGCTCGTGACCTTTGAGCGTGACTTCTGGTAGGAAAGCGAAGTACCTTGGGACTCGATAAGGATCTGAACTTCATCAGCATCAGGAATCCTTAGTTCAAGAGCTTCTGTTTGCTCAATCCCCAAGTTAGGTGACATGCACGCACACACGCATATGTGTTCAAATTCTATCTTTGGATCTTGTGTTCTCGTCTCTCTCTCTCTCTCTCTCTCTCTCTCTCTCTCTCTCTCTCTCTCTCTCTGTGTGTGTGTGTGTGTGTGTGTAAACTTTATCATTTCTTCTTGTAAGTAATTGACATCAGGTGCACTTACATATGGTAAAGGCCCAGACTTTCTAGACCTTGAATTTCTTTCAACTTGAGACTTGAAAGTGGAGCACATGTATTGAACAGTGTAGTAAGCGTGTGGCGTCATCAACCTGGTTAAATGAAAGACGTTTATTTTGACTTGTGTGAAATACATGTCACTGGACGAGTACAAGAAACTAGTGATAGTGTAAAAGTTGACAATGATTTGAATGGTTAATTCCATATTTATTTAAGAACGAGACAAAAATCCTATGATCATTATTATCATTATTGTCTAGACTACTTGGGAATTATACTGGGTAATATCTAAGAAAGTACTTATGATAGCTGGGACAGTAAGGAGTATCACTCATGATGGCTGGGAAGAATCAGAATAGTTGAAATAATGATTGAATGGAATCGGTAAAATGTATCAAACTCTTGATTCTTATTTCTATAAATTTATTTTCTTTATAAATTTATTTGTTTGATTATTGATTAATCAATTGACCCATTATTGTATTATATTTTGTTTTTGTCAACATCTGACCTAGTTATTATAATTATAATTCAATGTACGTACCAAGAAAACTGGAATGAACAAGAGAAACTGTGGAAAGCGGTCAAATAATCTTTAAGACCAAGAAGACTCACAGAATACTTTGTGGGGCGCGGCACATCTGTTTACAAGGCAAGCATACCAAGAAGATCATCGGCTAGTGCGATCAGACGGCGAAGAAGGCCAAACGATTAAGAACGCGGCTGGCTGGCTGGACGACCCGCCCAGTGACAGTGCAGGGTTTGTGTTTCATCACATCGAAGCATTTTTGGCGCCGCAAGACACGTTTTAATCTCGAAGAAAAAAGACATTTCCGGGATTTGACTTAGCACGTCGCCCGTTCAGTCGTCGGTGAGTCTGCAAATGTATCTGAGTTCGAGAGACTAGAGCGGTGCCCCACGATGTCTGGTCTTCGAAGTCATTTCTCAAAAGAATGTATACAAATAGACTTCTCTGTTGGGAGTCTATAAAGTTTCAGAAATATCCAATACTCGAACAAACACACCTTTAGAAAGTATGTCACAAATGTAAAAAAAAAAAAGTGCTTCTCAGATCTGCAATATACAAGATTGCAACGTTTTGTGCCGAATATTGGGATATATTAATTTATATACATATATATATATATATATATATTTATATATATATACATAAATATATATATATACATACATATATATATATATATATATATATATATAAATATATATATATATACATATACAGGTATATATACATATATATATATATATATGTATATATATATATATGTATATGTATATATACTGATAGTTACTGACCTGACAAAATATTCTGCAATGTAGTCTAGAGAACAGGTGGGAGAGGGTTGCTGGGATGTCATTCAAATACCTACATATGTTTATGAAGCGCTGTTGTCATATTAATAGAGTCTAATTGTTTTATGTTCAATGTATAAATCTAGTTCGTGTATGTGCGTGCGTGTGTTTGTGTGTCTTTGTCTGTGTGTATGCGTGCGTGTGTCCGAGTATATTCGCGCGTCTGTGTATGCTTTTATGTATATGTGTGTATGTTCATACGTGCGTGTGTATACGCGTTTGAGGTATTTCTACGAAGGTCTACACAGTCAGTTAGGTGTCCTCGAAGGACAAATGGTGCTAGTTCGAACTCTTTGCCAAGGCGTTGGTCGAAATGTTCTCAAGAAAATGTTGAGGCAAATCAGAAATGTGAAGGATGTCTTGTTCTTACGATTTTAGTCAAAAACGACCAGATCCTGCGTATTCCCACCACCTTTCGTGATCACGTTTATTTTGGGTCCGCCGTCCTTGCTGGTTGCCTCCAGAGAAGCCGGAGGTATTTAGGGAAACATGAAAATGGAAAAAAGGACGTGCAAGTGTACAACTTGGATACTTGAAGTTGCAGAAAGATAAGGGGAAGGGTCGAGTTATCTGTGTCTATAAAGGAACGCATCTAATACACGTTGTAGCTGCCGTCAGGTGATTTTATTAGGAAGCAGAACGGTAGAACTCCCACTGGAACGTAATTTCGGAACTCTTATTACGTAGTTTACACACACACACACACACACACACACACACACACACACACACACACACACACACACACACACACACACACACACACACACACACACACACACACACACACACACACACACACACACACACACACACACACACACACACACACACACACACACACACACACACACACACACACACACAATTACACATACACACACACTTACACACACACACATAGAGAGAGAAAAAAAAGAGAGAGAGAGAGAGAGAGAGAGAGAGAGAGAGAGAGAGAGAGAGAGAGGCTGTCTGGGCGTCAGAGATTGCATGAACTTGTGAAAGTGTTGCTTGTAGAGGAAATCAGGGGGATGTTGGTAAGCCACTCCCCCTCCCTCCTCTCACGCATACATGTACACATACGCACACACGTACACACACGCACACACTTACACACGCGCACACGCACTGCTCGGACCTTCTTTCGACTTTGCAAATATCGAAGTTGGTGTTGGCCCGACGCCGAGACCAATGATACTTGGGAGGCGTATTTTTCGTTTTTCTTTCTTTCTTTTTCGTTAGCCGAGATGTTGCACTCTCATCTTGACAGAATTTTTCTTTCCATTCTTTGGCCTTACACTCACTTCCCTTTCCCTTTTCCTATCCCTTTCCCTTTCGTCCGTCTTTGCCTCCCCCCCCTCGCGGTACACACTTAGATCAGGTGTTCTCATCTTGTTTTCTAACGTATCCCATCCTTATGCGGTGCTGTTTCTTAGCCCCCCAAAGATCACTTTAACATTGGATAAGATCGTTTAGCATCTGCTAAACACTGCTAGTTTTTGGCTTGTGGGTCTTTTTGATCAACTGTGTGTCCCTTAAGGACCTAGGGACAGCAGATTGAGGACTACTGTACCAGGGACTCTCGAAGACGCCCCACGGAAGTCAGGGACATCCCCTGGGCAACATGAATGAATATCCTAGCGCTTGCCATATCATAATGCATCAAATGCCTTACAGTGCTTAAATGGTTAACATTTCCACGGGACTCCCCTTTCCTTATCTGAGTAAAATTGCATGGCTTTATACGGAGCATTTGCACCGAGGGTTTTTTTGCTTCTTTTAACGGGGTTGACCAAGTCAAACCACATATCCACACCATAAGCAGACAAAACTCAACCTCTTGGAGAAAGGTTGCCCTGCGCTCGCACACGCGCACACACACACACACACTCACACACACACACACACACACACACACACACACACACACACACACACACACACACACACACACACACACACACACACACACACACACAACCCTTGTGTATTCCTCCGTGTAATCAAATTGTGTTTCTGTACAGTGGTTACTATTTGTTCTTTTCTTTAGATACGGCACATTAAGCCTGCAATTCCCGTACATGAGATAGGGCCAAGAGCCATATTAAATCTTTGCCACCCTCCACTACTCCTCCCATTTCCTTAGTGTGCTGTCGGCAAAAACCAGAGCTTCTATCCTCGGGGACAATACTGCGTCCAGGAGATTGAGTCTCAGAGGTGATGGAGAGCAGAAGAAAGGATGGAATCTATCTATATACTAATAGCTTTTTCCCCCTTATAAGGGAGGTAGCCAAGTCAGAGGCACGTACCCACTCCCACCCACCACCCTTTCCCCCCTGTCTCATCTTAGCTCCTCGTGGATGACGGGTCATCCCTGCATCTCGACCACTGCCCTGGGAGGAAATGCAAAAGTTGAAATTTATATTTACTCTCTTTTTGAATGGAAGTTTTAGCATTGCCATACCTCCCCCTCCTCGGGAGTGATTGATCCACAAGCTGGAATCTGCTGAATTAACTTAATCAGAAGAGGCGAAGGGGCTTACTTTAACTGAATAAAATCATCTGCCGGCAGCTAAAATAAAAAGTTTGTAAAAAAAAACCCAGAAAATTGTTTAAGCTACATTTTTTTCAAAGGAGTGTCCTATGGTTGATCCCTCTCTCTCTCTCTCTCTCTCTCTCTCTCTCTCTCTCTCTCTCCGACCAGCGCCGGAGCAGTCTGTAAAGAATGATATCAGGTCAGAGTCTAAGAATAGAATAGAAGCCCAGATGATATATAGTTACTGCATCTGAAACTATCACCTTTGCCCTGCGTGCTTGTCCATCCAGGCCAAGTCACCATCGGACTCAGACACGAGCCCGCGCAGGTGAGACCCAAGGCGCCAAAACGCTTCTCCACGTCGCGGTTCCCGCGCGTTTTTGCCGGGAAGGAGGAAATGGCGTCGGCCGGGCGACACCAAAACGCCTCGTAACGATACTTTCGTTTCTCGTCTCATCGTTATATCTGCTCCTAACCTCGTGGGGCTCCGCGAAGGTGCCTTGCCGGACCTGAGACTCTTTTGTTGCCCTTCCAGGAGAAGGTGTAGGTGTTGTTGGCGAGGCAGTACCTGGTTCCCAGGGACGACAAAAAATGCCAAGTAACGACAAAGCCATCAGCGACCTTTGTCTTGGCCGCCGTTGCCGGGGGAGGATGCCAGACGTATGTGGCACGCAGCTGGGTGCCGGGAAAAAGAACGTACAGCGAATATGTCTCTATTTATAACATCCTTCCTAACTATTTTCGAAAGATACGTTGGCTTTCCGAGATATTTCGACTTTTTTTCGAGTCGGTTCTTGCATAGTCAGACTGAAATAGAAGTCGAAAATGAGTTTGCGAACTACGGGTATTCTGTTTCAAGCGAGTTAATGAATATTTTAACTAGCTGAGTGTGTGCTTTCATTATCATAATGTTTGCAAACTACCAGTGCATATCACTAGAAAGTTGCAACGCAAGCATGGAATCGTGAGTGTGTGTGTGTGTGTGTGTGTGTGTGTGTGTGTGTGTGTGTGAGAGAGAGAGAGAGAGAGATTCACCATGGTCTTTGGATCACGTGTTGGACTCGTGATCGACAACTATTCCCCTTCCGGAAGAGATCTCAGAGTTCATATATAACCGATCTATAGGTAATGCTGTGACCTTACATACATGCGCGCGCGCACACACGCACACACACACACACACACACACACACACACACACACACACACACACACACACACACACACACACACACACACACACACACACACACACACACACACACACACACACACACACACACACCCAACTCCCCGTCCACGTGAGTTGGAGTAACAACTCGCAGCGCAGCGACGCTGAAATTATTTCAGTCCTGACCGGGTTTCGAACCCGGATCGCCGTAGTGGCAGCGAGGAACTCTACCAACTGCGCCACGTGTGTGTGTGTGTGTGTGTGTGTGTGTGTGTGTGTGTGTGTGTGTGTGTGTGTGTGTGTGTGTGTGTGTGTGTGTGTGTGTGTGTGAAGATTTTGTGGTGGTCAACGCCAGACAATTCAGTTGCCTTCAGGGTTACGAAGTGATGACTGAGGTCCACATCTAAACTGAATAAATTCGTCTGGCGTTGGTCACAGTAAAAGCTTTGTGAAGTGACAAAGTAATGGGGTTCATCATGAGGGTTGCCTGCTTTTCCACGTCACGTGTGTTGGAGGGAAGTCGGGGGGAGAGGATTGTCTGTTGGAGAAGTGGAAGATGGATGAAGGAATAGAGTGGAAGTAGGGTTAGAATATTATGGTTGGTACTTGTAACGAGATGTGAGAGAGATGGTTAGTTGCTGTTGTTGTTTCTGGTGTTATTCCTGTTGTTGTTATTTTCATTGTTGTTGTGGTTGTTTCTGATGCTATTTCTGTTGTTACTGTTGTTGCTGCTGTTATTTCTGTTGTTGTTATTGTTGTAGTGGTTGTTTCTGAAGTTATTTCTGTTGTTATTGTTGTTGTTGTGGTTGTTTCTGATGTTTTTTTCTGTTGTTATTGTTGTTTCTGATATTATTTCTATTGTTATTGTTGTTGTTGTTGTTGTTTCTGATATTATTTCTGTTGTTCCTGTTGTTGATGAGTTCATCTTTTACTAGAAAAGCCACCCCTCGGACTTATGAATTTACCTAGTGTTGACTTGAACGAAATTATCAAAATATGCTATTTTGCTGATGCGGCTTCATTCTGAAAAGACTTAAACCTCCTGATCTTTGACCAGAGAAAAATCTTTGAAGGTCACCCATCCTCGATCTCGTCTCGTTCTGCCTTCCCACTTCAAGGCCTTTTTCCTTGACATTTCTTTATATCCATTTACCTTCTTTCCTTTATTCCCTTTACTTCCTTTAGTCTTACTCGACTTCCCTTCCATTTTCTTTATGGTATTGCCATCTACGTTATTCTTTTTCCAGTTTATAGTTTTCAACTTATCTTTCATCTTCCTTTTCTGTATGTACTATATTTTTTATTATTATTATTTGTTTGTTCTGTTTATTTTTGCTCGATGTTTTCTGTACCCTTTAGTCACTTCTCTCTTCCTAGGTCTTCAAACCTGTAAATATATATATATAAATATATATATATATATATATATATGTGTATATATATATATATGTATGTGTATATATATATATGTATATATATATGTATGTGTATATATATATATATATATGTATATATATATATATATATATATATATATATATATATATATATATATATATATATATATTTCTTTTATTTTCCCCTCATTTAGGATCTCAGTCTCATTCCATATCTCACAAACCTACGTCATCCAGCCTCTTTATTCCTAATTCAGCATTTATTTGTTCTTTTTCTTTCCTATTTGCTCATGTATTATTCTTGTTCCGTATTTAGTTTCTCTCTCTCTCTCTCTCTCTCTCTCTCTCTCTATATATATATATATATATATATATATATATATATATTTATATATATATATATATCCATCTCTCCATCCATCCTCCCCCCCTCTCTCTCTCTCTCTCTCTCTCTCTCTCTCTCTCTCTCTCTCTCTCTCTCTCTCTCTCTCTCTCTCTCTCTCTCTCTCTCTCTCTCTCTCTCTCTCTCTCTCTCTCTCTCTCTCTCTCTCTCTCTCTCTCTCTCTCTCTCTTTCTCTTTCTCTTTATAATCTCTTCGGTCCATTTCCCCTTCCACGCCCCTGCGCTGCTCTGCTTGCCCGCCACCCACCCGTGTCTCCGTCAGGCCCACCTTTGCGCTCTCTCTCTCTCTCTCTCTCTCTCTCTCTCTCTCTCTCTCTCTCTCTCTCTCTCTCTCTCTCTCTCTCTCTCTCTCTCTCGCTCTCTCTCTCTCTCTCTCTCTCTCTCTCTCTCTCTCTCTCTCTCTCTCTCTCTCTCTCTCTCTCTCTCTCTCTCTCTCTCTCTCTCTTTGTCAGATCTTTCTTAAAAAAACCTGTTCGATATAGGTGATCCTGCAGAGATTTCCTCTTTATCGACATAGCTTTTGTAATCATTAAGATTCTCAAGCCTATCCATCACGTCAACGTGCCAGCTCTTGGGTAGGATATATATATATATATATATATATATATATATGTCTATATATATATATATATACACATATACATATACATACATGTATATATGTATATATATATATATATATATATATATATAAATATATATGTATATATATATATATATATATATAT
>NC_134789.1:36088322-36097622 GCF_046742065.1 Oratosquilla oratoria
AGTGTTGGTTGCTGAAATATGCTAACGTTAGCACTTTTGAGGCTGTCATAAGGAAGACTCTTCAGAAGCATTGTGGGTATTCCTCCGCCGATACCCAGACCTACTTGCTTCTGCGTGAAGAGTCGTGGCTGAAGGTCGGGCCAGAACGAAACGGTGTGTGGGCTGTGATATTGGGCTACCCCGGTTTTTCCTTTTACATTGAAGTCAATCAGAACACTTGTTAAGACTGCACGTTTCGTTCATTGGTGTTAAGAGAAAGTAATAAAATTTGTAAAAGGGAAAAATGTCAAACGGCAGTGGATTTGGTAAAAGAAGCAAATGGCAGTGGAACGTAAATACTCTCAAACCCCACATAAGATATTCCATCGGTTTGTGGTGGAAGCAGCGTTTCCATACAGGTGAGTTCGTAAAGTTGGACTAAAGGCTCTTTTATACGAAGCCACCATGGAGGTACAACTGTAATTTTTTTCTGATTTGAATATAACCTTTCAGACGTAATAGCGTGTTATACCGCCATCGTGACTTCGTGTGAAGGGTCCCCAAGTGTTAATAGTAGCCCCTCCCCACCATTTCTTCTGTGTGACCTACAATATTTCTTCAGCGCTTTACATGTTTGCAGCATTTTTCATGGTTGAAGTATGTAGCATTGTATAATGTACCACAACAATCTATTGCGACATTTGCAACTTTTTTTTGCTGTTTAAGTTTTTGCAACTGTATGTGAAATATACATATTACTGTGCATTCCTCTCCTCCCTCCCCCACAAACACATTTCCCCTGATTGTAGGCTAATGAATGGAACAGGTGATGTCTGTTATATTCACCGATAGAATGGGCATATGTTCACTAAGTGCAGAGAAGAATTACCAAGATAATACATGGGCTCACAAATTTACCTTACAAGGACAGTCATAGGCACCTTAACTTACACTTTGGAAAGACGCAGAGTGCGGGATGATCAAATAGGTGTTCAAGTGGATTAAAGGCTTTTACAAGGGTGACGCAAACAAGGTCATCATATTAAGACAACAGGGTAGGACTCCCAGTAATGAATTTAAACTGGACAAATTTAGATTTAAGAAGGAAATAGGCAAGAATTGGTTTACTGATAGGGTGGTCAACGAATGGAATAGACTTAGTAACCATCTGGTAGTGAGCGCTGAAACTATCGGTTGTTTTAAGAAAAGGTTAGACAAACTTATGGATAGGGATGGCAGGTGGTCATGGACATGGAACTGCTTAGTGTAGGCTTCATGGTCTCTTGCAGTCTCATTCATTCTTGTGTTCTTATGTAAATGTATACGTTTTCCAAAAGTCCAATTTCTCTCTCATAAGGGATTGCCAATAAAAAATGTGCTATTGGAAAATTAGATCCGGCAGTCTTCTTTAGATTGCTATAACTTTTACCTTGCATATCCTTTTATGGCTAGAGTGAATCTATTGTCTGTAGTTGTAGGCTTCAGCTCTTTTGGTCTTTCAATTTTTTTCTAAATTGATTGCATATCGACCCCGATCAATTGCCTAAGTTGAAGGCTTTTAATTTTTTCCTAAATTATTTTTCAGTGTATTTAGTTTCCTGTATATCGATCTCAATCAATGACATGCCGTAATAAAGCGTGTCCGAAACATTTAAGAGTAGTTGACCTTTTTCGAAAAAATAAAATTAAGCTTTTAGATCTTTCGTGCCGTGAATTGTCTTTTCTTTTCTCGGCCGTTGAAAGTGAAGTGGCGACGCCGCTTTCCTCCAATGTTGACAAAGGTTTTTGTTTCCCGGAAGATTTTTTTTTTCTGTTTTCGGTGTCCGAAACTGCTGGTTGGCGTGCAGATCCCCGCATTGTTCCAGATCTCCTTTCACTTGAGTGTTTCACTCTCGTTAAGACTTCTGCCGTTACGCGTCAAATGGATTTTTAACTGCTCGATTTTTTTCTCAAGTGTCCCCTCTGGAATTATTCACTCTTTTGTATTTGAGCTTTATTAGAAGCTGCCTTGCGGCCTTGCTGTGGATGTGCTGTGTCTTGCGACACTTTTGACCCAGGGCAGTGGGCTAGATGCAGGGATGACCCGTCATCCAGGAGGAGGAAAGATAAGAGGGAGGGGTGGATAGGAGTGGAGTATGTGGGGGTGGAATGGGTGGTGGTGTATGCATGTATGTATGCTTTTAGGCTACCTTCCTTGTAAGGGGGAAAAAGCCTTTGGTATATGTATGTAGTATTTGGACATTCATCTGCCTTGTCACTTCCATAAACTCTGATATATAAAAAGGAAGAGCTTATGATAGCTGAATATGGTCAACACCTCTGTTACGGTAACAGACCCCATTTCATCAAGTGTCTGCATGGGAGCTTGCTCAAAGAGACCGTGGGGACTGGCGCCAGGGTGTGAGTGAAACAAAGTGCCTCCTGGCGTATGCCCCCTCCCCCCCCAATGGTTGCTTGTCATGCAAGATGTTTATAACGTCGATGGGGCCTTGTTTAGTTGCATGTTGGCATTGTTCATAGACACTTTCTTTTTCTGGAGGTGCCTTGCTCCCTGCAGCGCTTTGGCCTGCGGAACTAAACTTTCCCAGAGTATTCCGTGGACGTGGAAACTTTCCTCTAGGCATTTGACGAATAGTTATCACAGTAAGGAATCGCTAAACTTTGGAAGTCTCGTTAAAACAAAGTACCAGAATATTAGAAAGTGGCTTTGGGTCCGTGATTTTCTAGATATCTTTGTTCTCAGTAATGAAGATTTTCGAAGTTTAGAGAGTTCCATAGGAGAACGATCTGTATTGACCAAGATGGTTAGATGTCCGGGTAACCTCAGCGTTTTCGAAACTTAAATATCGGACCTAGAATCTCCACTGAGCTCAGGTGCATCGTTGTAGGAGTATTAGTGTTCGCGTTGTATGCTATACTCTCCATAGGAATTCATTACCGCTTCAGATAATTGAGAACATTTCAAATGAGATGGTCTCTATGGAATTTTTTTTTCAGAATGATTCGTTGCGGTTGGTTGTGATCCATATATTCTCTTAAATATTTGGTCATTGACAACTTTTCTGCTGGAGGTTTCTCTTTGTTGAATAAAATTTGGAAGTAGCTTTGGACAACAAAATGGATACCTGTATAGCTAAGGGATTCTTTTACAGACAAGCTAAGGATATTTTGTTTCAGTATAACTAGTTTTGAAAACGGTTGTATCAAAAGGCATCAAAGACGTATTTGGCACAACTAACATGAAACTCGTTCAGATAAGTCTTACCGTTCAATCCTATTGGCCAATACCAGAAACTAAATTTCATTCTGCTGAGGCTGACTGACTGAAATACTAGGGTTGGGTGGCTGGACGAGACCATGGAACTGCCTAGTGTAGGCCTCATGGTCTCTTGTATTCTCCTTCATTCTTATGTTTTGTCCTGAGTATGCTCTTCAATGTAGCGTGAAGCCCCGGTCACACTGTCACGACTCGAGTGAATTCATTCGAATAGAAAATACTTCGTTTACATTTTTTCCCCTCAAATTTTCAAATGTCCCATTACCTTTGAGTCGTTTGTTGAAAAGCTGAATGAACTAAGTTAAACCTAGAATACGAGTATGAGACATTGTTGAATTGTCCTTAAGGAAGTCTAGAATTTTGTAGGCGAAGTCGTCCTGCACCTTTTCAAATTCACAACATTTGACGAGAAACGTGATAGCGTGACAGGGGCTTTAAGGTTATGTTTATATCGAAGTAATGGTAATAATCAATTTGCTATAGAGGAGCATCACAGAAGTGTGAAATATCCTGACGCTAGCTTGGACAAAAGTGGTACTGTGGTAAAAACGGTACAGTTTCAATGAATTGTACCACTGCTGCGCGCTCGTTTCGACTTCTCCTGGTACCACTTGGATCCGAGGTCGAATCCTGACCATCAGCTACTGGTAACTGCAACTTGACTTGGCAGTCCCAGCAGAAAACAAATATCCCAGCTGGCCTTTCTTGAATTTCGATAAAAAAGGCTAGGAATAAGATAAGATAAAAGGAAAAATGAAACTTAATACCGAGAGCGAAAACTGAATATTGGGCATGGGAATTGGTCTTCGTTCGAACGGGACTCTTGTCCTTCATTTTTTTTTTTTTTGTTAGTTCTACTGTTTTTTTTTCCTCTTCGTCTCTTATTCCAGATTCACTGCCTACGCATACATTTTTTTCCTAAGCCCTTTCGCGCGCACCTTTCATTTTCAACTTTCTCTCCTGTGGTAGTTTTATAATTTCTTGTCTTTACTTCCATATGTATCATGGCATTCATCTTTAGGGTTTCCACTCTAATGATTGAAATCGTCCGAAATGTCTATCATAGGAAAGCTAACGCTCGTTGAGTTAGATACTGTGCTTCCTTAACGAAGGTTCTCCTCCACCTTCAGCTGAATGGAAGTTTCTGTCTAGAACAAAAGCTACAAAGGAACACTCCGGAATAATGGGTTGTTCAGACAGTATGTAACCCATAAGTTCCTAAGGGGTGCTTTTGTGCATGTACGTGCGTGTACGCGTGTGCGTGCGTGTGTATGCGTGTGTGCGTGTACACGCATGTGTGTGTGCGCGTGTACACGCGTGTGTGTGCGCGTGTACACGCGTGTGTGTGCGCGTGTACACGCGTGTGTATGTGTGCGCGTGTACACGCGTGTGTGTGTGCGCGTGTACACGCGTGTGTGTGCGCGTGTACACGCGTGTGTATGTGTGCGCGTGTACACGCGTGTGTATGTGCGCGTGTACACGGGTGTGTGCACGTGTACACGCGTGTATGTGTGCGCGTGTACACGCGTGTGTATGTGCGCGTGTACACGCGTGTGTACGTGTGCGCGTGTGTACGTGTGCGCGTGTGTACGTGTGCGCGTACGTGTGTACGTGTGCGCGTACGTGTGCGCGTGTGTACGTGTGCGCGTGTGTACGTGTGCGCGTGTGTACGTGTGCGCGTGTGTACGTGTGCGCGTGTGTACGTGTGCGCGTGTGTACGTGTGCGCGTGTGTACGTGTGCGCGTGTACGTGTGCGCGTGTATTTACGTAGTTGTATTTACCTAGTTGTATCTTACAGGAAGGGGGGCTAACGCTCGGGGTGTCCCATCTTTTGTATCTCGCAGTGTGGGCGCGCGCGCGTGTATGGTAAATAGGCTACTGGCACCCACGCGTGTTCCTCTGGAGGCTTCGATGTCATAGTTTTGGTTCTGTTGTGCATTCGAGAGAATCGTCGCCACGCGTCGCACTGTACAGTACTCTATAACGGACTCAGGCGGGCGGCGGGAGCGAGCCTCGTTGTTGCATCATTGCGCCTTCCAGCCCACGCCCTTGCCGCAGCAGGGTTTCCCTTCGTAGGTAGCTGTAGGTAATTCTTCGGAAAATGATTTTTTTTTTTTTTATTTATTATTTTTTTTATCTTTTTTTTATTTTATTTATATTTATTTATTTCTTATTATTTTTTTATCTTGTTAATTCTATTTATTTTCATTATATTTATTTTATTTTTTATCTATTTCGTTTGTTTTAATTTGTTTTTGTTTTTGACGGGGGTGATGGGTCCTGGGGGGCTTCTTTCGACACGGCCTCTGGAGAGAAGTGTTCCATCGCTGAACCATAATGACCCATAGCTACTCTTAATTATAAAAATGACCCGGCTGATGTTAAGAGAACTGAATTAACCGATTGGTATAGGTTAATTAGCTTACAGGTAACCAGGTTGATGTAGAGCATAATACGGAGTAGTCATAGATTAGTTTTGGCGAATTCTAGACATTTTCTATCAGTTCGATTGAAATATTGACTAGTGTTAGGTAGTATATAGTTTTAATTCTAATGTTGCTCCGGAAATCTTAGTTACACATTTGTCTCAAACTTCTAGCCCAGACTAGTCTACGAATGATTTGTTTCCAGACATTGCACACGAAGATTCTGTCGTGATTGTCAGGAAATGATTGTCATTGTCAGCCTGTGTTTGGAGAGCCCAATGCAAAAGATTCGTTTTTTCTATTTGTATCCTTTTCTGTTTTGTTTCATTTTGTCTTTTTTCATTTGTGGTCTGGTACTTGACGTCAAAGGTTTGGGTTTTGGAAAACTTAATTTCTGTGTACAATGCGGGAGAAGAGTAATCTCTTTTGCTGAATTCAATGTTGCGAATAATGTATTGCCCTTAGATATTCATGTATCGATGCAATTTTACTCGCCAAATGTCCATTTTAATGTAAGGTGACTTGTATAGAGATGGTTATTCCACACCATAATCCACTTCATAATCAGTGTGGAGGAGGGATTTCAGCTACTTCAGTCATGAAAAAAAGTTCCTTAGTATTCCTAAATGTGGTCTTTGTGCCCGGTAGCAAAGAGGTATTTCCTCTATATTAGCAATAACCAGCGTTTCTGTCCTTCATGGCGACACCTCGTCATAGCGGTGGTAAAGGAGATATTTAAGGTAGATAGCAGAACTGAGTGACAGAAGCTAAGTAATGATTTTTTAAAATAAATTTCCAGTAACACAAGAATGATGCGTGCCTCTGGTCCTTAGGGATGTCGCTAAAGTCCCTAAATTGGTGACTGCGTGAAATATGGTCAGTAACCCATACGTGCCTTAAGTCCGTAAAAGAAAGGAAGAACCCCTAAAATAGTTCCTAAAATGGTGACTAAGTGAAATATGGTCAGTAACGCGTACGTACATAAAATCCCTAAAATAGTCCCTAAAATGTTGAGTGAAATATGGTCAGTAACTCGTACGTACCTAAAATCCCTAAAATAGTCCCTAAAATTGACAGTGAAATATGTTCAGTAACTCGTACGTACCTAAAATCCCTAAAATAGCCCCTAAAACTGAGTGAAATGTGCTCAGTAACCTATACGTACCTAAAATCCCCAAAATAGTTCCTAAAATGGTGACTCTGAAATATGGTCAGTAACACATACATACCTAAAAGTCCCCAAAATAAGAACCCTAAAATTGCGAGTGCATAAAATGTGGTCAGTAACCCATACGTACCTAAAAAACCCTAAAATGGTCCCTAAAATGGTGACTGAGCGAAATATGGTTAGTAATTCGTACGTACCAGAGATGTTTTCATAATTCGGCACGAATTCATAAGTTCGGTTCTCTTTATTTTTGTTGCCAATACTCGTATGCAAACTTTTTTTTTTTAGCTGTATGTGGATCAAAACTCTTTAATTACCAATATATGCCAGCAGCAAAGCAGCTAATGAATTCTCAGTTGTACATTTCCCTCATTAATTGCACCTTCTTTGTCCACAGGTAAGCGTTTGAGATGCACGTGGTGATACTTCAGTGTCGACATCGCCACATATTATACCGTAAGTGCAATAGAAGTTGTCACGACTTGTAATGTCAGGTGGCGTGGGACCACGTGGGAGTTTCTTGTGGGATGGGACGGGATGACGAAAAATGGGACGGGGCGACACTGTCGAAGGGATAGGGAGCAAAGACCGGAAAAGGAACGGGACTTGGAAATGGACAAGAACAGGGACTGGGATGTGTGGATGGGAGAACAAACAGGATAGAAAATTTGGATGTATCAAAATGTATTAGAAAACTGATTAAAAGAGATAGGTACACAGACACGCCCGCACAGTGTCAGTTCTAACTCTTATCGTAAAAAAAAAAAAACGCGGAAGAGTTATCACATGTTAAAGGTAATCACATCACTAGACACTCGCGTGTGTAAGCACTGACGGCCCAAATGGCCCCGACACGTGATTCTGTTACTATTTTTAGCTGCGTGATGTAGTTTCGTCAGTACCATACGACCTTAGCAGGTCAACAGGGAAATGCAATAAAGTATGATAAAAACATAGAACGATAAATGCGTGTTCGTGAGCGTGTTCGTGAGCGTGTTCGTGAGCGTGTTCGTGTACGTGAACGTGTTCGTGTACGTGAACGTGTTCGTGTACGTGAACGTGTTCGTGTACGTGAACGTGTTCGTGTACGTGAACGTGTTCGTGTACGTGAACGTGTTTGTGTACGTGAACGTGTTTGTGTACGTGAACGTGTTTGTGTACGTGAACGTGTTTGTGTACGTGAACGTGTTCGTGTACGTGAACGTGTTCGTGAGCGTGCGTATATGCGTACGTAGGTACATGCACGCATGTACGCTTGTGTGTGCATGTTCGTGCATGCATCTTGAAAACGGGAAACGTGCAGCAACGGAAGCACAGGCAGAGGGAGACATTTGACGAGTAGTCCGAGAGGAAACTTCAGACTCGTGTCTTCAGCGGACAGACGCGGAAGCCGAGCCGCTCCCGGGTGTAGTATTGGTCTGATTGCCCGAATAGCTCGGGAAGGGGACGAATGGCTGCCCAACCGTACCAACGGATTCCGTATTCTGGGTCGCCGGTCGGGTGACCTCAAGTCATCCGGCGCCGGCGCCAATGGAGCGTCGATATTTGTTTATTAATCTATTTATATATTTGTTTATTTGTTTTTATTTGTTTTATTCTTATTTTTGTTTTTGTTTTTATTTATTTTAATTTTCATTTATTTTCCTTTCATTTATTTTAATTTCTAATTTTTATTTATCTATTTTTATTTCTATATTTTATTTTTATCATATTTACTTATATTTATTTGTATTATTTTGTATTTACTTTGATTTTATTTTTATTTATCTTTATTTATTTATTTTTTTATTTATTTTGTTTTTTTCGTGGTAATGCAGTGCGTGGCTCCCACCGTCTTGTATAAATAAATCATAATGATCGGTAAGTTCAGTTAGCTCCATTAATGAAAAATACCTCTGATGCTGTATTCTAGGGAGCTATGGAACGTTTATATATTTAGGTCGTATATTCATGGCGTGGACGAGTTCTATGGCCTAGTAGACTTGTACGCATCATAAATGCTCGACATAAAGTAGATCTCGAGCTACAGCCTCGTAGAACACTCCAGCCACATGTGGGTGAAGTCAGATGTCTGGCTTAGACAGCGTGACGTCATCGCTAAAGGCCTGGCGCGCTCTTCGCTGACCACCAGCGTCCTCCCAGTAACCCATATAACCATTTGTTTATCATTTGTCCATTTTTTGCTTGATTTTCATTTATTATTTATCTGTCAATTTATTTTCTATTTACCTGTTTATTATTAAACTATACCTATGCATTTATTTATTTTATTAATATTTGTTGTGTATTATATATTTTTCGTATCCGACCTAGTTATGGACCAAAAGGTCTCCTGTCGGCATGCTCGGCCTTTGTAATCCTTTGTAATAAAACGATCCAGGGGAGACGGGGAGAGACGTTCCTTCAGTTGAACGAAACCTCTTGTCAGAAACGAGACTAAAGGCGACCAT
>NC_134789.1:36098122-36128122 GCF_046742065.1 Oratosquilla oratoria
CGGGTTAAGAGATTTGGGTTATAATCTCTTCTTTCAAGCCCGAGACACGCTCCCCGCTTCCCACCCCAAGCCTACCAACGTCACGACATCAGCAGGTGTTCGTGTGCGCAGGTGTTTCCCACGCGCAGGTGTGGCACGAGCAATTGCACCCATTTGAGAAACCTAAGAGAGACCTTGTGCAGTCTGCTTCACCTCTTGATTACTACACCGCCTAAGGATTTATAGTTTGGCGTGAGAGGCGCAATGGTTTATCTCGTCGATTTACAAAACGAGTGGCATTACTAGTGCATACGAGATTAGTTTCTATCTACTTTATACGATGCATTATATTCATACAACGCGTTTAATAGTCGGGCACTGCGAGTGATGTCGAATGCGGTTGTTCCCTGACACGGCAGTCGGAGGGGGGGGGGATGGGTCGCGATACAAACGGCGAAAGATGTGGCGGACTCTCTCTACCCTAGGCCAGGGTACCACTGCAGGTCACTCCCGGGAGAGCGAAAGGAGGGAGTTCTTCTTCGCAAACGACTTGGTTAACTTGGCCACGTCGGGAGTCCCGTTACTCTCTCCCTCCCTAGTCCCTCGCTCGCTCCCTCCCTGCCTTCTTTCCTAGCTCGCCTTCGCTAGCCCTCCCCCCGACATCTTCCCTCCTTACTCGCTGAACAGACGCGTTCTCTCGTTTCTATCCAATTCTATCCTATCCCATCCTATCTCGTCCTATCCCACCCCATTCTCTCATCCTATCCCATCCTATCCCACCCCATCCCACCCCATCCCATCCTATCCCACACCATCCCATCCTATCCCACCCCATTCTCTCATCCTATCCCACCCCATCCCATCCTATCCCACCCCATCCCATCCTATCCCACCCCATCCCATCACGTCCTATCGCATCTTATCCCACCCCGTCCTATCCTATCCCATCCCATCCAATCCTATCGCATCTTATCCTATCCCATCCCATCCCATCCAATCCAATTGCATCTTATCCTATCGCATCCCATCCTATCGCATCTTATCCTATCCCACCCCACCCCACCCTATCCCATCCATTCATTTACTCGTCCCTCCATCCTTCCATTCATGGATCCGTCCCTCCGTGTATCCATCTCTTCGTGCATCCATCCATACATCCATTCGTTCGTGCATGCCTTCATTCATTCATCCATCCATCCATTCCTTGTCCCTCTCCATTTCATCCTTCCACCCATCCCGTCGTCGCTCCACTTCTTCCTCCATCCCTTGCTTCACTCCCCATCTTTTCCTTCCTTTATTCTAAGCCCCCCCTCCCTTCCATGAACTCCCCTCTCCTCTCTCCACCCTCCGTCTCACTCCTCATCTCTGCCCCCCCTACTCATCCTTCCCTCCACTAAAAAACAAAACAAAACAAAAAACTAGCTTCATTTTTGTACCATCGGAACTTTCTTCTGGCGCCCTAGAATTTCTCCTTGACAATGTCTTTGGCATGATATTGTCCCAATGGTAGAAATGCCGGTCATATTATCGGTGAAGAAAAACAAATGCCTTCTTCCTTTGGGCCATCACGCGTGGAACGATGGCGATGACTATGACGGCGATGATGACAACTACGACGACGACGACGATGACGACGACTACAACAACGACGACGATGACTACGACGGCGACAGTGACGACTACAACGACGACGACGACCACCGGTGCGTAGCTGGAAACTCGCCGGCTCCAGCCAGTCGTCCAGGGAATGAGCGATCGTAGCTGTTATGATTCGCCATATTTAACATAACACTGCATAACGAGCATTGTAACAACGTCGTTAGAGTAACGCTACAGTGCGTCGTAGTTATCAGAAGCGGAACCATAGCTATCGTCGACTTTGCTTCATCGACATGTATCCCCTTTATCACCATTAGCATAGCCACCTGCCACCAGGGGGCTTGCACCGGACACTTGCCTCCACTTAACACAACACCGAAAATGGCTTTGTTGCTAAGAACACCTCTGCCACCAATAGCTGCAATGAGAGCAATGATGATTACCACTTGCACCATCATTTCATGCAGCACCGCCGCCACCACCACCAACGCCGCCGCCACCACCACCATCTCCACCAACTGCACTAGTCATGTAGTCTCGTACTATTGCTGACCGCTGTGTACACTAAAGGCAAATCCAGTCATGTAAAATGTAAACGATTTTTCATCCGTCGAATCCTTTGTTTACCAGAAGGCGCGCATTCGCTTCCACGTGCACGCATGCGTGAAACCCACGTGCATCCTGCGCATGCGCAAGTCTGCTTGGTCTGTGGGCTTTGCGCATGCGTGAATCCGAAGACGTTTGTGTGTGCAGGAGATAGACTTGTTGACCGCAGGATCATTGTAGCACAAGTTGCAATGTAGTCCAGCGTAATACGCCAGAATGACGAACTTGAACTTTGGCTGAATAAAATTGCCTGGTGATAACAGAATAGCTGTAAGAGTTCTCAATAGCAGTGGAATAATTAATCGCTGCGTATAGTTCTCCCTCAGCAGAAGAGAATAATCTAGAGGCACCCAGAACATGTGTATACTTTGCCAGGAACGTTACAATTGATATAGGCTATTTCTACTTGCCCTGAAAGTCAGAGTAAGCCTCGTTTAGATGGGGCAAGTTGAGAGGCAAGTCAAGTGTGCAAGTTACTTAAACTGGAGAGGAAATCGAGCAAGTACATGTTCACAAAGGCCAAGTCAGAGACAAGTGACCTGTGTGAACATGTACTTGCTCCCTTTAATTTCCAGTTCCAGTAACTTGCACATTTGACTTGCCTTTCAACTTGCCTCGTGTAAACAAGTCTTTGGTACGAAGGACATTTAACCAATCTATAAACGCATATTCACTCCTCGCGAAATTCTGTGCAATTATTTCCCTCCCCTCATTACTGTTGTGATGTGGAACCAGAGATGTTGATGGGGGATGTCTGGATTACTATACTCAGTTCGCTACTGTTTGGTATTCAAGCCTCGCCTGCCCCCTCTCCCCTCTCCCTCTCTCCCCTCTCCCTCTCTCCCCTCTCCCTCTCTCCCCTCTCCCTCTCCCCCCTCTCCCCTCTCCCTCTCCCCTCCCTCTCTCCCCTCTCCCTCTCTCCCCTCTCCCTCTCTCCCCTCTCCCTCTCTCCCCTCTCCCTCTCCCCCCTCTCCCCTCTCTCCCCTCTCCCCCCTCTCCCCCTCTCCCTCTCTCCCTCTCTCCCTCTCTCCCTCTCTCCCTCTCCCTCCCTCTCCCCCTCTCCCTCTCCCCTCCCCCTCCCTCTCCCCCCTCCCTCTCCCCCCTCCCCCTCCCTCTCCCCCTCCCTCTCCCCCCTCCCCCTCCCTCTCCCCCTCCCTCTCCCCCTCCCTCTCCCTCTCCCCCTCCCTCTCCCCCTCCCTCTCCCCCTCCCTCTCCCCCTCCCTCTCCCCCCTCCCTCTCCCCCCTCCCTCTCCCCCTCCCTCTCCCCCTCCCTCTCCCCCTCCCTCTCCCCCTCCCTCTCCCCCTCCCTCTCCCCCCTCCCTCTCCCCCTCCCTCTCCCCCTCCCTCTCCCCCTCCCTCTCCCCCTCCCTCTCCCCCTCCAGAATAGCTTTAATAGTTCCGTTATCTGATTGGCTGAGATGATCCAACTCCAAACGTAAAATTTTGTATTCACGTTTGAGTAACGTTACCGAGCAGGTGTATATTCGTAACAAGTGAAGCACATGATCAAAATCATGTTATAAAAAGTGGGAGGGGCTTCCGTGCAAAGCTACCGCTAATGCGTTTGACTGTGCTGATTCTAAAGTTTTGTTGTCCTTGTCAGTTCGTATATGGTGCTATGATCGCTGTAAGCTTGCAATGCTGCAAATGTAGTTAGGCTTTTGTTGAAACGATTCAAAGATTATGCTTATCCTTTATTTATCTATTTATTCATTTATTTATATTTTACTTGTATTATTTCATTTATCTACTTTTATTTATCTATTTTTATGTATTTATTTATTTTTTATCTATTTATCTATTTTCTTGTTTATTTATCTATTTATACATTTTTTGAGAATAGGGAAATCACAAGATTTTCGGCGACTTTTTGAGTTCGTATGTACAGTTGCCTCCACTTCAAAGTACTCCATTGACAGGCGTCTTTTGCAAAGCTGTACCAGGCATATTTCTTTACATCGAGCACTTACGATACGAACAAGTCAGTCGTAAATCTACGCCCTCTCATAACTCACGGGAAAGCGTCATTACTGTAGGACTGACAATTGAAGGAAAGTTTATACAACCGCCACACCTGTGATGCGTGTGTATTCAGCCAACCGCGTCTTTATAATATAACGTAATGGACTAACGACATTGTAAGAACTTCCTTCCTTGGCCTTCCTCAACCAGAGCGACCACTGAGCCATTTCTCGTCACGGCTGGAAAACTTCATTTGTTTTAGTCCTTTAGTGAACAGGGATCCCTCTATGGTGAATAAGAGTCTGGCGTCTGTTGGAACAATGTGCGCTTCAGGTTTACCGCAATGGAAACTGACGAAGGCGATGGAAACAAAGCTAAGGACGGCACAGAGGAGAATGGAGAGATCAATGATGGGAATAACGCCGAGAGACCGAAAGAGATCAAGTTGGGTGAGAGCAGACTAGAGTGAAAAATATTTCGGAGGCGGTGAAAGAGAGGAAGTGGAATTGGGCAGGCAAGTTAGCGCGAACGACTAATGAGCGATGGAGCAAGTGTTTACCGAGTGGACGCCGCGAGATAGGAAGAGTGGAAGAGGGAGCCCAGACAGAAGGTGGAGAGACGAGATTGAAAAGTTTGCAGGAGTGACGTGGCAGAGGTTGGCACGGTCGTGTGAATCATGGAATGCTGTGAAAAAGGCCTTTGTTCAGCAGTGTACTCAGGACGGCTGAATTGATTGATTGAAATAGTTAATGGAGGTGTTTATTCGACCCTTGACTTCACAGGATTTCTTCCGAGCTCCCAGTCTCCCTCACCGCGTCTCCTCCTGCCCCCAATTATTTTCCTCCTACTTTCCCTCCCACATTCCCTCCCACTTTCCCTCCCACATTCCCTCCCACTTTCCCTCCCACATTCCCTCCCACTTTCCCTCCCACTTTCCCTCCCACATTGCTTCCCACCTTCCCTCCTACTTTCCCTCCCTCACTCCCACTTTCCCTCCCACATTCCCTCCCACATTACCTCCCACATTCCCTCCCACTTTCCCTCCCACATTCCCTCCCACATTCCCACCCACATTCCTCCCACATTCCCTCCCACATTCCCTCCCACATTCCCTCCCACTTTCCCTCCCACATTCCCTCCCACTTTCCCTCCCACATTCCCTCCCACTTTCCCTATCCCCCCTACTCCTACTTACTCCCACACTCCCTCTTCCCCACGTCTGCTCTTTCTACACAGATTCTTTTCTTTCCCAGTCGAGTTCTTATTTTTATTCCCTGTGTGCATCTTCTTCCTTTCTTATCTCTGCTCTCTGACCTTCCCTCAGATTCTTCCCTTTTTTTGGATCTTCCCACCGCCACCTCTCGCCGCTTCGTGAGTCATGGGATTGGGCGAAAAACTTTTTGGATGTTGGCAATCCACCATGTGGTTGTTCACAAGCCTTTACCAACCACGTAGTTCTCGGCTAAATAGCCGTCCGACCAAATGGTTGTTCACAAGACTAAACCTACCAACTACCTTCTTGTCAACGAGATTGGGCCTTCTAACTGCGGTCCGCTAGACTGAGCCTCCCAGTTATTTTGCTATCCGCTAGACTGAGTTTTACAACAGCGCTGTTGTCCATTAAACTGATGCTCGCCTTTCTGTTTTTGTCCGGTGGACTGAGCCTCCCAGTTGTTTTGCTATCCGCTAGACTGAGCTTTACAACAGCGCTGTTGTCCATTAGGCTGAAGGTAGTCTTTATATTTTTGTCCGGTAGACTGAGCCTTGGAACCACGTGGTTGCCCCCTAGACCAGGAGTTCTCCACCTTTTTCCAACCAAGGACGCCTTTATGACCGAAAACAAACCAAGAACCCCCACACATAGCTGGTTAATACACAAGGGGAACATGCATAAACACAATAACAATTAACAATAAAAACATAATTACAAAAATAATCAATACACATTTTTTTTTCTGAAGACTCTTGATACATACTCCTGACGGCCGCTGAATGCACACTATCGGTGGATGACATTCCATCCGTGTCGCCAGATGGCTTTCGCGGACCCCCTTTCAAGGTGCCACGGGTCCCTGAGGGACCACGGACCCCACTTTGAGAAGCCATACCCTAGACTAAGCTCTTCCACTACGCTGCCTCTCACACTCTCCCTCCTCGCCGTCCACTAGTCTCCATTCGTCCACTAAACAACGGAAGTATTGTGGAAGAGGCATTAAACTCTGTATTCCTTAATGTCGGGGAGCACTGTCTAGCTCCTGTTTTTCTGTCCTGCTTAGGGGAGGGACTCAATCATGAGCAATTTTTTTTTTTATCGCTCGAGGGCCGCGCAGGCGCTGGGTCCGCCCTCTCGTTCAAATGAAAAAAAGTCTTGTAGGCTTTTGAGAAGGAAAAGTTGGAGACTTGAAAACTTACTGCTAATGACTTTATTCTGACTGGTGTCAGATTAGAGGAGCCCATGCATTCTCTGAATCTATACATATACATGTACACATGTATATATGTATATACATACACATGCACATTTACACGTACACGCACACGCACGCACGCACGCACGCACTCCATACCCCGAGGCACCTCGTTCAGTTTCCACACTATACCGGTGGAAGTTGCTACATCCTTAATCGTGTTACGTGATGCTCCACCTTGCACATGTTGCATAGTTCTTGTACCGTCACGTCTATTTCGTGCGCATAACAGCGTGACGTACGTCTGCAACGCAACGTGCTGCCTGCAGAGCTTTTTTTTCTTTACTGTGGCGCATTGGTTTCAGTCTCGTTCTGCATTTGGAACATGGATTTGATAGATTCGTATCCTGCACTCCAAACCTGTAAGGCAAAAATTTCTAGCGAGTTCGTAATCTTATGAAAACATCTGCTCGTGTGACACTGATGTGTATAGACTTAATGTACAAGGTAATGGGTTAAATACGAAAACCGTCATAATTATGGTTCTATTATCTAAGAAAAAAAAATTAGGAATTGAAACTGCTTTTGAAAATATACTGAAATAAGTGTTTCTGGTATCCAAAATAAATAGACAAATAAATAGACAAATAAATGAATTTATTTTATTCTGAATGTTGAAAATTTCAGTTTCAGGATTTTCACGTCTCGAAAGTTACAGAACCATATTCTTATAAAAGCCCCAGTTAAAAATTTTGGGTGTTGTATCCCAAAACCATTATTTGATATTAAGAGTATACGAGTACATTTTCCCAAACTTTAAACGGTTTGCTAAATAATTCCCACAAATCATTTCACCTAGCACGTGTGTACAGGTGCGTTATTGATCGTGTCCATCTGCTTCCTGAATTCATTCTTAATCCGTGGTCACACTATCACGGCTCAAGTGAGTTCGTTCGGATAGGAATGACTTCGTTTACAATTTATTTTTCGAATCTCCAAATGTCTCATTATGCATTTGCGTGATATGCTGAGAAGCTGAATGACGAACCGAGAGAAGTTAAACCTAAAATACGAATATTAGACATATTGTTGAATTGTCCATAGTGAAGTTTAGAATACTGCAGGCGAAGTCATCCTGAAGCTTTTCGAATTCACATTTGACGAGAGTCGTGATAGTGTGACTGGGGGTTTAGAATCGAGGGAGTTTGAACGAAAATACTTTTACTTTCCATTGCCTTGTGATTAGTCGCCATTGTGGTGGACCAGTCCTGATAACCAAAGACGGTAAAACATAACTCGTAATTCCCAAGTAAGGCGTATTTAAACTTTACCCGTTTGTTTGTATTTGTTTACGTGTTCTGTTTAATCGTATATCCCTGTTTTGTGTCGATGTTTTCGTTACTGTATGGGTATCACGGAAGTGAGTACAGTAGCCAGATGGCAGCAGTAATTAAAGGAAAGGTACCACGTGGTATAAGAGGTGTTAGAGATGAGCTATACGGTGGTATTCTTAAAAAATTTCTCAACTTCGCTGGACCTTGAACCTCGGGTAGATTCTGGTCCGCCAACAGTAATCCTCTCCATGCCCTTGTATAAATCTCGTATAAATCCTTGGAAGGGAAGGATTTATACAAGGAAAGATTTTTTAAGAATACCACAGTAAGATTCTTACGATGGTATTCTTTCCCTTCCAAGGATTTGTACAAGATTTACACAAGGAAATATTTTTTTTAAGAATACCACCGATAGCCTCTTCGTTAGGGAGGTAGTACTACAAATAGATGATATAGTCTGGTGGTGTCCATGGCAAAAGAAGAGCTCCACCCAGAACAAAAAGGATTAACTCGTTTTGACTACAAAGCCTCTAATCCTTTGAGGGAGCGAGTGTTTTTTCAGTTTATTAAACCATACGGAGTTATCTGGAATAAAATGATCAAGCGCATCACAAGTACAAATAGGTGAAGATCGCATTGGTCTATTCGAGTTGGTGCCTCACCTGAATAAAATCGCGTTATTAACAAGAATAGAATTCCCGTATTGGAACGTGAGGTCAGTACAAGTTTGGATGTAGGTTGGGAACACGTGCCATTGGTTGTGTGAAGCCTGAGAAAGAATACAAGTGTGTGTACACACAAGTCTCCAACATGTGACAAACTGGATGAAAGAATACACGGGGTACGTCCTCCCACGGCAGGGAGGGGAAGGGGGGAGGGGGAAAGGGGAGTTGGGGGGACGGGGGGGAAGGGGGGGAGGCATCGTATTACATTCTCGGGGTTTCGCGCCCACTTTGCCGCTGTCGGTAACTTGAAAGAACTCTCGATTTAACGGAAGCTCAAAATCCGTTTAAATGACGTCACGTCGTCGCGTCGGTAGCGAGTCCTCAGGTACTTGAGGAACCTCGAGTTTTCACTTACTGACCCCAGACGTTGCTCAACAATGGGAGGTTCTTCAGAGTTGTAGAACTCTTCCCCTTCCCCCCGGTCGCCGTTGAATGTTTTCCGACCGCCA
Organism: Oratosquilla oratoria; assembly: GCF_046742065.1. NCBI lineage: Eukaryota > Metazoa > Arthropoda > Malacostraca > Stomatopoda > Squillidae > Oratosquilla > Oratosquilla oratoria. Next base: position 36,107,185 of record NC_134789.1, read on the forward strand.
GACTTTCTCGCTCACTTGGGAAGTGTTGTGTTCGTTTCATGCTGTTGACAGCTTTTCTTGTAGTCGCAACTTCCACCGATTCTCTCGTGTTGCGTGTCGAGACAGCCAGAGGACTCTCCCCCCCCCCCGTCCCAGTCTTGTTTAGGATAACGGCAAACTATCGACCATCGAGACCTATATTCCGAGGTCCCGCTCCTGAACTCGGTAGACACGGTTAACATCGAACTAAACCAATTGTATAAATAAATCACCAAGTACGAGATGTATTATTATGAGCACTCTGATTTAACCCATTAATACATCAAAACCATCCAACAAAAATTATCTAATCTCTGTTTTTGTATATTTTTAGAACAAAACCGTATTAATATAATTATCAAATCTGTAGTTGATCAGATTTGAATGACCGTAAGTGTTATCATACCATCGGTAACAATGACAATTGTGGTGACTATAGTTATAAAATTTAGTGTGTAAAGCTTCAAATATGTCGACTAGGGACAGATGCCTGCCTCTGAACATTATTAATCAAATGTATGTAATGTAATCTAATGTAATCTAATGTGTAATGACATCTAATGTGTTGTATAGACACGTAAAGGAAACATGGACTAGAGGTGAAGCTTTTATTCCTGACGTTTCGTCTAACGACTTTCTCAGGAATGATTTTTTTTTCAGAAATCTAATGTAATGCAATCTAATGTAATGTAGCGTAATGTAATGTGTAATCCATGTATGTACGTATGAATGTGCATCCATGTACTGTATGTACTGTACACTGCAATTTTTCTTACGGATGGAGAGGCTTCTATTAAGCTGTAACGAATGGCGTAGGAAGAATTTGATCTGCAGTCGTACGAACAAATAAATCTCACGACTCCAAACATTACCACCGAAGCATCATACGCCCGACACCAAATTGCGTGAAGTAGCAGAACTGAGCGGTTGCCTCCACTTTAAACTAATGAAGTGGCCACTGTCTTCAAGAGATCTGTGTGCATCGACTTTCTATGACGTGGATTTACGGCTCGAGTGATTTTATGGCCTAATAGACTTGTTCGTACAATAAAAGTAAAAGGTTAAAAAGAAAAACTCTTGTTCCAGCACCGTAGAAGACGCCAGCCGTCGTGGTACTTGGAGGTGAAGTCAATTGTATGTAAAATCGTGGCTTCAACAGAGGCGTCGGAACGTGACTTCGGGTGTCGACATGGCCCCATCTATGGTACTCCTTCGTAATCCAAGGGGGCAGGGTGGGGGTGTCTTTCGGGGTGGGGGGTCCTTTCTCTCTCCCTCTCTCTCTCCCTCTCCCTCTCTATCTCTCTGTATCTGTATCTCTCCATCTCTATCTCTATCTCATATATATATATATATAATATATATATATAATATACATACATAATATACATATATATATAATATACATATATATATATACATACATATATATATATATATATATATATTACATATATATATATACATATATATCTCTATTTCTCCATAATCTATCTGCACCGAAATGGTTCCAGACAAGAACAGCATTCCGATCTCACGAGGAGATCCATTGAAATACTGTTCGACAGAAACGCTAGACTGCTACGCCGGGTTCCCCCCACCCCTACCCCTCAGTTATCGCGTTGCATCGTGTTACGTAGCCACTCGGCTGTGTGAATGTTTATAGTGTGGTGAAGTAGTGTCTTGGGTAGGGAAGGGTTCCCATATATATGTTCCTGGACGCGTCGTATCGCTTTCAGACCCGTGAATCTTCTCGCGTTCTTCTGGGGCACATTTTAGCAAGTTCCTCGTCCCTTTTCTCTTGTTTTTAACTTCCTGTTCTCTTTCCAACGTTTCTTCCGAATCGTGTATCCTGCATTGACTCATCTCGGATTTGTGGTACTTTCTCTGTATTACTCGTTCGTTTTCTTTTAACACACAATTCTTTTGCCAAAGTTCAGTTCACTTTCCCTGTCAGTCATTTCCTTCTCAGACCTCTTCCGTCTCTGGCGAAAGCTCCACATTTCCTCCCTCCCTTCCTCCCTTCCTCCCTTCCTCCTCGACCTTCCGTATCGTTCTTCCTTCTCCATCACATCCCGTTGCCTACCTCTACTCTAGATGTTTGGATCTTTTTTCCTTTATTTATATAAAATAAAATCTCCAAACGAGGAGCTGTCTTACCTTCCATCCCTGGTGCTTTCCGACAATTGTTCCCGCTCTTCACTTTCTCTCCATCATTTATATAGATTCCTTTGTCCTTAGCAAAGTCATCGCGGTCTCCACAAAGAAGTAACGTTTTAGGCAGAGTATACAAAAACTCTGCAGATAACAGAAGACGGTAACGGTTCCGTTGAAGCCTGCAATGATGCCGATGAGGGTGGCGTAGTTCATTACCGCATTCGAGACTGCAGACACTGACGGCACCAAGTGTGTTTTAGGCTTCCGGGCCGAACGCTGCTCCATTACGCTGATGGGCTCTGGCTTCGTGACGCTGGATCATATGTTTGTGTGTCCACCGGAGCGAGTATCGTCCCCAAGCGTCCAGTTACACGATGTCTGTAATGCATCCTAGAAGCCCTGCGATTTTCCTGCAGAAGCTTCTAGTGCTGTAGGTGGGAGAGCAGCTCGATATCATGGCGTGGGTGATGGTGCCACAGTGTTGGGATAAGAGTGGTAAGAGGGAAAGGGTAGTGTTAGATTCGGTGGTGCCACTTTAGTGGTGCTAATTCGGTGCCAGTTCGGCGGCGGTGGTGCCAGTTCGGCGGCGGTGGTGCCAGTTCGGCGGCGGTGGTGCCAGTTCGGCGGCGGTGGTGCCAGTTCGGCGGCGGTGGTGCCAGTTCGGCGGCGGTGGTGCCAGTTCGGCGGCGGTGGTGCCAGTTCGGCGGCGGTGGTGCCTATGCCAGTTCGGCGGGGGTATGCCAGTTCGGAGGTGATACCAGTTGGCGGCGTTGGTGCCAGTTCGATGGCAACCAGGAAATGGCGAAGCTTTAGATTTTGACGACACGTGTGGAAAATGACTGATATTATTGGGTATTAATAGAGCGAGGTGGCCTCGGAAGCTGTCGATAGAGTATTAATCTCGTAATTATATTTACAGCGGGCACTAGTGTCGTTGACCCGCATGCTACATCATATTGGTGCCAACTTGAATGCCGGAGGTCAATTTTTCTCAGATGGAAATGGATCGCAGTGGAGCACCAGCAGATCTTTTGATCAAAATCGAAACCGGGTGAAAATTAAGGCAAGACATCATGCCATGTGGTTTTGGGTTTTGTTCAGCTACATGTACAAATATCGAACCGCATTGCGCGCTATTTTCCGAAGAAGGATGAGGATTTCATTAATTGACTGTGCTGTTGGCGTATTTGTTTCTACCTGTTTTCGTCAAACCTGCGTCCTGAGGGGTTGTCCCCTTTTTTAGGGAAGGGTATTCGACACGCAGATGTTGCTCTAGTGTAAAGAACCTTTTTTTTTCTTCAGATTTTTCCAACGAAAACTTGTTAATTTTGGGTGATTTTCATACAACTTTGCTATGGTATTGATGTTAATGTGGTACTTGTCACAATAGTTTTTCGTTGTTTTTAAAGAAGTTTAAGGATCACGCACAGACCAGAATGCATTCTTTGTGGATTTAACGTTATAGTAGCACAAATAGACCCTCGTAGACATTAGTTTTTTTACAATAATTTGCAGTCCTGCGCAGAGTTATTTGTGCATAGCGTGATAGATTAAGCTTTGCCGGCAAAGGAACTCTCGCAGATGCAGAAGCTACAGATAGTTGTACTATTATTCATATTATGACTTTGCAGATTCCACAAAGCGACGTAGGCGTTATGCGCGTGGTAGTTACTGTTGCCAGGGGTTTCAGTCAGCTATCAGAGGACCCCCACAATCCAGCTTGTAGAGGGGGTGGGGGACATTTGCAGAGCTGGGCGCGTTACTGTCAGGCAGGTAGTGCGTTACCGAAAAATTTGGGATGCATTACCTTTAATGCGTTACAGATTTAAATTTCATTAGTGTTGTGCGTGTACACCCACACACGCACGCGCACGCGCACGCACACACACACACACACACACACACACACACACACACACACACACACACACACACACACACACACACACACACACACACACACACACACACACACACACACACACACACACACACACACACACACACACACACACACACACACACACACACACACACACACACGTACGTGCGCGCGCGCACACAGTAACGCTGACCGCTCTCAGGATATTAAAATCGGTAACTCGTTGACGGAAATGGCATCTTCCTGGCCTCTTCCTCCTGCCCTCTTTCTCTTCTGGGTTTTTACTCTTCCTCCTCCTCCTCCTCTCCTTCCTCCTCCTCCTCCTCCTCCTTCCTCCTCCTTCCTCCTCCTCCTCCTTCCTCCTCCTCCTCCTTCCTCCTCCTCCTCCTCCTTCCTCCTCCTTCCTCCTCCTTCCTCCTCCTCCCTCCTCCTTCCTCCTCCTCCTCCTCCTTCCTCCTCCTTCCTCCTCCTCCTCCCTCCTTCCTCCTCCTTCCTCCCCCTCCTTCCTCCTCCCTCCTCCTCCCCCTCCTTTCTCCTCCTTCTCCTCCTCCTTCCTCCTCCTCCTCCTCCTTCCTCCTTCCTCCTTCCTCCTTCCTCCTTCTTCCTCCTTCCTCCTCCTCCCTCCTCCTCCCTCCTCCTCCTCCTCCTCCTCCCTCCTCCTCCCTCCTCCTCCCTCCTCCTCCTCCTGGCCTTTTCCACGACGAGTTTAGTTAAGATTCGTCCCGGGAGGCGGTGGAATGGTTTGGGATTCGCCACGGAGGGTCCGGCGGGCAAGTGGAAGGGTCTGGCGAAATGGCTCTCGGTCTGCATGGTGTCCCAAAAACGCATTAGGGCCCAAATCCGGATTGAATTAGGGTTTCCTTTCGCTTCTGTGTTTCGAAAATGGCTCCTACACTCCTTTAGTTTTATTGTCTGCCGTCAGGTGATTATATTCAGGTAAAGGTAAAACAACCCCCTTTGCCTTTTGTGCTCGGACATTTTTTTCTATTTGTTTGTATTTTTATTTCATTTTTATTTTTATTTATTTTTACCTTTATATCTGTGAGGCAATGTCAACTCCCAACGTTCAGGGTGGACTAATAGAAAAAAAAAGGTCTCCTGTCGGCATGCTCCGCCTTTGTAATCCTTTGTAGACAAGAAGAGAGGAAAGGAGCTGGGAAGCAGCGTAAGGGAAGGAAGAGAAATGGAGGGAGTGGGAGGGATCGAGGGAGGAGGAGGAGCAGGAGGAGCGGAGTGTGTCGGGGAAGGTCGCTGACTCGTTGCAACCCTGGAGTTGCTGTGTTATGGAGGCAGGAGGAGGTGGAGGAGGAGCAGGTGGAGGAGGAGCAGGAGCAGGTGGAGGAGGAGCAGGAGCAGGTGGAGGAGGGGGAACAGGTGGAGGAGGTGGTGAAGAGCCGCGAGGGGAGGCAGTGGAGGAACAGGAAGGACCAGAGGAGGAAGTGAAAGATCAAGATGAGAGTTGTCATTGAAGACGAGGATAAGACGGAGCTGGTAATTGAGGAGGAAGAGGAGGCGGAGGAAGATAAGGAGGAGGAGAATGAGGCGGAGGAAGATAAGGAGGAGGAGAATGAGGCGGAGGAAGAGGAGGAGGAGGAAGATGAGGAGAATGAGGTGAATAATGAGGAGGAAGAAGAGGAAGAGGAAGATAAGGAGGAGAATGAGGAGAATAATGAGGAGGAGGAAAAGGAGGAGGAGAATGAGGAGAATAACGAGGAGAATGATAAGGAGGACGACGAGGAGGAGGATGCTAAGGACGAGGAGGAGGATGCTAAGGACGAGGAGGAGGAGGAAGTACCACCACCACTACCACCACCAGCAACTGCATCACCATGAAACAAATGGCGGGTGGAAGGATGAAGAATGTAAAGTTCTTGTAAAAAAGAAAGAAAAGTGGGTTCAGTAAAGGTCATAGCGAGGTTGCATAGTCAAGCCTTAACGAGGACCGTGATTATAGGAAGAACGTGGGGGGAGGGGTAAGGGGGGGAACCCTGCCGAGAAGCAGTACGTCATCCAACGTCGTTTTTAACCCCCTCATTTCAGTGACGATTCTCTGAAGTACAGCCCGATTCCAAACCTGGAGGACTGTTTTGTCTTCTCTATTTGATCAGGGAAGGCGCCTGAAAACTAGTTCTAAGTTGTAAATCTACTTCTACTTCTACTTCAGTTCCAAGTAGGCGTTACGCTTGTCAGTGGTAACATGTTTCTCCATGCTGTAAACATGTCTTGTAATTAGTAATACATCAGGATATTGGAAAAGAACAAGACCAGAATTCCGTAGGACCTTTGCGTCTGTTGGTGTGAAGGACTCCAAAATGTCGGAGAACTTTGGAATCCGGCCGTCATGTTGACCAATGCCGAGGTGTTTGTCCTAATAAGGGAACACCGAAGACATGATAGGATGAACTTCGTTTCATACCGTTTTCTGTACACGATCACTCTTTACGAACCGGAAGACCTTTTGTCGCCATGTTTGGCATCTTAACGCGTTGAAGTCCTTTTACCGGGACGTCGACAAATTTGGGACCTTTCTTGTTTTCCACTGCATAAGAAAATCGTTTACCGTTTACCAGAACAAAGTATGTGGGGTTCGTCACGGTAATGAACGTGTTAAGGGAGATGGGAAGGGAAGGGAAGCAAGACGAAAGATGTCCTTTTTTAAAGCCTAGGTTCGCAGGTAAGAAAAAAATGGGGTTTAGTGTCTCGGGTAGCCTTGGACGGGTTAGTTTGGGAACTGAGGCAGGTAGAAGCGAAGGGGGAGGGGGAGGAGGATGGAGAGAAAGGTAAGAGGAACAGGGAAGGGGAAGAGGGAGGGGAAGAAAGTATAAAGAAAATGTCAGTTCATTATGTATACATGCCATGAGATGCAGCAGAAGAATGCATAGAAGGAAATGATTATAGGGTCGATGATGGATAGAATCTGGCCGAGATCATCACAAGACGTGTAGATTCCTGAGCGTTCTTAGCGGTATTTTGTAAAATCTTTTTGCACCCAAAAATGCCCTTCGGGAGCTCGGAAACCTTAAAGAAATCCTCTGAGGTTGAAGTCACTGGAATCTATTGTTTACTTGGTGAGTTTCTCTGTATTCGTGTATTTGGTAGTGTCTGTATGGATCACTGCGCCTAAACGTGTTCTCTTGGGTCGTGACGTCTCGTTTTCTTTCCCTTTCACTTGGTAACTTGAGACCGTGAGCATCTTCTTCGGTGTTCGGCGAACTACTGCTGCTGCTACTGCTACTGCTGCTTTCAGTTACGTTTCAAGTTTTTAGTGTTGTCAGACCATCTGTCATATGGTCTGACATGGGTTGTAAACTCGTGTGTAGTGTACCTTTCGTGTTTTTCATCTTTCCTCTTGCCTCCTCTCCCTTGCCTTCTGTCTCTCCCACCTCGCTCCTCACCCCTCGCTCCTCGCCCCTCGCTCCTCGCCTCCTCTCTTCGCTCCTCGCCCCTCGTCCCCACCACCCTCGTCCCCACCACCCTCGCCCCCACCACCCTCGTCCCCACCACCCTCGCCCCCCTCATCCCCTACTGACCCCTCCTCCATCGCCCACCCCCTCATCCCTCCTGTCTCTCCCTCCTGCCTGTATAGGTCTGTATTGGTATCCCTTCCTCCTAGTCCTTCAGTGTCTGTGCGTTGTACTGTGGGTTCGTGTCCTTGCGATTCCTTAGTTTCCCCGCTAGAGTCCTTATGCGGACGAGCCCCCTGCTGGGCGAACGGTGCATTTAATGTCTCAGCGGGAAGGTCATCGTCACCAGTCTGGCTCTTACTACCTCCAGCCTTTGAGCCCTCCACTGTTCGAGTCCTGCAACTCGTAGTTGTTCGACTCCAGCTTCGGACGTGTTCGCCCATCTCCGCCAACCGTTGGTAGCTGTTACACTCGTCCCCCATATGTTCGTTCAATTTTCTCTCACTAACACTTGACCAATTTTCTAAATTTCCTCGCTGTCGTTCGACCCTTGACGAATTCCCTTCTGCTCTACCTTTGACAAAAGTTCTCTAACTGTTCTATCACATTCCTCCCAATAGAGAACCATCAATTATTCCCACCCTTGTAGGAGAGAGGGCAAACGCAGAGTATGGGACCCAATGTATCTAACGTTTCGCCCAGCAGGGCTTCTTCAGAAATAACATAGTGGACAAACATCTGACTCCTTGTATAGCCCGGGCTTGCGGGAAGAAATAAATGCTGTTATTTCTGAAGAATTCCTGCTGGGCGAAACGTTAAATACATTGGATCCCATACTCTGCGTTTGGCCTCTCAACTACAGTGCTGTTGCGGTCGTTGCTGCTTTTGCTTATTCCCACCCTTGTTCTTTGTTACTCCCTCGATTTTTTTTCCTTCTCCAGCTTCCTACCGACGTAAGGTCTCTTCCCATCACTGTTCAATCTTCGCCTCCCACCGTGGCTCGACCTTTGCTCCTCGTGAGCGTCTATGTACAGCAATTGCTTGAAGGCATCCTCCGGTTCTTCGTACATCATTAGATTCCTGCACTACTAAAACTATAGTCAGACTTAGAGGCTTGCACAACATGCTAACAGGAAACCTGTCTACCTATAACTTGGTCGGATACAAAGAAATATAAACAAATGCCCAAGCTGGTAAAAGAAACTATCATAACCAACTAAGGGAGAGCATTTTAAGAGTTATTACTTCCGCTCTCTCCTTTTCAACAAATTAATGTTTGTATATATGTGCATCTTCAACATGCAAATGTAATGTGTAATGTTTTGTTTAATAAACTGTTGAATTGATATTGAACTGAATAAGACATATGCAGATAAAATGTATAACCAACTAAGGGAGAGCATTTTATAAGCTATTACTTCCGCTCTCTCCTTTTCAACATATTGATGTTTATATGTATGTTTATATATGTGCATCTTCAACATGCAAATGTAATGTGTAATATTTTGTTGAATAAACTGTTAAACTGATATTGAATTAAGACATATGCAGATAAAATGTATAATCAAAACGTTATCGCGTGTTGCTTCGCTGTTCATCTAAGTGAATCTTAAATCTTAAAATCGTGCTGCATTTGAACGCCTGCCATAATTTCCAGACATCCTTGTGGCGTAGCAGTTTCCTGACAGATGATACTGTGACATTTGTCTGGAATTTTGCAATATATCACAGACGTGCTAATTATTGGGATGATTTTCAAAACTCGCCAGTAAGCAATCACAGCGCAATTAAGACTAAAATACCACAAAGCTGCCTGCGAACTCCGAAACCTGATTGTACTTTCTAATCATCGCCGTCTGAAGCTGCCGTTTATCATAACCTAATTATTTATTATATATATATTGACGGAAGTAACCTCGAGATGGACACCTACACTAGTTCAGAAGAGGTCACACCTTACTAACCTATAAGCGTTGCGATATATAATCGGTTTGTGCCACATTCTTTGAACAAGGCTATCGATATCATTCCCCTTGACTTTAAGAAGACCTTCGACAGGAAGTCTTCCACCCTACTCGATGACAAGATAACACTCTTGGGCAGGGAGTGGGGAGGCGCCTAGGTAGTACCCAAGACGCTTGTACGGTGTGGGGGCAGGGGTAGTGGGTAATACCCGAGACTGAATAGCAGACGGACAAAAGCATGTGGTAGCCCACAAGAGCGGCCCTGGGTGGGAGCCAGGTACTAGTGTGTTTGGAGTACCCCAAGGTATGCGCTCTGGCCCACTGTTATTCCCGTTTTCTTTTTTTCTTTTTTCTTATTTTGAATAATGTAGTTGGTGGCTATAATAGAAGTGATAAAATTGTATGAAAATGTCGAGGACACCAGATTTCTCCGATGTGTTAATACCTGAAGTATTCAGCTCGTCCAGTAAAATGATGGTAACAAAATAATCGCTGTTGGTCAGACACGTAAAGGTCAGGGGGTTTGTGACCTCGAAAATAGCCGTGTTTTGCACGTACAAGTACGCGGAACAGAAAGACTATGGAATAAAAGGTCACGTGCATGAAATTATATATGACTTGGGTCGATAAGAGTTTCGTATATCATTATGACGGGTAACTCGAAACCATCGATCATTGTGTGAAAGCTGTCGGGGAGACGAATTTTAGTTTTTATGATTAACTTTATTGAAAATATATCGCGCAAAAACTTCTCGCATTCTCTGGAATGTAAAGTTGATCTGGTCTCTGTAGTTGGTCAAGGTGGGGGAGTTTACGCCAGGTGGTGGTTAGCTGCGGCCAAATTCTTCAGCTTTGTTTTGTGTTCATGGGCAGCCAGGGCAAGTGACATTCACTGATAGCAGTTGGGAATAAAACCGGAAGCTTCATAATTAGGTGAAGACGAAAAAACAATGCTTTACAGGGGTAAACATTTTGTTGAAATGTTAGTTATCCATGCGACATTGGGAAATCTTTCCGCAGTTGCAGGCCTCTGGGCGTAGCCGATCGTTTCGCAATGATCCTTGTTCTTACAGGAAGATAAGTTATGGTAGATTTTATTCCTTTTAAGTCTTTTTACGCGTTATGGACAAATGTGGCCCCAAGAACATAACCCTATGGAACTCCACACGTAATCTCGCAGGCCAGAAACTTTATCGTTCAGAACAAAAAGGAGTCCACGGTTGCTTAAGTAGTTTGTTCCGGTTCGCCAAACATCTGATGCCGTGTGATAAGAGCACTGTCCTCCATGTGGGACAGTGTCATAAGCTTCTTGAAAGTCGAGGTATATGAAATCAGCACTTGTTAATATTATTGCAATTCTAAATGAATTTTACAAAGAGTTGGTTAGCTGTGCTGAATTAGCTAGCGCCCAACGTTCCTACTCTTGCATTCTACTGACTTCCATGAACCAGCGTGACCTTTGAGGAGAAGGAAAGATCCCTTTAACATTAATGGTGACTTTGCTCTCACGGTTTTGATATTCTCTCGAACTGTCTGGTATTTCTTAAGGGTTTCGTGCCGGATGAGGATTCTATACCAAGAGTCGTGATAGATGTGATCTTGATCCCGCGAAGGTATAATTTAGTAGTCTATTTAGATGAACACAGCTCGAATGAAAGGGTACCTTTAGGTGAGGTAAAAAGTGTTCACTGTAATATATCTTTGAGAATGATCGAGATCCTTCATTAAAAGAAAAGGGCAATTGTAATTGTTACCACGCACGCAATATAGCATTGTTGGTGTGCAATTATCTATATAGCCAGTGATGAACGAGTAGAAGATAATTTACTTCTTGTATTGTTATTTTTGATCACCTGGTGAAAACTTGGTATAATAGGTTACGTTCACGGTCAAGGCAGTTAGTCGTGTGTTGCTGAGAAAGGTGATCCAGTTCTCTCCCCACACCCCAGCCTGCACCATCTCCCCTCCCTTTCCTCCCCTCCAACCCTCTTTCCCTTCCATCTTTCCCCCCCCACCCAGTATCCATGCATGTATCCCCCCTCACTTGTTCACTTTTTCCTTCATATCGCTTAGCCGACTACACCTAATTTTCTAGTCTACCTAGTTTCTGTTTTATCTTCCTTTGCCTCTTCAACTTTCCTCTCCTAACCCTCTCACTCCCTCTTTAAACCATGCCCTCCTTCCCTGTCACTACCTATTGTTATACTCTCCCATTTTCTATGCTAATGATGACTTGTACACTTGTCTACCGCCAGATTTTATTCACATCAAAGAAAGACCTCTCGCATCATCTTGTCCTGTCCTCCCGGATCCCCCCCCCTTCCCGACTTCCCTTCTAATTACTTTCTCCCCATCCTAGAAGAGGAGGGTGTCCTACTTGTATCTCCCTATTTCCTGATTAATTATCAATCTCCACTTGGAGTTCCTTTCTCCCTTGGTCCCCTTTCCACCTCCCCTCCTCTGCCCTCCTCTGCCCTCCTCTGCCCTCCTCTCCCCTCCTCTCCCCTTCACTTCCCTCCTCTTCCCTCCTCTTCCCTCCCCCTTCTCCTCCTCCTTCCCTGCCCCACCATCTTTTTTCTCGCTGTTACTTTCATCTTCCTCCTTTCCTTATTCCCCTCCCCTCCCCTCCTCCCCCTCTCCCCCCTGTCCCCCTCTTCCCCCTCTCCCCCTGTCCCCCTCTCCCCCTGTCCCCCTCTTCCCCTCCTGTCCTCCTCTCCCCCTGTCCTCCTCTCCCCCTGTCCCCCTTCTCCCCCTGTCCCCCTCTCCCCTCACCCTGTCCCCCTCTCCCCCTGTCCCCCTCTCCCCTCCCCTACCCCTTCCCCCTCCCCCTGTCCCCCTCTTCCTCCTTCGCCCCCTCTTACTCCTCTTCCCCTCCTCCTCTCCTCTCTTCCCCTCCTCCTTTCTCCCTCCTCCTTTCGGCGTCATTTATCCTTCCACCCTCGCATAACTCCAGCCTCGTCACTCTCCCACTCCACCACGCCCCGGAGCTTGCTCCCACGCGGGGTTTAAAATTCCTTTTCCTCACTGTTACGACCCGTCGTCCCCTGCCTCCATTCACAGCTCGCCTTCCCACCTCCTCCTCCTCCATTCACGCAGTCCTCAGTACCTCCCGACCTCAGACCTTGTCCACAACCCTCAGACCCTCGTGCGCGCCCGCGCGCACACAACACCCTTCTGGCGCCGGTTAACTGCATAGAAGCGAATTCCTTCGGCTCTTTGTCATCAGAGGCCGTGACACGTAACGCTCTACCTGCCCCGGTTAACTGCATTATGATGAATTCCTTCGGTGCTTTGTCATCTTAGGATGGAGGAGTAACAGGGCGATGTCAGTGCCCTCGAGTGTTTCGACATTCAAAATGGGGGACATAAGTGGGAGAAGATGGTGTTGTTCACCATGGTCTTGAATCACGTGTTGGACTCATGATCGACAGCTATTTTCCTCCCGGAAGAGAGTTCGGTTCATATGACCAATCTATGGGTAATGGTGTGTGTGTGGGTGTGTGTGTGTGTGTGTGTGACACCATGGCCTTGGATCACGTGTTGGACTTGTGATCGACAGCTACTACCCTCCCGGATGAGAGCTCAGAGCTCGTATATGACCGATCTATGGGTAATGCTGTGAACCTTACACGCTTACACCCCAAGTGTGTGTGTGTGCGTGTGCGTGTGTGCGCGCATGTATAAATATGAATATGCACACTTAAGCTCCCAGTACTGAAGGCTGAAATGTAAAAAATACATCGGTGGAAAAATACACGTGTAAGGACATATTAAACGTGGCGAATGATACATCGGAGATACGCAGCCGCGATGTATCTGCCGCTGAGCAAGACGCCGAGGGAGGAGGGAGGTGTGAGAACGGATGCGCGACCGGGATGGGAGATGAATGCGCCGGAGACGAGAGCATCCCTTGCTCAAGGGGGGCAAGGTACTTGTGGGAGAGGGCGCTTGAGGGTGGGGGTGGAGGGTGAGGGAGGTGGGAGTAGGGAAAAGAATGGAGGGAGAGGGCTGGTTTGGCCCTCAGGGAGCGGATGCTTTGCCTGAAGGAATGAAGTTGTTCTCAAGGCGGTGAATTACAAGTAGCGAGTTTATCGCGATCAAGCGAGGAGGGATAGATGGGAGTGTTTATCTGTGCCTCATGTTCCTCCTCCTCCTACTCCTGCTGCCCCTGCTGCTACAGCTGCTACTCCTGTTCTTCCTGCTGCTGCTCCTCCTCCTCATGCTTCTCCTCCTCCTCCTCCTCCTGCTCCTCCTCCTGCTCCTGCTCCTCCTGTTCTTCCTGCTGCTGCTCCTCCTCCTATTGTTCCTCCTGCTGCTGCTGCTGCTCCTCCTCCTGTTCTTCCTGCTGCTACTCCTCCTCCTCATGCTTCTCCTCCTCCTCCTCCTCCTGCTCCTCCTCCTGCTTCTCCTCCTCCTGCTCCTCCTGCTCCTCCTGCTTCTCCTGCTTCTCCTGCTTCTCCTGCTTCTCCTCCTCCTGCTTCTCCTCCTCCTGCTTCTCCTCCTCCTGCTTCTCCTCCTCCTGCTTCTCCTCCTCCTGCTTCTCCTCCTCCTCCTCCTCCTCCTCCTGCTTCTCCTCCTCCTGCTTCTCCTCCTCCTGCTTCTCCTCCTCCTGCTTCTCCTCCTCCTCCTCCTCCTCCTCCTCCTCCTCCTCCTCCTCCAAGTGCCCTCTCCCTTGGGTCTCTGATATCTTCCTTTCCATCTCCATCCCGTCAGTGCGAGTTTATCTTTCTGGGATTTTATAAGTAAGAAAACAGAGCACCCTCATCCGGCTTCTTTGACATTCAGTGTGGGACACACCGTCTCCATTGGTCTATCTTTTCCCGGTGGCAGTGGTGAAGATAGTTCCACGTTTGTGTATTCAATACAAAGAATCTTCGAATGTGACCCGAGATGTGTGTGACCCAGGGTGGGTATGAGTGACCCAGGGTGGGTATGAGTGACCCAGGGTGGGTGTGAGTGACCCAGGGTGGGTGTGAGTGACCCAGGGTGGGTGTGAGTGACCCAGGGTGGGTGTGAGTGACCCAGGGTGGGTGTGAGTGGCCCAGGGTGGGTGTGAGTGGCCCAGGGTGGGTGTGAGTGGCCCAGGGTGGGTGTGAGTGGCCCAGGGTGGGTGTGAGTGGCCCAGGGTGGGTGTGAGTGGCCCAGGGTGGGTGTGAGTGGCCCAGGGTGGGTGTGAGTGACCCGGGGTGGGTGTGAGTGACCCGGGGTGGGTGTGAGTGACCCGGGGTGGGTGTGAGTGACCCGGGGTGGGTGTGAGTGACCCGGGGTGGGTGTGAGTGACCCGGGGTGGGTGTGAGTGACCCGGGGTGGGTGTGAGTGACCCAGGGTGGGTGTGAGTGACCCAGGGTGGGTGTGACCCAAGGAAAGCACAACTCGTCCAGGAAGAAAGGTGGCTTTACCTAATCCGAATAGAATTTCCTGGTGATAACCAGAATCAAGTATATAGTGCCACCTTGTCGGAGGGGGTGCTAAGGGAGGGGTGAGAGGTGTGAGAATAGGTCATCTGAGATGTGAGGAAAAATGCGTGAGAGGTAGTGAGGGCGCGGAAGGACGAGATGACCCGTCACTCCCTATCACTCCCTATCACTCCCCACCTTTCACCACCTGAACCTCTCCCCGCTTGCCAACACCTGTACGTATATGGAGGTGCAGCGCTAGGTTACCGTAAGTGTCTGTGGCAGAGGAAATGTTAGATGTCGTATCTAAACCTCCCCAAAAAAAGACGCAAGAATGATGTAGCGTTAGGCAAACAACTAAGAGTAACGTACTTTTTCGAGTTTATCGAAATACTTCTAACATGGTTTCAACAACGAAAGCTTTATAGTTGCTTTTCTTTATCTGAATGTAAGAACTTTAAGTGGAAAGAATGATTTAGAGGGTTAGTATATTCGCGTAATTGAAAAGGATTTGAATGCTGCATCATGAAATGTTCTCATTCGCTGCGGGGATTTTTGCGGATGATTAAATTCACTTGGCCATGGCTAAACTAAAGGTGTTACACAATTCAGTGAAAGGATTACGTAAAATGTTATAGGCTGGATTCAATGCAGGGTAATGTACGAGTATAGTAATATCAAAGTTTATACCAAAAATATAGCCAGTTACCTTCAGTCTGCAGGGTTGTATACGAGTAGTGATATTAAAATTTATTCCAATGTTAGGTTATCTCACTGATGGCCGAAGCAGTGGGTTCGAATCCTACATGCGACGGTCATAAAAATTGTCAGTTTATTTGAAAATATACCAGTTGCGATCACTTGTTCTTCGTGGAGCGTTTGTGGTTCAATCCGACATCTCGTGTCGTTGTACACAATAAAGTGCTCTGTTATTTGGACCTGAAAACACGGCCGCGTACTTTGGCGGGGCTGAGGTGTAGGCTCTTGTGGGCGAATAACGACCAGTGTAGTTTGGTGGTATTGGCTGTGTTGCGTTTAGGAATGATGTAATGGCCGCAGAGGATTTTTCGTTGTTTATCCTTGTTCACACATACATGCATGCATATCTGTATACATACGTACATGCATGCATTCACCTCTCTCTCTTCCTCTCTCTCTCTCTCTTCCTCTCTCTCTCTCTCTTCCTCTCTCTCTCTCATTAAAATATATATATATATATATATATATATATATATATATATATATATATATATATACTTGTAAAAACACACACACACACACACACACACACACACACACACACACACACACACACACACACACACACACACACACACACACACACACACACACACACACACACACACACACACACACACACACACACACACACACACACACACACACACACACACACACACACACACACACACACACACACACACACACACACACACACACACACACACACACACACACACACACACACACACACACACCAGACTTCTTCCACCTTGTGTATATTAAAGTGTTCATTTATTTGAATATTCATTTGCTTCGTTATCTAAGCAAAGGAAAGTGATGTTTTTTTCTAGATTTTAGCCTTTCAAGGCTTTATCTTTGTCTTGTCACAAAGTCCACTTAGGCTCCTTACCAATACTCTTCGTCAAATCTTTCACCATGGCCAGTCATCACCGCTTTCACAATCACCACCAAAACAGAGCATCATAAGCTACGTAGTACTTTATCCCAGTCAGAGAACTGTATACATCACCACGGGAGAGTTCTTCGAACGACGCCATATCGCCAATTGGGTCCGTAATCGCCGAACATCTGGAGGCTACGCGACGTCACGTCGACTCTTTGACGATGTCCTTAATGACTCTTGATGATGTCCTTAATGACCGGGAGGAAACTTCGTATCCAGTGACCCTTTGGGGGGACCCACAGAGCTTCACAAGTGGGGGCCACAAGTCTGAAACTAGTGATTGTTAGTGGATACACAGCGATTAGATTTAGTGATGAAGGGGGCTAAGGAACAGCACTTCATAAGTTGAGAACCAGTGATTTAGTCATAACGTCTACAGACTTCGTGGCCGGGGATCCTAGGGAACCAAAGGCTACCATTGCCTTGAATGCAATTGACCTGTTATTTTCCTCGACTAACCAACCAACTAGCTTCACTACAGACTCTTTCTCTTTACCTCTTGAAGCTTCGCCTCTGTCCTTAATACTATCATCTCCTCCACCCAACCTCAAACACGACGACTCAGTGGTGCAGTTGGTAGAGTCCCCGACTGTCGCTACGTCGGTCCGGGTTCGAATCCTGCCCAGGGCTGAAATAATTTTACACCCCCAACTTCCCGCCCAACTCTTGTGGGCGAGGAGTTGGGTGTGTGTGTGTGTGTGCGTGTAAGGTCACAGCATTACCCATAGATCGGTCATACGAGCTCAGAGCTCTCTTCCGAGAGGGAAATTGCCGTTCACGAGTCCAGCACGTGATCCAAAAGACCAAAGTGAATACAGCCTCAGCCTCAAGCCCAAAACCCTTGCATTTCCTCTCTCTCTCTCTCTCCCTGATATTACCTTCGAGTTTACAAGTGGAGTGATGACAGCGTCTCGTCCCGAACATGTCTGTGGACTTGTTGCTGAAATTAGGATTGTTTTTGTCGTTTGGAGTAGCGGTGATGATTGCAGTCATGGCAGCAACAGTAACACTAATGACGGTAACTTGCGGTAGTTGTGGTTGTGATTAGTGTGGTTATGGTTGTGGTTATTGATTTCGGCGTTGCAGGGGAATAGGAATAAAATATGGTTTGTTCCCCTTTTCCTCGTCACTCTTCTTGCCCCCCGCCCCCGTCATCACTCTTCTTGCCCCCCGCCCCCGTCATCACTCTTCTTGCCCCCCGCCCCCGTCATCACTCTTCTTGCCCCCCGCCCCCGTCATCACTCTTCTTGCCCCCCGCCCCCGTCATCACTCTTCTTGCCCCCCCCCGTCCCGTCATCACTCCTCTTGCCCCCCCCCCGTCATCACTCGACCCTCCCGTCCCGTCATCACCCCCCGCCCCCGTCATCACTCTTCTTGCCCCCCCCCCCGTCCCGTCATCACTCTTCTTGACCCTCCACGGCCCGTCATCACTCTCCTTGTCCCTCGTCATCGCTCTCCTTGTCCCTCATCGCTCTCCTTGTCCCCCGTCATCACTCTTCTTGCCCGCCGCCCCCGTCATCACTCTTCTTGCCCCCCCGCCCCATCATCACTCTTTTTGTCCCCCGTCATCACTCCTCTTGCCCCCCCCCCGTCATCAATATTGCCTCTCATCACTTTTGCCCTCCACATTACTTTTGCAAGCCCTCATTACTTATGCCCCCTCATCACTTTTGTCCCCCATCATCACTCTTCTTGCCCCCCCTTATATCTCCTCTTGCACCCTTTCTTCATCTCTTTTTGCACCACCCCCCTTCAGCAGTCGGCACCATAGCCTGTTTCATCTTGGTGTTCACGCCATTTGTACAAAATCAAAATTCCTTTTCTGCAAATTGAGCAATGGGTAAACATTCTGGCTGTCACCAGGCAATTTTTTTTTTCACCACTTCAGCAGTATGTAAAGTTTCTTATCTCTGGAAAAACTTCCTATTATGGACACCACTGGCCTGTGATCGAAAACTATAACCACCACCGACCATCTGTTTTAACCACCAACTCTTCCACCAACTGGTCACCACCACTCCACCAACTGGTCACCACCACTCCACCAACTGGTCACCACCACTCCACCAACTGGTCACCACCACTCCACCAACTGGTCACCACCACTCTACCACCACCCACCTGATCACCAAGTCGACCATGATCAACCACCCACAAACCTTAGCCACCACTCACCACCACCAATTCTACCCTGCACGGCGATGACCACCACCAGTGCTGCCTGACTCAGAACCTGCAGCATCCAACCAGCATCTCCGACCACTTCGTCCGTTAGCTGAGATGACCGCCGCCCCCCAACCGCCGCGCTGCCGCTATCCCCCCGCCACCGCCACCGCCACCGCCGCCACGCAGCCGCCCATTTTACCTGCATGCTTGCCTGCCTGCCTGCCTGCCTGCCCAGCATCCTTGTTTCGCCTTTGGCCCTCGTCTCTCCTCTTCCATGCTCACTTCGTCAACTATCTATTCCTTCTATATTCTTCTTCCTACTTCCTTCTCCTTGTCCTCTTTCCTTCCACGTATTAGTCCTTCTCGTCGTCCTTCTACTCGTCGTCCTTCTCGTCGTCGACCTCCTCCTCTTCCTCCTTTCCCCACTCCTGGTCCACTCTCCCCCCTCCATCCCCCCCACCCCCCATGGCCGAGAGCCACGCCGTCGTGCCCGCCCTGCCCCCCCCCTCCTCCTCCCATCGACTGCCACTTCTCCAGATTTGCGATTATTTTCTCTTTCGGCAACATTTGCACCCCGAAACCACGGCTGCCGTGTGCTGCAGGCCCCTTCCCCGTTCGCACGTGCGCGCAGGTGTCCAGGGGCCCTCAGGGGCCGCGGGGTCCCTTGTGCAGGTGTACAGGTGTCGAGGTTACCACCTTCTGACGATCCCGGTCCGGAATCCTGCGGGTATGAAGACCGCTTTAGTAACGGGACAATGGACGGAGGGGAGGGAGGGAGGGAGGGGAGGAAGGAAGGAGGGAAGAAAGGAAGGAAGGAAGGAGGGAAGAAAGAAGAGGTTAAAGAGGGTGGGAGGAAGGAAGGGAGGAATGGAGGAAGGAATGGAAGGAGGGAAGGAAGAAGAAAGGTTAAGAGGGAGTGAGGAAGGAAGGAAGGAAGGGAGGGAAGGAGGGAGGGACGAGAATAGAGGGAGACAGCTAAAGAGGGGTGAGGGAAGGAAGGAAGCAAGCGTGGAAGGAGGAAGGGAGAGACGACGAAAGGATGAGAAAATGGAGGGAGAGTGGCAGAAATGGAGGGCGAGGGAGGGAAGGAGGAAGACGAGTCTCGGAGGAAAGAATGCGAGAGAGAGAGAGAGAGAGAGAGAGAGAGAGAGAGAGAGAGAGAGAGAGAGAGAGAGAGAGAGAGAGAGAGAGAGAGAGAGAGAGAGAGAGGGGGGGTAAGAAGAGAGGGAAAGAAAGAGGGGGGATCAAAGGGTTAGGGTGAGAAACGATCGTGATTAGAGGAGGGTGAAGAGAGAGGAAGAGGAAGAAGGGGGTGGTGGGATGGTAGGGAGGGTGGGAGGAAGGGAAGAGGGGGATGGTGGGAAGGAGGGTGGGAGGGAGGGAAGAGGGGGATGGTGGGAAGGAGGGTGGGAGGACAGAAGGATGGAAGGTAAGGTTACGGAATCTCCTTAAAGGACTGGGGGTAGCACCGCATGGCTGCACCGAATGATGGAAGGGATCGGGAGGAGGAGGAGGAGGGCGAGATGGTAGTGGTGGTGGAAGAGGGGGAGGAACGGGGAAGGGTGAATCAGACAAAGCGCCAAAGGTTCAGAATGGGAGCACGCAAAACCTCAACTCTCCCTCTATCTCCATTCTACCTCCACTCTCCTGCTAGTCATTTATTACTTTATCTTTCACTAAGTTATTCGTTCGTCTTTATTTGTGTGTGTGTGGGCGGGGAGGAGGCGTGTAATGCCGCGTCCACACGGTCGAGCTGTGCCTGGCAGACTTTGCCCTTACCGGACAAAGTCCGCAGACTCTGCCCGCGAAGTGTCCATACGGCCTACGATTGTGGTTGGAGGTTAGTTGGCCGCAAGCAGAGGTTGGGAGGGAGTGATTCAGTGCGGTACGATGACCATGGTTCCCGCCATACTTGGAAAGAAGGTAGCACTTTACAACATTATAATTGTTGCCTGCATTAAAAAGAAAAACAAGAAATCACAGACATGTCTGGTGCCGGGAGTGATTGCAAAGACGTGATTTAATGGGAAGCTCAGTGACAATCCTACGTGAATTGCAGGATGAAAATGAACAATTGTTTTGCAAATACATGAGAATTAACATAAGCAGCTTTTCTGTTCTCCTTTCGAAAGTAGAGCCATATATACAAAGGCAAGAGACAAATAAGGAAAAGCGTAGCACCAATAACACGTCTTGTCGAGACCAGTACACACTAGTACTAGGTGCGGACATGGTGGTAAAGGTAA
>NC_134789.1:36133122-36150622 GCF_046742065.1 Oratosquilla oratoria
CTTCCTCTCTTTACTCATCCTTATCCTCCCCCTTCCTCCCCCTCCTCCTCTTCCTCCTCCTCCTTCCTCCTCTTCCTCCTCCTTCCTCCTCTTCCTCCTCCTTCCTCCTCTTCCTCCTCCTCCTTCCTCCTCTTCCTCCTCCTCCTCCTTCCTCCTCTTCCTCCTCCTCCTCCCTCTTCTTCCTCCTCCTCCGCCCTCTTTATGCTACCACCTTATTCTCCCCTGCTTCACCTTCACTCATGCGAGCCCTCGAAGTCCAGCGCAGCTCGGCACTTAGGCCTAATCGCGGAGGCCTTATGGAGGCCACGGGGCGGTGTCTGTGGTGAGGGAGTACTTAAAGGGTTCTCATGATGATAGGTGGAGTTTTTTTTTCGTGATGTGGAGGCTGTAGTAATAAGTGGACGTCGTGGTCGTGGTGACGGGTGGAAAGCGTGGTGCTGAAATACAAAAAAATGTATATTTTTAGTGGAGTGGATGTTCTGGTGGACGCGTGGATGCGCTAGTGGTAACGTGGATGCGCTGGTGGCGCGAGAAGAGAACGTAGTGGTTGGATGCGGCAGATAAGTTTTGCGATGAGCGATGGAACGATGTAGCTGTAACTGGATTCTGCGGTGATTAAGCCACAAAAAACGTTTCTAAGACTGAACCTAGCATTTGCCAGGACATAAATAATAGTAGAAAAATCCCTTTTGAGGATTAATGGAATTCATATTTTGAATTGAAATTTGTATAATTTCACCTTTTCCATAAAGAATTTTATTGTTTGTATTCTCTACAAGTATTCCTATATTATGGGAAAGGTGGAGGGGGACACACGGGTCTTTATCTGATTATCGAGTTTATTCCTGACCGGTTTCGCTTACAATAGCTTCTTCAGAGCTTCTTCAGAACACTCCTGAAGAAGCTATTGTAAGCGAAACCGGTCAGGAATAAACTCGATAATCAGATAAAGACCCGTGTTTCCCCCTCCACCTTTCCCATAATTTGTCCCAATGTCTCTACAAGTATTCCTATATTATTCACACGCTCATTCACAAAAGAACTTGTAAAGAAATTAACAAGTTAGATTCTTTACTCAAGTTGAAGTAAGTGGAAAGATTGAGGTGGAGTTGGGAATACGTGGAGTATGAAGGTAGGGGGGGGGAATTTCGCAGCATGTACGGTATGTAGAGGGGCTCTTCCTTATTGTACAAGACAATGATCAGAAGAACAAAAGATTAAACTGGTTTAGGCCCAAGAGAGCGTGGAGGATTTAAAAGAAAAAAAGAGAGAGGGAGAGAGGGGGAGGGAGGACAAAAGACAGGAGTAAAAGATGGAAGATTGGGATTGAAGGATAGATGAAAAGAGAATGGCAATCGGTATGTGGTCAAATCTACCCCCATTTGAGAAGAGCGCCTTTTGGTATATGTATGGTATATGGTTCAGTGAGTGGAAAGATGAGGGAAAGGATAGTTAAAACAGGATAGTCGGAGGCTTGAGTGATTTCGAGGTATGGAGTGAGCCAGAGGGTCGAAGAGGTTGAAGTAATTAATCGATCAAGATGAGACGTTATCAGAGGTAGAAAAGATGAGGATTACGTTATTACGAATAAAGGCGAGATGGACAAGGAACAATCAGTATCGAGACCTTCAGGATAAGGTCTTACGTACAACTGAATAGAATAGTCTACCAGCTAGAACATGTATGTGGAGTATATAGAGTTGTGCTATTTCTCACAATTGGAAATGTATAAAATAGTGATCTTTTTTTCAGAACTAGAAATGTCAATTTATGCAGCCGACCTAGTTATGGACCAAAAGGTCTCCTGTCGGGATGCTCATCCTTTGTAAATGTTTCTTTGTGGCGAAGGAGTTAAGATGTCCATAGCCTCTTCAGTAGGTCGTCTCGCCCTTGACTGAATAGAATCTCGTGGCATTGCTCAGGACAGATTGTGTGTGCGCGCGCGCGTGTAACGTGACGTAGTGTCCTGAATGTGCCCTCCTTTCAGACGTATGAATATTTACAGTGCCATTATTTAGACTTAAGTGTCGTGAGGCTGTCAGTGTATGTACTAACTGTGGTCCAGGAAGAAACCTCCGAGACGTTTATTCCTCTCCATTCCTTTAAGCCCCGAGGTTAATAACCCATTGTACAGCTCACATATGTAACTTTCGTCTGCTCATGTGTTGCGTATTGTTGTAGCACTCCCAAAAAACTATTCTCTCTAGGACAGCTGTTTGCTGGGCCAAGTTTTCGCCTTTCTCTCTGTTCACGTGTTCTTGTGTGTTCAAGTGCAGAACAAAAAGACGTTTTCACTTGTGAATTTATGGAGAAGTCACTTTCGTTAGTGAGCATATGCTATATTGTTCTGTGCGTTGTCTTGTGATGAGAGGCGAATTTATACAAATATTTGTAGAGATAAGAGCTGATGAATTTTGTGTGCAGTTGTATAGGTGTTGAACACAGCTCCTGTTTTATTTATGTATTTATTTATCTTTTTATTTATTTATCTATTTATTTATCTATTTATTTATTTTTTGCCTTCAACCTACCACTCGGTGACATGTAGTTTTTTATACTTTTATCCGGACTTCCTCCTCTATGGCCACTCAAAAATTGGAGCTATTTCGAACCCATTTCGAGGATTTGGTCCACCACCGCCCCTTTTACAGCTCGATGGCACGAGTCGGAGGGAGGGCCCAAGAATCCATTCCTGTTCTGGCAAAGAGGCGTATTGTAGTGCCCTGGCATTGTGCTTGTAAATGCGGCGCCCTATTATAGTCCGAAAATGTAACATAACAGCCCTAATTCTGACGTATTTCCCACTGCGCAGTTCCTCCTCCATGACGTCATACCGTCGAGATTATCCTGGTGTGCGAGGCTCCATTATGTCGAGAATTAATTGTCCGTTTTATAACAACGGAGGGGCTGAGTAGAAGACGTTAACCCTTCGTGATTTAGTTTTTATTGGCGGGAAGAGTGATGCATATGACAGTTACGACAGTTGAAGTGACACTCGTGAGGGAAGATGGACGACCAGGGACCGTTACGTCGGCGGGAAAGTCGGTAACTCACATCTTGTGGAAGAAATGAAGCAGAGAACCCACACTGCGTGCCCGCCTCGTTTAGAACTTTTTTATAAATACGGTTTCCTGGTTTTTAGAAACTTTCAAATCCCAGAAACCTTGAAAAAAATTAAAACGAGTGCCTAGTTCTATATTATATCACGGATATTACTGTATGCGTATGTTTAAAAGAAAAGCTGTTCGTAATGAACATTTTATTTGAAGGATTCTTCGTACTGTCGCAATGTGCTAACTTTCACAAATTACTTTTTTCTACATCATTGCACGAACAACTTGTTAATGGCTGGAACTAGGCAATTTCGTTCATCTCGGAGAAACATCGATTATAAGATTATTTGTTAATGTTGTAATACTGGCGCCTTAATGGGCAAGAACGAGCTTGAGGGAGCGTGGCTGAATCTATTTCTTAACGTTTTAAGGAAAAAAGAAAATGGATGACGGACGATAACGTAGGACTAGGGGTTTTGAATCGTCTTGATAATGTAATAAAGGAAAAACGTGATAAATATGGTGAAGGGTCGTGGATGGATGGATGTGTGGATGAGTAGTTGGCAGTCTGGGACCCCGAGCAGAGTCTGCGCTGAATGGCCTACCGGCTCCGGCGCTTGGCCTTCAAGCCAAAATTTTCATAAATCAACCGAGCAGAGTCTGGGGCCCGGGTCTGGGTCCGGGTCTGGGACCGGGTCTGGGTCTGGATCTGGGCCCGGGTCTGGGTCTGGATCTGGGCCCGGGTCTGGGGCCCGGGTCTGGGACCGGGCCTGGGCCTGGGTCTGGGACCGGGTCTGGGTCTTGGTCTTGGTCTGGGCCCGGTTCTGGGTCTTGGTCTGGGACCCGGGTCTGGGTCTTGGTCTGGGACCCGGGTCTGGGTCTTGGTCTGGGACGCGGGTCTGGGTCTGGGCCCGGGTTTTGGTCTGGGCCCGGGTTTTGGTCTGGGCCCGGGTTTTGGTCTGGGTCTTGGTCTGGGCCCGGTTCTGGGTCTTGGTCTGGGACCCGGGTCTGGGTCTGGAACCCGGGTCTGGGTCTGGGACCCGGCTCTTGGTCTAGGACCAGGGTCTGGGCCGTTGAGACGACTACTTTCAATTGATTCTTATATGATATATCAAATGCTAATGGCACGATTAGGTTTCATATTGAGCACAGATGATAAAGCGTAATTCGACTAAGCCCTTACACACGAGCGTAGCCATTTGGTTACTTAAGGCAGTACGGAGACACCGATCCCACATTTCATTGAAATCACTCTTAACATGCTAATTATTGTAATTATATCGCTGTTCCCTTCTAAGCCGCCATTACAGAGGTACCGTTGCAAGATTTATTACAATCATAAAAATCTATTTTGATGGATATTCATTTGCTCTTGTTTATTAGTGCGTTGAACCTTTGCATTCAGTGATCTTCGGATCTGTATCCGTGTGGTTGTAACTCTTCGTTGCTACATAATTAGTCTGTTTGATGCCCTCGTCTCGCCTGACGTTTTCTATGCGTTACGTCACATCTCAGTACATCACGACGTACATGTGACGCCTCGTACTCTCACGAATTTCCATGCATACGTATGTATACGTGTACATGCGTATGTGTACATACGCACATGTCTTTCCATGCCTACTTACATGCGTATGTGTAATGCGTACGTGTACATACGCATACGTGTATATGCGCACATACGACTTTTCATGCGTATGTGTAATGCGTATATGCGTACATGTGTACATACGCATACATATACATGTGTGTGTACACGTGTACATACGTATGCATACTAATACTTGATTACATGCATACAAACATTCTTTCCGCCTCTGAATATCACACAATTCGCATGTCCTGTTGTGCATCATTTTAAGTCACGGGTCGTTGTATTTTAAACGTTACATAAGCTCTTGACGCTCTACAGTCCCTCTAGACATGATCGTGACCTTCTTTGTGAAAGGTTGCGCCACAACTGCAAACGTTCTTGAACATCACGACGTACTTTCACGTAGTTCTTGTGTGGAGTAACCCTCTCCTTCCCTCCCTCAAAAGATAATAAAAGAAATAATAAATACATAAAAAGAATCTTTTGAATGTGGGTAGACTGCTGTTAGAATTGAAAATACATGTGAACGTTTGCGGTTATGGGTCAACGTTTCAGAGGGTCGTGAACGTGTATATAGACTGTAGAACACCAAAAGTTTATATAACGTTTAATATACAACAACCCTTTACTTTAGCATGTGCTAAAAGTCAAGTAACTTGTGATATTCAGATGCAAAAAAAAAACGAAAAAATTCAGCCCGTTGACTGTATGGCTGGATTGTAGTTTTCTTGTGGAAAAAAGGGTCTTCTTGCTAACCCAATAGTCTTCCCTTGTCTTCGGCTTTATTTCTTTCCACTAATCCTCCAGTCTTTACCCACTCTCTCCTTAGTTTCCGATTTCGTCCTCGTTAGTTTCTTATGGTTCGTTTAAATTCGCCTTCCTTCCTCCTTCTTACTTCACCTTCCTTCCTCCTTCTTACTTCACCTTCCTTCCTCCTTCTTACTTCACCTTCCTTCCTCCTTCTTACTTCACCTTCCTTCCTCCTTCTTACTTCACCTTCCTTCCTCCTTCTTACTTCACCTTCCTTCCTTCTTCTTACTTCACCTTCCTTCCTCCTCATTACTTCACCTTCCTTCCTTCCTTCTTACTTCTGGTGTTCCAGACCCTCCAGGCATACTATCATGCCTTTGCACTTTCGTTTGTCTTTTCTTCCTTCTCTGCTTTGTGCCATTGTTTTAGTTTTCTTTAATATCACTTATCTTGGTTTGTATACTTTCATCCTGTCTAATGCCACATAATACACCCGCTTCGCATACAAGGAGTCTTTCATTTGGGTTCCCTTCCATTGTCTTGTTTTTTTCATGCTTTTACCTTTTCCAGTTTTCTATTGACTTTCTTCAGCCCCCAACTCTCAGTTGCATGAGGCCACCTCCGTTTTCTTTTGACTCCTCCCCAGACCGTTTTTCTTTTTTTCTAAATCCATTTTTTTCCCTCCTTTGCATTTAAGATTTCTTCGTCTTTCGTCCTTGCATTCCATTATGACGTCACTTTAAGGTCTCATTGTGTCCACAAGTTTCTTTTCATTATCATTTATTGTCTTTGTTTCTTGTTTGGTGTTTGTTTTTGTGTGTCTCCATTTGTCCTTCTCAAGGTATGTTTGTATCTAGCTTTTCGTGATCATGTAAGGGCCTAGTGCCCTAGTTAGACTCTTTGGACTGGTTGGTCCTAAAATGTGTAATAACAATAATTAAAACCAAATAGCTTTTAACTCTATTCATATCTTAACATAATTTAACACCATATATATATAACCATTACACTATTTGATAACTAATACTTGATACTGAATTTAGATTGATTGATTTACCTTCATCTATACATAGTAAATCACTTATTATCTATACCCAAAATTGAATCTTAGAATTTAACAATTCGGCGTTTATGACCTCTGCAGTTACGACGCCAGATGACCTTTAATCAATCGATCAATCGTGATCATGTACAACCACAGGCGAATGTTCTTTTTGGTTATTCAATGTAATAGTAGAGAAGACTTCGTAAGAAGTACCCACCAACCACACATGTTATTTTGAACAGTGAGCTCGGACATATAAACATAATTAAAAATCGCCAACGTAAGCGGTTTTTTTCTAAACGTTTAAAGACTCGAACGATTGGTCAAGGAAATGATTAGTTCACCAAGGACCAATAAGTGACGTCAAATATAAGCCCAGCCCTAAAGAAGGGGCCTATAGCATTACCAAAGTATTGTTAAGGTTAGAGAGAAAGTAGACACACTCTGCAACTAACAACAACGAAACTGCTAAAAAAAAAAAAGGTCGGTAGTTCCTATCTTGTGCAATCCCAAACACTTGCATTTACAAAAATCATGATACATTTTTAAGTTCACACCTCTCTTCGCACCTAAGAAAGAGAGATTGCGACATAATTACTCGTAGACTTCAGATATGGTTGCGTTAGAGCATTTCTTTGGTTAGAAATATAATTAATTGTAAAATTATTGATAAAATGCTTGTAGTGTACACTACGCATGTAAAAGGGAACTTTCAGGATTTCAATTCGTGTTGTTATTTTTTCCGGACATCCTAATCTGACCCATGATGTCTCAGAATAATGCAGTTGTACATTATGCAGTCGTTGTATTAATACAATATCTAGGCCAAAAATAACTTACACCGGCACGAAAGTTACTATATATTGATGTATGTTATATACTTTTTATTATGGAGGATATATTTACAGATTACTGGTACATTGGTGGGTCAGTAACGGGAGCGTGCAATGGTACACTGTACAGTCTGTACAGCCTGTACAGACTGTGCACCTGTCGCTCTCTATTTTAGTTTCTTTTTTTCCTGTTGTCGCTTTCCATCACGACTTGTTTGTTTATTTGCGATTGCGTTTGTCTACTCATTCGCCCCGGATCAAGTCTGCGGTTCTTTGTGGCGTCGGCGCACACTCACGTTCACTTTCTGACGTTCTCGTCACGCCCAGGATTTGCTGATCTTTTTCTTTTTCTCCTGACTCCTACTCCTCCTCATGCGCCTCCCTCCCTCACCCTTCCACCCATCTCTCCCACCTTCCCTACCTCCTCTCCTCCCTCCCCTACCTCCCCTCCCTCCTCCCCTCCCACCTCCCCTCCCACCTCCCCTCCCACCTCCCCTCCTCCCCTCCCTCCTCCCCTCCCTCCTCCCCTCCCTCCTCCCCTCCCTCCTCCCCTCCCTCCTCCCCTCCCACCTCCCCTCCCTCCTCCCCTCCCACCTCCCCTCCCTCCTCCCCTCCCACCTCCCCTCCCTCCTCCCCTCCCACCTTCCCTCCCTCCTCCCCTCCCACCTTCCCTCCCACCTCCCCTCCCGCCTTCCCTCCCACCTTCCCTCCCGCCTTCTCTCCCACCTTCCCTCCCTCCTCCCCTCCCTCCTCCCCTCCCACCTTCCCTCCCTCCTCCCTCCCCTCCCTCCTTCCCTCCCTCCTCCCCTCCCACCTTCCCTCCCTCCCTCCTTCCCTCTTCCCCTCCCACCTTCCCTCTTCCCCTCCCACCTTCCCTCTTCCCTCCTCCCTTTCCCCCTCCTCCCTTCCTCCCTCCCTTCCTCCGTCGTCCCTGCCTCAAGTAATTCAACTCGCCCCGTACTCGTAAGAGCGGGAGCCCATTTCTTCCTTTTTTTTTCTTCTTCTTCTTCCTCGCTACCATGGATGATCATATTTGTACACCTGGCCCAAACAGCTTCCCATGCACCGGACCACCCACTTTCTTTCATTTCCACCTGTCCGGTGGTATTCCTGACTTCATTCCCGGCTCCCAAATCGGCGGAGTTATTTCCTGTGGAGAAGTTTTCTTTGTGTCTGGGGGCGAGGCTTGGGCGTGGCGGGACGCTGGACTCGGCGCAAGTCCGCGCGCTCTCGTGCTTCCAGCAGCCGACGTCTGGAGGACGATTGGTCAGACCCTTCCTCGGGGGAGAACCTTCGCGCCGTCAAACAGCCACTCGCCTCCTCGCAAAGTTTTACCTGTTGGTCGTGTGCGTGTGAGAAACTGAAGCTCTAAGAAAGAGATGTGTAGCCGTCATGTGTCTATAAATATATATATATATATATATATATACATATATATATACATATAATATATGAAATATATAATATATATATGTATATATATATATATATATATATATATATATATATATA
Organism: Oratosquilla oratoria; assembly: GCF_046742065.1. Taxonomy (NCBI): domain Eukaryota; kingdom Metazoa; phylum Arthropoda; class Malacostraca; order Stomatopoda; family Squillidae; genus Oratosquilla; species Oratosquilla oratoria. The sequence goes on from NC_134789.1 coordinate 36,141,910, forward strand.
TATATGCAAATTATGACTTTCGCACACGGACGCACACACGGACACACGGACGCGCACACGGACACACGGACGCGCACACGGACACACGGACGCGCACACGGACGCGCACGTACTCATAGAAACCCTAATCCCAACCAAGACTGGAATGTGCGTCAGTGATATGGTTCTCGCACAGAGCGAAAGATTTAAGCGAGATCAAGGAGGAGGAGGATAGGAAGGTCAGCAACCGAACTGGTTCGCATCTTGGCAGATAAGCCACACGAGGAGAAACTAAAAGCATTTTTGCAGTTGGCGAAATTGAGGTTAGTGTTCAGGTCACTGAAGGGGATAGAGACTTAAGTTGATGGAATAGACCTGCGGAATAGAAATGGAAGGACCTAAGTTGATGGAAGAGACCTCTTGAAAAGACTTGGAAGGACCTTAAAGAGGCCGTCAGAATAAAACGAGGAATTAAGTATGTAAAGGATGTGAAGAATTTGAGTCTTGCATATAGATGAATAAATACTTGGAATAGCTTAGGCCAGTGGTTCTTAGCCTATGGTTCAATGGTTCCTTGTGGGCCACCGTGGTTCACAAACAGTGCCACAAATGAAAAACTAGTGATTTTTAGTGCATGCACTAGGGCTCTATCCACTAGTGATGGGATTTCTAGGAAGCTAAAGAACAGCAGTACATAAGAACGGGGTACATAAGGAAAAAGGTTGAGAACCCCTGGGTTAGGCGATATAGCCCAAAACAGAGTAATACGTGAATTTATATATAATTATGATACTAGGAACCATATGTGAATTCGTAGAATTTGTAGCCAGTCGGAAACAGGACCTTCGTCAGCTTTGCTCCTATCCTGTATAAGAGTACTGCAGTTAGTTAAATACCATTAGGTAAATATAGGCACACGCGCACGCGTACACACGCGCACACACGCACACTTGTGCACGCTCCCACACACGTGCACACACGTATGCACACATTCGCACATACGTACACATTCGCACATACGTACACACTCACACATTCACTACCAAAATGCATACATATATACATTCACATACTGTACACACGTATATACAAATATACTCATAAGTGCACGCATACACACACGCACTCGCTCACTCATTCATACTCCTACTCGTACTCGTTCTTGTACTCGTTCTTGTACTCGTTCTTGTACTCGTTCTTGTACTCGTTCTTGTACTCGTTCTTGTACTCGTTCTTGTACTCGTTCTTGTACTCGTTCTTGTACTCGTTCTTGTACTCGTTCTTGTACTCGTTCTTGTACTCGTTCTTGTACTCGTTCTTGTACTCGTACTTGTACTCGTACTCGTACTTGTACTCGTACTTGTACTCGTACTCGTACTTGTACTCGTACTCGTACTTGTACTCGTACTCGTACTTGTACTCGTATTCAACCTCATGCTCGTATCCATACTCGTACTTGTACTCGTACTCGTACTTGTACTCGTATTTGTACTCGTACTCGTACTTGTACTCGTACTTGTACTCGTACTTGTACTCGTACTTGTACTCGTACTTGTACTCGTACTCGTACTTGTGCTCGTACTCGTACTTGTGCTCGTACTTATACTCGTACTTGTATTCGTACTCGTATTCATACTCGTACTCGCACTCGTTTTTATACTCGTACTCGTACTTGTACTCGTACTCGTACTCGTACTCGTACTCGCTGCCTTCAGTGCTCCGATGAAAGCTCCTGGTTCCTGTGCTGGAACGCCAGGAGCCATCACGACCTCGCCCGACGCCCGAGGCGCGACCCCCCCTCCCCCCGCCATCACGGTCCCCTTAAATCATCCTCAGCCGTCGCCCCAACAGAAGCTCCTCTCTCAGCGCTACAGGAAGAATTCCCGCCAGGAGGCGCTTATCTCTGCGCACGGGGCCGTCAATTCCCGGTCGTCGCTAGGCTAAAAGATACGAACTCTGGCCTGCGAGGTTGTAGCCAATGCGTCACAGATGATCGTTATATTTTCTATTGTATGAAAATAAGTCTCCAGTCTTAAGACACAAAATTACTTGTTTTCTTAGTTGACCAGTAATACAAGGATCTGGTTCTGGGTTGGTTAAATCGAAGTTGTTGGTTGAAACACGTGTGATTTATTTGTGCCACAGTTGGTCATAATTTAGTCATGCTAATTGTCTCTGGGAGAGAGGACTAAGAGCGAGAGAGGAAGAGGAGGAAGAAGAGGGAGAGAGGAGGGAGAGAGGAAGAAGAGGAGGAGGAGGAGGAGGAAGAGGGAGAGGAGGAGGAATAATATGGGGGAGAGGAGGAGGAGGAAGAGGGAGAGAGAGAGAGAGAGAGAGAGAGAGAGAGAGAGAGAGAGAGGAGAAGAGAGAGAAGAAGAGAGAGAGAGAGAGGAAGAAGAGGAGGAGGAGAAGAGAGGAGGAGGAAGAAGAGAGGAGGAGGAAGAAGAGAGGAGGAGGAGGAAGAGAGGAGGAGGAGAGAGAGGAGGAGGAGGAAGACAGAGGAGGAAGGAGGAGGAAGAGATGAGGAGAGGAAGAGAGGAGGAAAGAAGAGAGGAAGAAAGAAGAGATGAGGAAAGAAGAGAGGAGGAAAGAAGAGAGGAAGAAAGAAGAGAGGAGGAAAGAAGAGAGGAAGAAAGAAGAGAGGAGGAAAGAAGAGAGGAGGAAAGAAGAGAGGAGGAGAGAAGAAGAGAGGAGGAGGAAGAGAGGAGGAGGAGAAGAGAGGAGGAGGAGGAGAAGAGAGGAGGAGGAGAAGAGAGGAGGAGGAGAAGAGAGGAGGAGGAGAAGAGAGGAGGAGAAGAGAGGAGGAGAAGAAGAGAGGAGGAGAGAGGAGGAGAAGAAGAGAGGAGGAGAAGAAGAGAGGAGGAGAAGAAGAGAGGAGGAGAAGAAGAGAGGAGGAGAAGAAGAGAGGAGGAGAAGAAGAGAGAAGGAGAAGAAGAGAGGAGGAGGAAGAAGAGAGGAGAGGAAGAAGAGAGGAGGAGGAAGAAGAGAGGAGGAGGAAGAAGAGAGGAGGAGGAAGAAGAGAGGAGGAGGAAGAAGAGAGGAGGAGGAAGAAGAGAGGAGGAGGAAGAAGAGAGGAGGAGGAGGAAGAGAGGAGGAGGAGGAAGAGCAAGGAGGAGGAAGAGAGAGGAGGAGAAAGAGAGAGGAGGAAGAGAGAGGAGGAGGAAGAGAGAGGAGGAGGAAGAGAGAGGAGGAGAAAGAGAGAGGAGGAGGAAGAGAGAGGAGGAGGAAGAAGAGAGGAGGAGGAAGAAGAGAGGAGGAGGAAGAAGAGAGGAGGAGGAAGAAGAGAGGAGGAGGAAGAAGAGAGGAGGAGGAAGAAGAGAGGAGGAGGAAGAAGAGAGGAGGAGGAAGAAGAGAGGAGGAGGAAGAAGAGAGGAGGAGGAAGAAGAGAGGAGGAGGAAGAAGAGAGGAGGAGGAAGAAGAGAGGAGGAGGAAGAAGAGAGGAGGAGGAAGAAGAGAGGAGGAGGAAGAAGAGAGGAGGAGGAAGAGAGGAGGAGGAAGAAGAGAGGAGGAAGAAGAGAGGAGGAAGAAGAGAGGAGGAGGAAGAAGAGAGGAGGAGGAAGAAGAGAGGAGGAGGAAGAAGAGAGGAGGAGGAAGAAGAGAGGAGGAGGAAGAAGAGAGGAGGAGGAAGAAGAGAGGAGGAGGAAGAAGAGAGGAGGAGGAAGAAGAGAGGAGGAGGAGGAAGAAGAGGAAGAAGAAGAGAGGAGGAGGAGGAGGAAGAAGAGGAAGAAGAAGAGAGGAGGAGGAAGAAAGAGGAGGAGGACGAGGAGGAAGAAAGAGGAGGAGGAAGAAGAGAGGAGGAGGAAGAAGAGAGGAGGAGGAGGAGGAAGAAGAAGAGAGGAGGAAGAAGAAGAGAGGAGGAAGAAGAAGAGAGGAGGAAGAAGAAGAGAGGAGGAGGAAGAAGAGAGGAGGAGGAAGAAGAGGAGGAGGAAGAAGAGAGAGGAGGAAGAAGAGAGGAGGAGGAAGAAGAGGGAGAGAGGAAGAAGAGAGGAGGAGGAAGAAGAGAGGAGGAGGAAGAAGAGAGGAGGAGGAAGAAAGAGAGCAGGAGGAAGAAAGAGAGGAGGAGGAAGAAAGAGAGGAGGAGGAAGAGAGGAGGAGGAAGAAGAGAGGAGGAGGAAGAAGAGAGGAGGAGGAAGAAGAGAGGAGGAGGAAGAAGAGAGGAGGAGGAAGAAGAGAGGAGGAGGAAGAAGAGAGGAGGAGGAAGAAGAGAGGAGGAGGAAGAAGAGAGGAGGAGGAAGAAGAGAGGAGGAGGAAGAAGAGAGGAGGAGGAAGAAGAGAGGAGGAGGAAGAAGAGAGGAGGAGGAAAAAGAGAGGAGGAGGAAAAAGAGGAGGAGGAGGAGGAAGAAGAGAGGAGGAGGAAGAGGAAGTGAGGAGGAATAATATGGGGGAGAATGAATAGGAGGAGGAGGAGGAGGAGGAGTTTGGTGTTGATGGCCTTCATGGTTTGAAACAATAAACCTTTTTATGAATGTATGCAAATAAGCGTCGTGCCCCCGCGCACTCCGTATCGTACGCAGGCCATTTACGTTTTGTGTAAACATAGTGACAGATGCGGACCAAATCCCAGTTCTGGAAACTACTTTTGTTGAGCGTCTTGTTTTGACGTTTTCATTCGTCCGTGCGAGTTCCCGACTGTTTCTGGCTGACGTCGAGCTTGTTTATGAGATTAACCTCAGGTTTAAGTTGTTAATCCTTTCCACCCAATGACGTATTTGGTATAATCTCGTTTTAGCGTCAAAGGGATTGTAGTCAGTCGACAAACTGACCCATGATAGAGAGAATGGGGTTAATATGTAAAAAAAAAAAATCTAAGATTTGTCACATATGTCGACTCGCAGAGGAAGCCTTGCTTGCGAAACGCTTGTGCTTGCTTGGCTCTTCGTAGGCAAACTTGTTTTTGCCCACCGGGGGGGGGGGGCAGGGGCGAGGGGGGAAAGGGGGGCGGGGGGTGCAAGGGGAAAGAGATTGATGAGGCTGCGAGACGGAGGGGGGGGGATGGTGGGCGGGAGAAACGGTTTGTATTTTTTTATCTTATTTTTTCTTAACCAAAGTAGTTGAAAGACCAGCCCCACATGAGTTATGTGCAAAAGGATTTATAAAGTATAGATTTACATTGATATTTTCTTCAATATATTTCTTGAAATTAAACACGACCCCTTTCAGATACATTATTTCATCACGAATATATAAATAAATCGTTGGGTTTTGATCTTTAACTATCGAAGTACAGATTACATCCACATACGTTTATCATGTGGATTATTCGATCATGGATGTATACAAATAGAATATTTGGGTTGTGATCTTGGTAACCATCAAAACCTAGGTTTCACCCACCCCTCTTCGTAATCCGAGCACATAGGGCAAAGGTGACTGCTTCGGCCGCAGGTAGGCGCCTTCAGACGTAAGTCCTTTCAACCTTGAACGATAATTGAAATGTATTTTTTTCTGAGCGCGTCTACACGCCACGTTACAGACCAGTCTGGTGTCATTAGACGCCAGTCATCAATTCCCGTTCCGTAATCGGAATCTGCACAGTTATCTTGCAACCTTCCTACCTTCCCCTGCATTCCTTTGATGGTCTTGTGCGCCGGAGACGAATGGAGGAAGATGATGTTGAGAGACGTAAAGATATGTCTCCGGTCTTACGATCAATAACTTCAGGTCGAAATTGGTGCATATAAGCTATGTTTAAAGATGTTAGAATATTTTTCATGTCTTACGATCAATCATTTCAGGTCGTAAATGGTGCATATGTTATAATATTTTTCAGGTCTTACGATCAAGACCATAGGACTAACAAGACCTCCCCATCGCCCCTCGTCTCCCCCATCGCCCCTCGTCTCCCCCATCGCCCCTCGTCTCCCCCATCGCCCCTCGTCTCCCCCATCGCCCCTCGTCTCCCCCATCGCCCCTCGTCTCCCCCATCGCCCCTCGTCTCCCCCATCTATTAGATTTTTCACAAATCCTCAAGAACAATTTTAACGTAAAGTATTAGTCTTTAGTGAGAAGCTGAGGTCATCATGTTTAGGGACACAATCATGAATTTGAACAGTTATTTTCACTTGTACAATGACACGTTTTTGTTATTCCATTGTTCGTTAGCTTGTACGTTTCTTTGCATTTGTTTAAGGACTTTGTCTGCATTTGTTTATATGCAAAGTGTATCTCTATCGACCTTGTTCTGAGGACGCGGCGGGATATTCACGTGATAACCAGAAAACAATGCGATTCATAAAAGAAAATGAAAGAAATGTTCTTCCTGTCGTCCAGCAAACTCCTCGTGAAAAAAACTCCGGCATCTGAAGCCCTGTAGCTTACAGGACACGCACCCGTGACTCAAAGAACGCCTTTGCCTATAAGTCATAAGATGAGAATAGCTTCTGCTTCACCCGTATGGTTTCGAGCAAGACTTGGGGTTCAAGAGTGGAGAGACACTTAGCTGGAAACTCCAGAAGCTTGACTCAAAGAACTCCTTTGCCTCCGAGTCATAAGATGAGAATAGCTTCTGCTTCACCCATATGGTTTCGACCAAGACTTGGGAGTCCAAGAGTGGAGACGCTTAGCTGAACACTCCAGAAGCTTCATGTGAGCCCTTGAGAACCTTCAGGATGGATGGCTGGGTATTGCTTCGTTATCTCAGGGTCTTTCTTCCTTTTCTTGCTGACCCATGACCCACCTCCGTCCAGGGAAGGACATTGTAACCCCTCCCCCCCCAAAAGAAAACAAAAAAAAAAATCCTTACCCTTGTTCCCTTCGGAGACTTTGCTAAACCCTCTTTCATCAGCCCTTTCATGTTATCCCTTGTATGGTCTTTCCAGTTTATCCTTTCTTCCTATCACCTCTTCTCTGCCCATGTCCCGTCTCTCGCATCGCTCTTGGAGTCTGTTCCCATCATTGCAACTTCCTCGAGAGGCACCTCCTTCTGGCATGGAACAGCGGCAGCGTGTAGTCTTTCCTCTAGACTCGTTAAAGCATTCTTGTATGGCGCCATGCTCTGCTGCCACGTCTTCCAAAAACAAGACGTATTTTTAGAATGACCGTATTGTCTTTGGGAAAGGTGTAACCGTATATTGAAGATGGTGTGCATTACATGTAATAAAACTGCAATTCAGACAACTAAGAATATATGTTTATACACAATTCTCGTCTGTGCGCACGCAAGCTCAGGTTCCATCAAACTAACATCACCTGGCTATAGGCAGGACCTGTTCTTTAATGGGGCATCCTAGGTCAAGAAAGATTGCGTATCCCATAAGCAGAATCAAATCGTCTGGTATTAGCAAACTCGATATTCAAATCTAAATCAGAAGTTTACTGGATTAAACAAAACTGTTCTTTAACACTTTGATACCCAGGAGTCTCTTCTACACTGGATAAAACTGTTTGGCGTTAGCCAGAATGAAATATTAAAGGATGACATCGGGCCATCATGGGTATGGTCTATATCCTCCAGCGTCATGGCAGAAACTATACTCCCAGCAGCAGCACCTGGTTGATGCACCAACCACCTCCACTTCTCCCCCATCCCCTCCATCTCTCCCCAACTCCCTCCACCTCTCCCCCACCCCCACACTTCCGGCGCCACACCTGCCGATGGCGGAACGGCACACGCCGTTGGGCTTCGCTGTGGTGTCTGGCGTCAGCTTTGGCGCCGAGGAGATTGTAGAGGTGTGGTAAAGGTGGTAGGGGAGGGTGAAGGAGGACAAAGACGATTTTAACTATAGACAGAGTTGGCGTATAGGAAAATGAAGGTTATGTGCGTGTATGTCTAAATTTGTTTATTAGCGGTCTTATTCAGATGTGTATAGAACCACCCGCATTCAGGCACACGCGTTGTTTTTATGTAAACATGCACTCGTGCGCCAACTATTGTACACTGTCAAATATTTTTTTCTTTGAATTAACTACACGAATTCAATTTAGATACGTTTTTTATTAAATCGAATTCAGTTGTAGGGTAAATTTGTTACAAGGTAATACATTTATAGAATTTTTTTTCCAAAATCGAATTTGTGAACGTGTCATTTAGTAGGGTCAAGACGACTTTTATCTTTTAAAGTACCCCCACCCCCCCTGTTGATCAGGGGCTTCTTCCTCCTCCTCCCCTATGAGGACGACCAGGTGTTCCACGTATAGTAGACGGGACAGGTGATCACAAATGAAATTGACAATTTCCGGGACTTGGCAGATGCGGCTACTTGAAGCAGAGGGCGAGTGTCTGTCGTGCCTATACGATGATACTGGGGTAGTAGTCACCTGTGGCTTTGCTGTTGTTCTGATGTCCATGTGTTAGTTGTCTTGCTTCATTACGTTTGACCCAAGGGAGTTGGAGGGATGCAGGGATGACCCGTCATCCATGAGGAGCTGAGATGGGAAGGGTGGAAAGGGTGGTAGAGGGGGGGGTGAAATGGGTGGTAGAGGGGGGGTGAAATGGGTGGTAGAGGGGGGAAGTGGGTGGTAGAGGGGGGGTGAAATGGGTGGTAGAGGGGGGGTGAAATGGGTGGTAGAGGGGGGGTGAAATGGGTGGTAGAGGGGGGGTGAAATGGGTGGTAGAGGGGGGGGTGAAATGGGTGGTAGAGGGGGGGTGAAATGGGTGGTAGAGGGGGGGGGTGAAATGGGTGGTAGAGGGGGGGGGGTGAAATGGGTGGTAGAGGGGGGAAGTGAAATGGGTGGTAGAGGGGGGAATGAAAAGGGTGGTAGAGGGGGGTGAAATGGGTGGTAGAGGGGGGGGGGT
>NC_134789.1:36155622-36215622 GCF_046742065.1 Oratosquilla oratoria
GTATTGTGGATTTTCAAACGTCAGATTCCTAACAGTTATCTGTATATCGGTAGAGAAAGATGTCCCCATCTGTCCACACCTTTGTAATCATCGGGGGCAGTTTTCTATAGACCAAGTGATATGTTGTGCAGCTTCTTGCCACAGCTGCCCTCGCCCCTGGTGTCCTCTTGTGCAGCTTCTTGTCACAGCTGCCCTCACTCCTGGTAGTCTCTTGTGCAGCTTCTTGTCACAGCTGCCCTCAGTCCTAGTATCCTCTTGTGCAGCTTCTTGACACAGCTGCCCTCACTCCTGGTGTCCTCTTAGGCAATCCCTTGGGCGCAGCTGTTCGCCCAGGCTTTTGGGGAGTCTCCTTTGACAGCTGCCTCCGGCTGAAGAAGTCCAGCTTCCCAGGAGACGATTTCGGTTGGTCACGGAATCTCGCGGCCGTCAGCTGCGGCGCGATTTCCTCGCGGCGAAATGATCCGCCCGTCTTCGCTGCTTTAGCCTCTGCAGCTGCTCTCTCCTCCGTGCCATGTTGGTCTACAGCAGCTGGTGCTGTCGGCGTTCCTTCTTCCATTCTCTGGCTCGTTTCCGTGCGACGAAGATAAGCCGTGTGAACAGAATTGCAGTGAAATTTTTTGTCTCGGAGGCCCCCCCCCCAAAAAAAAAAATCGAAAAAGAGAGCAATGGGTTGAAGCAATGGATTAAGAGGGGCTATTGTTTTGTTAGGTAGATATTTAGATAACAAGACGTTAAAAATCTAGAAAACTTTACATTCGGAGTCTCGTATTAATGTACTGATCCCACGGAGGTAATCATAATTTACCCTTCAGCATTTCCTGTCTTCATGCTTGTTCTCCTGACCACCACCCCCCACTCCCACCTCCCCCCTCCCCCGCCGCCGCCCCCGCCCCCACACCTGCGGCAGCGGTGGCGGTTGCGGGTATATCGTCATCGTCGTCGTCGACGTTGTTGCCGTCAGAGGCAGCTGAGGCGGCGGAAACGATCAAGATGGCTTCACAGCCGGCGAGGGGTCGCGTCTTGCTTAGGCAGAGAGGGAGGGGGAGGGGAAAGGGAGAGGGAGGAGGGAGAGAGAGAGGGAGGGGAGGGGAGGAAGGAGAGAGGGAGGGGGAGGAGAGGAGGAGAGAGGGAAGGGGAGGAGAGAATGGGAGAGGGTAGGGGTAGGGGGAGAGGGAGGAGGGAGGTGATAGGGGGAGAAGGGAAGGGGAGAGAGGGGTTAGGGGGAGAGGGAGGGAGGGAAGGGGAGAGGGAGGGAAGGGGTAGGGGGAGGGAAGGGGAGAGGGAGGTGAAGTGGAGGTCAAGGTGAAGGTGAATGAGTTGTTGCGAAAGGACACTGCATCCAGGGAGAGACTCAGCAGGAAGTCTTGCCAGTGTTCTCGGACTATGTGAGCGCACGCATGCTTGTGCAGGCACACATGCATTCAGGCACAAGAACAATAGGTCATGCACCACAGGCATGCACCCCATCTTCCTCCTCCTTCTCCACCTCCTCCTCCTCATTCTCCTCTTACGTATGTTTGTGTATCTGTCTCTCCCTCTCCCTCTCCCTCTCCCTCTCTCTTTCTGTCTCTTTGTCTCTCAGTTTCTGTCTCTCTGTCTCTTTCTGTCTCTTTCTCTCTCTGGCTGCCGTCTCTCTCTCTCTCTCTCTCTCTCTCTCTCTCTCTCTCTCTCTCTCTCTCTCTCTCTCTCTCTCTCTCTCTCTCTCTCTCTCTCTCTCTCTCTCTCTCTCTCTCTCTCTCTGTCTCTCTGTCTCTCTCTCTCTCTGTCTCTCTGTCTCTCTGTCTCTCTCTCTCTCTCTCTCTCTCTCTCTCTCTCTCTCTCTCTCTCTCTCTCTCTCTCTCTCTCTCTCTCTCTCTCTCTCTCCGTCTCTCTCTACGCGCGGCACAAGCACACGCATTGTTCAGTATTCCTTTCGTTACTAAAGGAGTTGTGAGCAACTGAATAAAATAGTCTGGCGGCAACCAGGGTAAGATATTCAGTAAAGGATTACAAAGGTGCAGTAATTATTTCAATAAAAGCAATTTTCAATTAACTAAATTTTGTCAACACAATGAAGTAAATGTTCGTATAGCCCTTGTACACAAAAGAAATAATAATAATAATAATGATAGTAATAATGATAATAGTGATGATAATAGGTGAAGTAACGGAATGGCCTTGTAAGGACCAATAGGCCTCTTGTGTTCGTTTGCCCTGTACATCTTGGCAAGTTCTGGAGTTCTACTCGGTGCGATTATCGTTCAACGATGATCGTTCATAGCTCAACGATGATCGTTCATAGCTCAACGATGATCGTTCATAGCTCAACGATGATCGTTCATAGCTCAACGATGATCGTTCATAGCTCAACGATGATCGTTCATAGCTCAACGATGATCGTTCATAGCTCAACGATGATCGTTCATAGCTCAACGATGATCGTTCATAGCTCAACGATGATCGTCAAACGATTGTCTAGAGCACTCATTCTTTGTTTTTGAGTGGTGGAGCTGTTTTGCTTCGAGCTGCACAGTACAAGGCTGAGCATTTTAACCGAGCCTACAACCAACGCGCTTACCCAAATAGGATGCCAGGTAGTAGGATGCGTGTCACCCGCCATTGGCTGTGGTAGGAGGCTAATATATAATCGCACAGTAAAAATTATCTTCAGTGTGTGTGTCAGCAGAACTTGATAGATTTTCTGCTGCCATCTACTCTCTCACGCCAGATCTCTCTCCCCCTACCCCCTCCTCCCTCCTTTGTCGTTTATCTCGCTCTGACTCCATCCTCCTTCACAACACCTTTTGCCATCCTTCACCACCCTTTCCCCATCATCCTGCTGAGGATCTCTATCCTCTTGGCCAGATAGTCTTCTTCATCTCTCTCTCTCTCTCTCTCCTCTCTCTCTCTCTCTCTCTCTCTCTCTCTCTCTCTCTCTCTCTCTCTCTCTCTCTCTCTCTCTCTCTCTCTCGTTACTCTTAATGTATTTGTCTCCACCTTGTACATTTATCTCCTGCCCTACTAATCTCGTATCACCTCAAATGACCTCACCTCAGACCCTCGCTCCCCATCCCTTCCACACCCCTGACCGATTCATTTAAGCATCGTCCTGACGCCTCACCCCTCTAGCCACTACTGCACCATAGCATTTCAACGCATTTATTTCTTTTTGTACTTTAAATGATTATCTTTTTACCCGTTTATCTACCCATTCATCTACTTCATTTTCTATTTAGCCGGTGTGTTGCAGACGTACATGTGCGCGTGTGCGTGTGCTTGTGCGTGTGAATGAAAGACTGAGAGGTCGTTTGCCTCTTAAGTAGCGGCGTTCGGCTCCGGAAATCCGGTCTAACGTCTGACCTCGTCTGACCTAGGTACCTACTCACCCCTCCACCCCCCACCCGCCTCGCCCCGCCGCCGGCAGCTGCCTACCATCTGCTTTGTCCTCCGAAGCGGGTGAATGAATAACGAATGGTTGCCATAGTAACCATGTAGAGATCGCTGAAACTATAGGTTGTTTTTAAGAAAATGTTAAGACTTTATGGATGGGGATGACAGGTGGTCATGGACATGGAACTGTCTAGTGTATGTCTTATGATCTCTTGCAGTCTTTGTTATTAGAATGGTCGCCATAGTAACCATGTAGTGAACGCTGAAACCATTGGTTGTTAAGAAAATGTTAAATTTACGAATGGTGATGAGGTGGTCGTGGACATGGAATTACTTAGTGTAGGCCTTATGGTCTCTTGCAGTCTCCTTCTTGTGTTCTGTTCTTGTGATGCTCCTTTCAATGGCCTCGCCATGGTACCCGGTAGCCCCTGAGAGCCTCTGTGAGGTACCAGAGGTTCTTCGCGCCACAGTAGCAGACTTTAATTCCGGACATCCGGTCACCTTTTCAAGACCTCTGACCTCGGCCACCTCACCGCGCCCGCCGACAGCTGCCAGGCGTCTTTGTTCGCCTGGAAACCATTTCTTGGAAATTATAAAAATGAAGTATAGATAAAGATGGATAGATGGATAGATGAGGGGGGAGTGGGGAGGGGAGGGGTGAAGGGGAAAGGGGGTAGGGGGGCACGAACTGGTTTCTTCGTTGGGCACTTGCTAATAGCGTTACTCTTCCTCGTTGGCTTCGAGTTTATTCTGATGATCAGGTCGTGTCGAGGTTCTTTTCTCTCTCCCTCTTTCTCTTTCGCTCTTTCTCTCTCTTCTTTCTTTCTCCCTCTCTCCCTCCCCCCCTCCCCGTCCCCCTCCCCCTCCCCCTCCCCCCTCTCTTTCTCTCTCTCTCACTCTCTCCCCTCTCTCTCTCTCTCTCTCTCTCTCTCTCTCTCTCTCTCTCTCTTTCTCGCCTCTCTCTCTCTCTCTCTCTCTCTCTCTCTCTCTCTCTCTCTCTCTTTCTCTCCCTCTCCCTCTCTCCCTCCCTCTTTCTTTTTCTTTTGTAGTCCAAAGTTCGGGAGAAAGAAGAAAGGAAGTAAACATTTTGGATTCCATTGTGAAGCTGGACCGAAGCCCCAACTGTGATATGTTGGTGTTAATATACAAGGTTTACGTGCGTGTGTGCGCGACATTCCACACTAGACATTTTGGTTGTTTGACATTCGCATCCTAATTTATTCAACAAACCCATGCAGGAGGACAAAAGGAAGGTCAAAACATATTGTTTTATTTATTTCATTTATCTATTTATTTATTTATTTATTTTTATTTATTTATTTTTTACGGGTGTTAATAGTCTGATCCACCAGTAACCGCAAACATCTAATGCAGATGAATGATCATCATTATTCGTAACTGTCTTGGAGCACTAAACTCGTCCAACCGTGTTAAGTGGGCGATATGGCGAAATATGGAGGTTCGGCAATTCCTAAGCTTGTGTGTTCGTGTGTGCGTGTGTACGCGCATGCGTGCGTGGGCAAGAGAGAAGGTAAGACAGTGAGAAGGTAAACAAGATCAAACAAACTGGAATTCAAACTTTGTATTTCCTATTTAATGATGCATAATGAGCATTCGTTTTGTACCTGTGTTTAGAATTGATTCTAATATGGCGGTGACTTGTTCTTAAAATGCTTTACCTTTCGTTCTGACGCTCTGGTGATGTAAAAAAATTTAAGTCGAAGTGGGGAAAAGTGTATAATTACAAACCAACAATGTGGCGGCATTAGCGAAACTAAAAGCCACCAGGTTAATGTAAAATGCTCGTGCGTAGGTTAGAGAAAAGGGCGTTAATGAAGACACTTTGTCATTTTTCCTGTGCCTCGTTTAACAAATTAATAAAAGGGACACGCACGCGCACACGTACACACACGTACACACGCACGTACACACGCACGTACATACGCACGTACAAACGTACGTACACACGCACGTACACACGCACACACACACGCACACACACACACACGCACGCACACACGCACACACACACACACGCACACACACACGCACACACACACACACACACACGCACACACACATACGCACACGCACACACACGCACACATCTTATCTATTCATCTATTTTATTTGTTGATAGGGCGAGTGAACGACTTGTTCGTATCATCATTAGACCTGAAAGAATAGAGATAAGAACAACCCCGAAGTAATTATTTACAAAGTAGTTGGTTATCATAGCAGTTACTCTCACGACGTTGACGAGGACCAAATAGCTGTTTAAACAGTACCTAAGTAAACAAGGGCAACAACAACAACGATAACATGAGCGGTAACAGCCGAAGAACTTGGTCACTGGTAACGATGCCAGTGCTCCACGACAGCTGTTTAGCTAACGACGTATGTATATGCGAAGACGAGTTGTGGTTCGCCCGCTGGAGGAACTGTAAAGGACGGAGGGTGGGGGTGAGGGGGGTGGGGGTCTGTGGCCACCCTCTACAGTGTCTGGCTTGTCCTCGAGGTGTTTACTAGGTGGTTCTCAAGCCGGCTATTGGGTTGTCCTCGTAGCGACTGCTTTGCCCTATGTTCCTGCGTATCCGTATTTATACTTCGTTGATGTGACGCTAGCTAGCCGAGCGGGTTAGAGCGTCGCCACTTGCGGCGGAGGTCGAGGTGAGGGCATGTCGATTCCTTGCCGCGAGCGAGTTGGACCAAGGGCATGGTTCATTAGATTCCACGCTACAAAGGCCTCTGTAAGGGGCACCGTCCTAGCCTCCTGATGGGGAATTCATGGCGTGAAAACGAAACAATCAACATAGATAATCATCAGAATGATTCTGAGAATTCTCGAGAATGACTTGCAAGTACTTAAGTTTATTTGTAGAAAATATTAGGGGTTCCCCGAATTCCTAAATCAGTCTCCTTCCATGACCTAATGTGTATGTAATATATAATTCTTCTATTTGTTTTTATTCATGTACCCCATTTATTTACTTGTCTTTTTTTGTAATCGCCTTCCATGACATACTGTGTATGTAATATATGATAAAGAATTGTAGTTTATATATACCCTACCTATTCAAACATGCTTTTGTCTGCATTTTTGTTCTGTTGTTAACTTCTTCCTTATTTCTTTCCAGGTATGACATTGTGGGCTGGAGGAAGAGGAGGAAGATGACACAAAGGTTTGACTGGATTGGAAATCTCCTTACTTGGTCTCCACTGTGATGATTGATTGTTGATTATCAGGAATGCCGAGACATGTATGCTGATCTTACTTGGTCCTTGAGCTGAAAATGTCGGTCGTTTTATTTATTCATTTCTTTATCTGGTTTTTTTTTTTTTTTTTTTTTTTTTTTTGGGGTAGCTATTTTTTATTTTTGTATTCAATTCAATAAGAACGCCTAGCGAGTATTAGCCAGAATAACAAAGAACAAGTACAGGGGAACGGAATGCCGCAATCATAGTTCCCAGAATCTCGTCTTGCGTGTCCGGTGTCTGTGGCTTCGGCCAGTTCAGACCAAGGCCGGTACTGGGAAAAAAATAGAATTAAAAAAAGGTACACTTTTACAACCCAAGAGCTTTGTAACTTGTCTTCAGAAACCGATTTTTGATACCCATTTTGAGTTTTTGAAGGGTTTATGAAACCCGACCCTGGCGGCCCTGTTGTCACCAGCGGTCACCTCCACACTTAGGCCGGATTGGTCGCTAGCCGGATCCGCCAAGCGTCTGCGCATGCGCATCGTCTCAAAATGAACGTAAGATGTGTCCTTCTGAACTCGAGTCAGGCCTCTTGCACTGAGTGACTCGTAAACACGTTCGTTGTTGCCTGTGGCGAGGAGCACGCGTCATACTGGCACCTAATACATCCCACTCAAACCTGAGGTATATACATACATACAGTATCACGCTGAAGAGGATCACAGTTAGTGATCGCAATATACGTATCTCCAAATAACTTGCTATTCTCTGATAGTGGGGTATTCAGTCTATACATATCACATGTAATTTCATTTCACTTAACGTAATCGCCGGTTGGACACTCAACAAGGGCTGAGCTAATAATTAATCATATCAACCAGCGGTTTTGGAATGTTTTCCTCCCTCTCCTTTCACTTGCTTGATATTTAAATCTCCCTACCACCTCTCACTCCCCTTCTCCCTCCCCTCCTTCCCAACTTTTTTCTCCTTCTCCCTCCTTCCTCTCCCTCTCCCTCCTCTTTCTCACCTTTTCCCTCCTCCCTCTCCCTCCCTCATTACTTCCTTTCTCCATCCTCCCTTTCCCTCTCCCCTTTCTCCCCTTCTCTCTCCTTCCTCTCCCTCTCCCCACACTCTCCCCTCCCTCCTCCACTTCTCTCTCCTCCCTCTCTCGCACTCCCCTTCCTCTCCTTGTGTGTAGATGAAAGTGTTAGGACGCACATTCGTATGTTTTGCAGAAACCACGGGGAAATCAAAAGAACGATATACTAAACGTTTTCATCTAAGACATCTTCAGAGTACTCTAAAGATGTCTTGATAGACGAAAACATTCAGTATTTATTTCTTTTGATTTCCCCGTGGTTTCTGTAGAATCTTTATTCACGTGTTCATTGTGAAATCCATTGCATATTCGTATACATGCAACACTGTCCTTACCGAGCGCATCAAGTGTCAAAGATCATCTTCCTTGCTCTCGCCACGCTTCCTTTGCCCGTGCTTGTTTGTGGTGAACAGAGTCCCCCACATGTGCTTCTACGCGATATTTTGGCTTGTAGTATCGCCACTGCAGAAATGGGATGGACAAGGAATGTACGTGTTGTAGAAACAGCTGGCCTTCGGCCTTGTATTACTGTTGCATAGTCCATATTTCGCCTGTACAACAACCATTTGTATCCTCATGAAAACACAACCTAGGCCCTGCCGAGCCATGCTTCGGTCAGTCTAGGTCCTCCGCTACCTTTCGGTACGCAAGAGGTGTATATAAGGAGACAGGCTATGCTCTCAATGTTCAGTTCTCTTCTATACTTGTCACCAGTGGTGCGCGACCCAAGGCCCGCGGTCACTCCTGCGGTTAGGGCAGCCTCGGAGCCCGACCGCCGACCCAGCGTAGGTCGACACTCGCACTAACCATAATAAAATTCAGCAACCCACTCGAGCTTCATTCACTCCCTCGTCACCAAAGCACTAGTAAAGTTCCCACAATGTTACACGTTCTCGCATCACTCCATTGCTCTCGCTGTTTTCCCTCCTGTCGCTCTTTTCCCCCCATCCCTGCGCGCTTGTGGGGGGGGGATGGGGGCCACTTCCAGACAGGTTGGAATGTGGGGGACACTTCCTCAATCCCCACGCGTATAGGGGGGTGATTGTCTGGACGTTTTATGCATAAGGCATTTTAAGAATTTCAGCGACATTCCTGCGGACTAAGTCACTCTATTCTTTGATGATTGGGAACTGGTGTCTTCTCAAAGAATGCTGATCATTTAACTCCTGCTGTCCCTCGTTAGATATCTCCTCGACCACCGATAACTCAGTGGTATTCTTAAAAAAAAAAAAAAAAAAAAAAATCGTATAAATCTTATAAATTCTTGGAAGGGAAAGATTGATGAAAATATTTTTAAGAATACCACTGTAAGAATCTTACGGTGATATTCTTTGAATATTTCCTTGTATAAATCTTTCCCTTCCACTGGAAACCACCTCCGTGGGATATTGTCCGCAAGGATAGAAGCGCTGGTTATTGTTGGCAATGATTCTCGATATGGTGACGATGACTCGTTTTAAGGCAAGTAATTGTAGGACTTGCCCAACATCGAAACTCTGGAGGAGGAGGAGGAGGAAGGGTTCTTCCAAGAATAAAGACGGAACCAGAAGGAGAAACTTGCTGTTACCACTGACAGGCGTAACGCCTAATACTGGGAGCTCAAGTAAGAATTGCAGGAGGACCTACGATCATGCTGGTCTTCGTTAAAAAGAGCCTACGGAACGAGCCTCTTCGTTGCCAAGGGTTTGGATGGTTTCCACGGAAGCTAAGAAGATGGTCCGGCGACACCCAAAACAAGAGAGAAAGTGACCTCGGAACGGGAGGATTTGATTGAAAGGTCATGACCCTTTTGCCACCGATTGGGTGCCACGGAAATGAATGGAATAGTCAGGCGGCAACCCGAATAGAAAGACACCCGGTAATGAAGGGGTTAAGCTCCGCATCATCCAAGGGCTTCTGAACACTGTCAAGGGACGTATTGCCACGCGAGACCATAATGACTTCTCCCAGTCAGGAAGTCGTTTTGACCGTTAACGAGGTTCAGACTCTTAATTCGAGGCTCCCAGTGTCATCCTCGGGTCACGGTGTTAAGGGTGACCAAAGGGTTTCTTGAGTGTGACGTTGGTGCCAGAGTCGGGTTGGTAGTTGAAGGAGGAGAGTATCTACCTTGTCGAGGTCGGAGCTCCATTTTACTCTCGTTCATCTGGACAAGTCTTAGTGGCGAAGTGCCGAGATGGGAGTGAATGAAGGTGAGCTCCGCATCATCCAAAGGCGCTACAGAAAGTGCGTGACGTATGGTCTCTTGCAGTCTCCTTCATTCTTATGTTCTTATGCTGTGACTGGGTCTTTGGCCGTGTAGCTACTCCCCCTACTCTTTATTAGTGGGAGTGTGGCCTTTGTGGAGTGTATTCAGGGATGGAATGGGTGGGAATGATTTTATGCCTTTTCCTTTTTGGCTACCTCCCTTGTAAGGGGGAAAAAGCCTTGGTATATGTATGTATGTATGTGGCCTTTGCATGTCAGTAGATACGTTACTGCATGAATCCTCGTGTCAGGCATTTGTGTAAAGAGGTAAAGAAAAAGGAAATAGTTTTGTTATTTGATTAAGGGATCTTGAGTAAAGGACGCTTAAGTTTTGCTTCAGTAAAATTTGATCAACTGTTTTTTATTCTATTCTCTAAAAACTCGTACCATTTATGCTAAATTATTTGACCAAAATGTCAGCATTATATTAAACTCGTTCATCTCCGTTCCAATAGACAGTTATTCACCAGCAATTTTTTTTCTCACGAAAGTTCGTAAAAATCTGAATGTAATATCATTTCATGATTACCCAAGCACGTTTATTAGAACACGCCAGTGAGATTTGTTTAAGGTCCGTTTACGTCAAGAGACACTTAGCTACAGCCCTACAGTGTGCAAGGACAGCCAATGCATGTGGTAGTCATCTGCACCCGCTAGAGGTCGAACCTAAGCTTGCATAGAGGTGAGAGATGGTGGGAGAGAGGGAGAGGAGAAACGAGGAGAGGCGAGGAGAAGAGTGAGAATAGAGAGGGGGAGGGAAGAGAGAACCGGAGGGAAGGAGAGACAGAAAAAGGGGAAGAGAGAAAAATATGAAAATAACGAAAAAAAGAAATAAAGGAAGATGTGAGATGAAGGTCGGCTGAGTAAATTCAATACTTTTCCAAGACGTTAGGCGAAGTCCACTTGATGCAGCGGTGGCCTTGCCGCCGCCGCCGCCGCCGCCGCCTCCTCCTCCTCCTCCTCCTCCTCCTCCTCCTCCTCCTCCTCCTCCTCCTCCTCCTCCTCCTCCTCCTCCTCCTCCTCCTCCTCCTCCTCCTCCTCCTCCTCCTCCTCCTCCTCCTCCTCCTCCTCCTCCACCTCCTCCTCCTCTCCCTCCTCCACGCCATCCTTCGGCTCTACCTCTTCCTTGCTGTGTAGTCCTTCTTATTTTCACAATATTTCCTCCTCATTTCCTCAGTTTCCTGCTCCTCCTCAGTTTCCTCTTCCTCAGTTTCCTCTTCCTTAGTTTCCTCTTCCTTAGTTTCCTCCTTCCTACTCCTCCTCCTCCTCCTCCTCTACCTCCTCTGTTTCCTCCTCTTCTTCGTCCTGCTCCTCTTCTTCCTCTTCCTTCTCAGTTTCCTCCTCAATTTTCTTTTTCCTCCAATTTTCTCCTTTAGTTTCCTACTCCTCTTTAATTTCCTACTTCTTCCTCCTCCTCCTCCTCCTTCCTCCTCCTCCTCCTCCTTCCTCCTCCTCCTTCCTCCTCCTCCTTCCTCCTCCTCCTCCCTCCTCCTCCTCCCTCCTCCTCCTCCCTCCTCCTCCTCCTCCTCCTCTTCTTATTCTTCCTCCTCTTCCTATTCTTCCCACTCCTCCTCCCACTCCTCCTCCATCCCAGAGTTGGTGTTAATGGGTTCTTTAGTGCTTCGGTTTGAAAGTCTTCCTTGGAACTGCTGACGTACGACTTTGTGTTCGTTAATTCATACATTTATGTCTTTGTTTTTCTTCGTTTCGTTTGTTTACTCACACCGGCTTGCTTTGACCTTGGATCCACTATCTTGCTTGTTGTCATTTTGCCTTGTTTGCTTCGAGTTTTGTGCTAAAACTGACCAATTCTTTCCTCGCGACCTCCTCCTCTCTCCCTCTTTGTCTCTCACTTCCCCTCCCCTCCCCTTCCCCTTTCCCCTTTACCCTTCCCCTTTCCCCTTCCCCTTTACCCTTCCACTTTCCCCTCCCCCTCCCTTCCACTTTCCCCTCCCCTTCCCCTTTCCCCTCCCCCTTTACCCTTCCACTTTCCCTCCCCCTCCCCTTTCCCCTCCCTTCCCCTGTCCTACATGTATGTATATAATGTATATGATATATTAACAATATCATCCCCCCTTCGCCCCTCCTTTCCCCTCCCCTCCTTTTCCCCCTTTTCCCCCCTTTCCCCTCCCCTCCCTTTGCCTCCTTCCCCCCCCCTCCCTTTCCTCCTTCCCCCTCCCCTTTCCTTCCCCTCCCTCCCCTTTCCCCTCCTCCTCCCCCTTTCCCCTCTCTCCTTCCCCCTCCCCGTCCCTCCCCCCCCTCTTCCCCCTCCTCCCCCTTCCCTTCCCCCCCTCCCCTGCCCTCCTTCCCCCTCCCCTGCCCTCCTTCCCCCTCCCCTGCCCTCCTTCCCCCTCCCCTGCCCTCCTTCCCCCTCCCCTTCCCCAATTCCCCCTCCCCTTCCCCTTTCCTACATTCCACCCTCCCACTCTCCCTTCACCCCCACCTCATCTCCTGAGGACTGTGCCGGGCAGTTTTGAGTCATCCTTGTTTGTGTTGTGTGTCTGCCAGAAATTTTGTTTTATGGTCCGAGAGACCCACTGGGCCAGCAGCAGCAGCAGCAGCAGCAGCAGCAGACTCCAGTTGGGTGCAGATGCCGAAGAGTTCTGCCTTCTCCTCTGTTGGCATAAACCGAAAACCAAGAATTACTTTGCATAAAGTGTTTTCCTGTAGTCAAGTAATCTATCAATTCGCTTGTTTGTTTACTTGTTTGTTTGTGGTTTGTGTGTACCAGGAAACCGTTTGAATTTATGCACGATAGTCCATCATAACACGAGGAACATCAAACTGGCCTCTTAAACAACCTTGACACTGATGATATAACCGGCCACCAGTGATTGCCCTACATCCAGGCTGCCCGAGTACTCGCAGGACAAAAATTAGTTTCGACCTCCGCTAGGCGCCTCCTGGCGTAACCTGGCAATGTCGTGACCACCGCTTTCTCCGAACTCGGCAGGAAGGAAAACGCAGTGACCTCTTCCGAAGTACTGGCATTTCTAAAGAAGAACAAGAAGGAAGACAAAAAATCGCATTATCGATGCAGCGTACGAAGAACTTGTTTTTCGGGGTTGGTGGCGCGGGAGGGAGGGATGGAGGGAGATGGAGGGAGAGGGAGACCATTATAAGAAAATGGCGGGCAGGGACGGACTTGTAAGGAGAGAGGGAGAAAAAAAAAAAAAAAAAAGACGAAGTCAGAATGTCATGGTCAACGAGTTTGTTTTGCCCAGGATAGAAGTGTTCGTTAATAGCTTAGGAAGTATTTCCCTCGTCGGTTAGTCCATATTACGCGATAAATATATACATAAATATTTATGTATATGCATCTGTATGTATCCGTATGTATTTATGTATGTATTTATGTATATATGTATCTGTATATGGATGTGTATATGTATAATGTAAGTGTATGTATACGTACGTGTATGTCTTTATGTAGGTAGTATGTATATATATTTGTATGTATTTATGTATATGTACTCGTACATGCATACGTATCTAGGCGTATTTGTGTATTATATATATTCATGCATATTTATGTACAGTGTATATGTATGTACATGTATATGCATATATACGTATTTTTGTATAGAGTATATGATTAGGAGTCCTGTCTTGCTACTATCTTGCCATTCAAATATTATAAAAGTATCGGAACCTGCTACGAACTATAGGCTTAAAAGCGAAGGCAACTTAGGTCTGCCCATCTAATTTTGAAATGAATCTCGAACGTCGTCAGCGGTCGTGGTAGCATTTGGACGAAACTTTTATTCGCCTCTTCGTTGTAGCTGTTCTGGAAGAAAACAGTTACTGAGATTCAAACTCGGACTGGATAGAATTATTGCAGTTTGTAGCAAGTTGCAATTCTTACATACGCTTTGTGTGGCAAGATGGTAGCAGACTGGACTTGTACACACGAGGTTCTGGGTTCGAGGCTCCGTGACTGCCGGTTTAGAATATTTAAAAGGCATCATTGTAACTAGTGATTTATTACATGTATAATAATAGTGAAGGTAAATTTCCCGAAATGTCAGTCAAGGACAAACTGTGACCTTTTTCTGTTACCTCTGTCTGGCACGATTGGCGACATGTTCCGGAATATGACATGAAGAGTTGTATTTCTAAATATCTATGGAACTTTTCTGTCCGCGTAGGGGATGACGCAAGCTTTACAGTGTGAGCAATGAATGATTAAGGGTAATCGCATTGTCCTTCATATAAGGGACCAATGGCAGGATGCCTCCATTGATGTCCCTACAAGATACACCTGGGAGACGATCATCAGATCTGCTCCGTTCTCTTCCTGCCATCAGCTGAGGAGTCGGGGACCGAATTTATGAAATATCCTAACCCTAATTTATAAAAGATCCTAACTCTAATTCATAAAATATCCCGACCCTAATTTATAAAAGATCCCGACCCTAATTTATAAAAGATCCCGACCCTAATTTATAAAAGATCCCGACCCTAATTTATAAAAGATCCCGACCCTAATTTATAAAA
Source organism: Oratosquilla oratoria (assembly GCF_046742065.1). Classification (NCBI taxonomy): domain Eukaryota; kingdom Metazoa; phylum Arthropoda; class Malacostraca; order Stomatopoda; family Squillidae; genus Oratosquilla; species Oratosquilla oratoria. The sequence goes on from NC_134789.1 coordinate 36,170,030, forward strand.
GATCCCGACCCTAATTTATAAAAGATCTCGACCCTAATTTATAAAAGATCCCGACCCTAATTTATAAAAGATCCCGACCCTAATTTATAAGATCCCGACCCTAATTTATAAGATCCCGACCCTAATTTATAAGATCCCGACCCTGATTTATAAAAGATCCCGACCCTAATTTATAAAAGATCCCGACCCTAATTTATAAAAGATCTCGACCCTGATTTATAAAAGATCTCGACCCTGATTTATAAAAGATCCCGACCCTAATTTATAAAAGATCCTAACCCTAATGGCGGAGATTTTTACCTAAACCCCTATTATGTCGGCGACCTAAATGCTTATGTCTAGACATAAATACGACATTATGGACAGCTGATTTAGGTAAGATATCCGCCATTTTGAAAATTTATAACTAGACTTAGGGGTTAGCATCTTTCATAAATTCGTACCCAGAGTACCGGAGTTCAGTGTGGTTGGTATGCAAATTGTGAATATAAAATGGATCCTTTAATTAATTCTCGCGGAAAAATAAGCGGTGTCCCAGTACCAGCTCTGGAACCGGGGCAGTGGGAGCCCAGGGAACAGGAAAAGAGGTTCCAGATGGACGACACAGGGAGTGGGGAGGAGGTGAAGAGACGTAGAGAGGAAAATTCCACCCAAATCTTGTTACAAACAGGAATGCCAGCACGAAAATGCAGTATTATTGCGTTTTTACGCATATGTATATATATTTTGTTCACACGTTACACACACAAGAAAACGCACACGCACGCGCAGACATGTGCCACAGTGCGACAAAAAGCTGTCCGTTGTACAATTTTTCTGGTATGCTAACAATGCACCACTGTTATCCCTCGTGTAATGGAAGGTCACGGGATTGATGGTCTACGTAAGTGATCTGTCGAGGTCTTTGCGTTGTGATAAAGAGCGCAAATTACTGTATCATAGACCAATGAAATTCAAAAGCTAAAACTCGCTCAGTAACCTAACAAATCTACCTCTAGATATTGGCTAGTTAATACACAAATTAATGAATATATACGAAAGTGAGCTGTCGAGGTCTTTGCGTTGTGATAAAGAGCGCAAATTACTGTATCAGATCAATGAAATTCAAAGAAGCTAAAACTCGCTCCGCAACCTTACAGAAACCTACCTCTAGATATTGGCTAGTTAATATACAAACTAATGAACATGTACACTTATGCATGGAAGTGGTCTTGGATACGTTAGAGGATTGGGACAGGGGAAGTTACTGGTAATAATGAGTAATCGGTATTTATCCATGTTTAGGTAATTAAACTTCCGTTTATTGTTACTCGTGGGTAATTCGTCAGTTGAAGTAATTTTTCGTTAGATAACAAAAATTGAAGAACTCGTTATCATCATGGCCAAGGGGTTAATGACTTGAGGCTGAATAAAATAGTCTGACGTTAGCTAGAATAGAATCAATGAAGTGACCTAGTGTAGGCCTCATGGTTGTGGAACTGCCTAGTGTAGGCCACATGGTCTCGTGCAGTTTCCTTCATTCTTATGTTCTTATGATCACTCGGCGTTATAGGGTCGTTCGAGAGATTCTCTAGCCAACTGTGAAATGGCGATTTCCCCAAACCGAATAAAATCACCTGACAACATTCAGGACAAAATTGTTACAATAGACACGACGTAAAAAGTTCAACGTATCCGTATAACGTACGTTTGTTTGTGCGTCATTACCGAATGACGTATTCACGGACTCTTCAATGATATTATGCAAAGGTTTCCCACAAGACAAACAGAATACCTTAAACTTGACTAATGGGTTCGTGTGTGTGCGTGTGTGCATACACACGCTTACCTGTGGGTGTGTACGTACACGCGCGCCAGTATGAGCATGCCGCAAACGCACGTACGTGTGTGTGTGTGTGTGTGTGTGTGTGTGTGTGTGTGTGTGTGTGTGTGTGTGTGTGTGTGTGTGTGTGTGTGTGTGTGTGTGTGTGTGTGTGTGTGTGTGTGTGCGTGCGCATGCGTGTTTACCTAGTACCTTACAGGAAGGGGAGCTATGCTCGTGGTGTCCCGTGTGCGTGTGCGCGTGTACGCGCGCAGTCCACCAATGACCCACATCCAAGTGTGCATGATCTGGACGCGCTTCTTCTAGCGGTGTCCGCGACTCGAGGGTTCCTTGGAACGGCGCAGCGGCCGCCGCCGCCTCCTCCGCCTCTGAGCACCGTTACTGCCCGGAACCGAGGAGGCAGGTTCTAGTGCACCTCCTCGTCCTTTATATGCGCTCTCTCGTCCTTCAGTGGTGGTGGACACGCGTGGGGGAGGGGGGGTCAAATATGTGTATTCCTTAGAAGTCTTGGCTCTCTCGCTCTTGTTCTGTCTGGGTCTGTCTTTGTATATATGTCTGTCTGTCTTTGTTTCTTTGTTTCGGTCTCTGTCTGTCTGTCTCTTCCTCTCCTCTCCTCTTTACTTGTCTTGCTCCATTTACTCGTGATCTGTCCGTCCCCAACATACGTCTGTGTGTGTGTGTCTGTGTGTGTGTCTGTGTGTGTGTCTGTGTGTGTCTGTGTGTGTGTCTGTGTGTCTGTGTGTGTGTCTGTGTGTGTGTCTGTGTGTGTGTCTGTGTGTGTCTGTGTGTGTGTCTGTGTGTGTGTGTCTGTGTGTGTGTGTCTGTGTGTGTGTGTCTGTGTGTGTGTGTCTGTGTGTGTGTGTCTGTGTGTGTGTGTCTGTGTGTGTGTCTGTGTGTGTGTGTCTGTGTGTGTGTGTCTGTGTGTGTGTGTCTGTGTGTGTCTGTCTGTGTGTGTCTGTGTGTGTGTGTGTCTGTGTGTGTGTGTCTGTGTGTGTGTGTCTGTGTGTGTGTGTCTGTGTGTGTGTGTCTGTGTGTGTGTGTGTCTGTGTGTGTGTGTCTGTGTGTGTGTGTGTGTGTGTGTGTGTGTGTGTGTGTGTGTGTGTGTGTGTGTGTGTGTGTTTGGGGGGGAGTGGGAGGGTGCGCGTGCACCTGCGGGGGTATGCCCTTGTGTAGCGAATCGTAACACCCGCTTCCCGGGCCATCGCAACCGCAACCTGACCTTGGTGAAGGCGTTGATCACCGTTGCAACCTGTACAACCTGCACACTAACCTGCTCTCTGAACTCTTTCTTTTTCTTGGTCTCTTTGTCTTTTTTTTCTTTCTCTCTCTATTCTCTCTCCTCTATTCTCTCTACTCTATTCTCTCTACTCTCTCTCCTCTCTCTCTCCTCTATTCTCTCTCCTCTATTCTCTCTCCTCTATTCACTCTACTCTCTCTCCTCTCTCTCCTCTCTCTCCTCTCTCTCCTCTACTCTCTCTACTCCCTCTACTCTCTCTACTCTCTCTACTCTCTCTACTCTCTCTCTCTCTCTCTCTCTCTCTCTCTACTCTCTCTGATTTGACTGTTCTTCAGATTCAAACTTCAGGATATTTCAGCCGGGATCTCAGCTGAAGTCGCAACCTCTTGTACGTTCGAACCTGCAACTTCAGCATTCGCACCTATACTGTAAAGCGCGCACCCTCGTTCTACATCACCTTATGAGCTCCTGTTTCATATCCGTGATTTTGTCAGTGACGTGATTTTCGTTCCCAAGGTTCCGCGCTCTCGTTCGCTCTCTCATCCTCTCACTCGTCTTGCTCTTTCGCTCCCTCATCCGCGCTCTCATCCGCTCCCTCTTCCGCTTCCTCACCCGCTTCCTCATCCGCGCTCTCATCCGCTCCCTCGTCTTCTTCTCTTTCGCTCCCTCGTCTTGCTCTCTCATCCGTGTTCTTATCCGCCTCCTCATCCGCTCCCTCATCCGCTCCCTCATCCGCTCCCTCATTCGCTCCTTCATCTTGCTCTCGGCCTCGCCTTATTGTTGTTTACCACTTCGGTTACCAAAACCACCACCATCAACAACGCTCCCACCGCTGAAACCAGTGTTTACAAATAAAGGTAAATAAGAAAAATAAATAAATAGAAATAGATAAATAAATGAATTGATGGATTGGTTAATAGATAAATAGATAAATGCGGCTGGGATGTAATTCGACTTATGTGACGAAACGACAAACGGTAAGCCAAAGACCAACAACAACAACAAAAACAAACAAACAAACTTTCCCATGTGTATGGGAACTCCCCCACCCACCCACTCCCATCCCACTCCCAGTGAGGTCGTGTCCTTTTGAGACCACGAAGGCCTCCCTCGGGACCGGAATGGCCACGGGGGGATTAGGGACCGATGATCAGCAGATCTCGATCTCTCCCAGGGTGAGATCTCGTAGCTTTGGCTGAGGGATACACAGGATGTTGGATTTGGGGTTGGGAAATGGAAGTTAGGGAGTAGGAGTGGGAAGTGGTAGAGGTTGTGGGAATTGGGAAATGATAGTGGGAATTAGGAAGTGGTAGTGGGGATTGGGAATTGGGAAGTGATCGTTGGAATTGGGAAGTGATCATGGGAATTGGGAAGTGGTAGTGGGTAGTGGGGGTGGGAAGTGGTAGTGGGGATTGGGAAGTGGTAATGGGAATTGGGAAGTGGTAATGGGGGTGGGAATTGGGAATTGAGAAGTGGTAGTGGGAAGTGGAAGTTGGAATTATGAAGTGGTTAACAAACTTCTTCGATCTTGACCCAAATAAGAAACTTGTCCTAACTAGGATATATGATGCATACTTAGGATTCATCTGCATATTGTCATTGTTTATTGACCTAAATCCAACTCTTCCTCCATTCCTCTATCTCCCCTTCCCCCCTTTCTTCCTCTCCCCTCCATTCCCCCCTCCCCTGCCTCTCCCCCTTCCCCCTCTCCCTCCCCTCCCCCTGGGAGGGAAAGGGGTGAGGCGTGACCAGATAAAGAAAGACTATAACTGCATCACTGAATTTCATATTTCGATGTTGGCAAAACAAACGCATCGTTCTGGACTACCTGTAAACAACACTCTACTTGGCACAGTGCCACCGTTTATCAGGAACCAGCTGACGTTCAGATTTGAACTTTATCAAACCTTTATCATTTTCTCAACCAAGTCTAAACCTAAGTCTCTTCGCCCTGTTTGTCGTCTTGAGAACCCCGGGAAAAGCGTGAAAGGTGGTGTGTGGGCGTTTAGCTACCGTGCCTAGCCACCTCGCTTTGCGGGTAATGGCTGACCGGATGGAGAAGCCTCTGAACACGTGTTTGGTCAGCATTGTATTAAGGATATGCTGAATGGCGTTGGCGTATGTAACTGCGAGTAACCACGTTTTTTTTTATCTTAATGATCTGTTTTCTCTCATTTCTGTCTATTTGCTCGTTTATCTAACGAACCACGACGTTCGAGTCGGACACTTGTGCAAACGAGTCCGTCGCGTCGGTTTCGTCGCAGTGACCCGAACATCCGGACACCCGCGTCCACCTGGGGGCAAATGGTCGCGTAGATCAGGTGTTTGATAACGTTCTCGCCGCATAGGTTCGAGTCCTCGGGCGTACCACGTTACAATTTCTGCATGCGCCTATATGGCTTAGAATTAAAGGGCATTGTGGTTGATAAAAATGTATATAATATATATTTATTTATATAATTTTCTATTTTTCTATTTGTTTATTGTTTTTTATTTATTTATTTTTCTTTTACCCGGTAAAGTCTCGAAACCTCTGAGCAGAATAGAATAGCCAATCAAACTTTCTGTTGAGGGAAGCTGTCGCTAAACAGCCTCGATGGGCCTTTTTGAAAAATGACGTTCAGGAAACCGAACCTAAAAACTTCTTGAAATCTCCAGGAACATTTTAGTTTAATTTTTTTTTTCAAAAATAAAAATAAAAATACTGTATATAAAATTCAAGTTTCAATTTCAGTTTCAATGTACAAACTTTTCACGGAAGCGTTGACCACAACGTACTTTACCATGGCATTCCTCCGAATCCTCGACCTCTTTGCTCATAGACTGCCTATTTTATGTAATGCTGTTCCTTAACCTTTTGGAAAGTATCTCCACTCTGAAATCATCCGAGTTTTTAGTTTTGTTGACCTTTTTGAAGATTCGGTGGGGGTCTTGTGGAACCAGGAACCCTGGTTTTGGGAACCTCTTGCCTTATGGGGTCGAGAGGTAATAGTCTCGCTGCAACACATTCGAGGGAATGTGGAGAAAGGTTGTCAGATTCGAGTCTACTTTCAAGTGACCATAAAATGACGATTCAAAGAACTCGTAGAGTAGCTTTCCGCATGTTGACTCTTTCGCTCCTGAGAGGGTGCCACGGCGATGAATTAAACGGTCCCTACGCGATCAATATTATTGCGCAATATTCCGTATTGTGCAGAATTATTGACGGTGTAGTGATGGTATTGAAGAATGGTACAATATAGGGAAGACCTCAAATGTACGACCAAACACGTGTTCCTATTCAATATTATCCCTACACCTTCAATAATATTGTGCAATACGGAATATTGCGCAATAATATCGATATTCCGTATTGTACAATATTATTGGCGGTGTAGAGCTGATATTAAAGAACGGCACAATATATTGAATACAAATGTACAGGCCAAACACATGTTCCTTTTCAGTGCCATCCCTACACCGTCAATAATATTACACAATACGGGATATTGCGCAATAATATTGCCCGCCGCTTTAAGACGAGTGCCACTTTGTACTGAAGGAGTAAATCTTCACAGGCTATAACGCCTTCATTCCCAAGAACGTGCCACGGAAATGGATGACGTAGCCCCTCGGCAGGTGGAAGAAACGTAAGAATGGAAGAGACTTCAAAAGACCATATGGCCTACACTAGGCAGTTCCATTTCCATGACCACCTGTCATCCCTATCAATAAAGTAGTCTAACCTTTTCTTAAAATAAGATAGTTTCAGCGCTTGCTACATGGTTACTATGTCTATTTGTTGACCACTCTATTGTCAAACCAGTTCTTGGAGTCACTCGCTACGGGAGTGGTAAAGAGCGAGTTGCTGTGCAACTTTTGCAAGATGACTTTTTCGAGCTCCTCTTGGCGGCCCTCGTAAAAGTTGATTGATCTCTTGTGGACGTTTCTGGTCGTCCCAATCTGGGTTACCGGGAGGAAGTTTGGTCCGTGCACAACAACTGCAACAGTGGGAGATTCAACACATCATAACTTATCATTTGTGTGTTGACAGCGTAATAAGGGACGCCAGTCTTGACAAAAATAAAGTGAACAAATAAACGAATAAATAAATGAATAGCTAATAAATACATAGATACAAACATACATGAATATATACATAGATATATACATATATAAATATATACCTAGATATATACATATATAAATATATACATATGTACATAAATATGTACATATGTGCATACATATATATATATACAATTATACATAGATACGTTAAGTGCATACATGTACAGACTACAGCCAACGACCATAATCATATTGCGAACACCCGAATTTGACCCACAAAAACATCGGTCGTTAAGCCTTTATCTATATTTCTATCTGTGAATTTTCGATCAACAAACTTACAATAAGGCGAGCTTACGCCAGAAGGCGATAAGATTCAACCATGGCAGTCATGGTGGCCATCTGTAGCCTAGGCAAGTGTTACCTGTAATCATTAGGGATCGAACCCGAGACCTTATAGATAGGCGGCAAGACCACGCTGTTGAATAATTTTTATAATTTTTTACCAAAGGAATGAACCATGATGCTTGGAACAAAGGCGACGTAAGCGATATGCTGTCTGTGGTTCGCAGTGTTTGTTGAAGGGTGTTACCACTCAACCCACCCGTGGGAATTCCGCCAACACGATCAGTTGTGTGACTTCGTATGTATGCCGGAAGGAATGCGCAAGAAAGGTTTAATATAATTATCTTAAACCCTTCACTGAGTGTGTACCCTGGAAAGGGTTAATCTAGATAGTTATCTTAACCCTTTACTGGGAGGAGGGTTAGGTCTTTAAGCTGAATGAAATAGCCTGGCGTTAACTAGAACAAAATATGTAAAGTGCGTCACCATATCGAAGGGGTTGTTGGGCTGAAGGAGGGGAGTTCTTCTTGGAAAGGCCCTCTTCACACTAGCGGTTTGAACCGCGCGGAAACCGCGGCGGTACCGCATATTCAAGGAAAGAGTATTCAATTGTGTGTGAACGCCTCCACTGACTTGTATTGTAATTGAACCGCCGCGGTTGAAACCGCTAGTGTGAACAGTGCCTTACAAGTGGGGGGAGGGGGATCTGTGTCGGTATAGGGTTGCTACAAAGGGTTCGTATCTCTGTCTGGGGCTTGAGGCCGCTTGATAAGGGGGCACGTTTCTCTGAACTGAGGACGCATCGGCCAGAAGCTTCGGTCGATAGTGTCGCTGACCCTCACCTTACGCTAAGGGGGTCCGAGATAACTCGACTCGCCCCCTTCTAACCGCGCGCACCAGCGTTTCCCAAGGTGGGGGTGCTGAAATCAATTATAGGGAGCGCTGGTAAGTGATGCGCACAAAAATCACATTGATATGTGGATCATTGATTACCCAGTTGTGCATATTTGACTTTTTCCATGCTATTTTATTTGTCTAGGGTATTCTTAATTCTTCTACAAACAATTGTCAATTTGTTTCAGTTCTAAGGAATCAAGAAAATAAATCGAGTAGTACCTTTCACTTTCTTTTGTCCTTCTAATAACAAGATAGGGGTGCTGGACTGCTTAGACATGACAACAGGAGGTGCTATGGTCGGAAAAGTTTGGGAAACGCTGGTGTAGAGGTGTCTCCCCCAGCTGAATAGAATCGTCTAGCGGCAGCCAGAACGAAGGGAGAGAAGGTTCAGTTTCCTGGTGAAAATAGCCTGGAGGCAGCCAGAATAAATCTGCTTGTTTTCACCAGCAATGTGGGCTTTATTCTATCTTATTTTATTTTATTTTCTATTTTATTCTTTTATCTTTTTATTATTTATTTATTTTATTTATTCATTAATTTATCTATATTTATTCATTTCTTTATTTTTATAGACATGATTCACACCCACAAATGAGTAACATAAAAATCTGAGGTGACCTTTGCCCTTTGCTCACGGATAGCCGGAGGAAGTGCCAGTGATCGAGTGATGTTATAAAATGTAGTATTTACTTTCACTGGCTCAAGTTGCTTTACACTCGGCTATCGTTGTTTTTTTTTCATGTCATTTCTGTCTCTTATCCACCCCCTCCCACCACCACCCCCTCCCACCACCACCACCACCATCTTGGAGCACCTTGGGTGGGGAGTGAAAGTTATACCAACTTTGAAAACTACTGCTACAGTTGGTATATACCCTATATTGTTTGATACTTACTACCCGGTATCATAAAGTATACTTGTTACTTGTGCGGTCAACGGCGGGGGGGGAGGTAGGTAGGTAGGGCGGCGGGGAGGTAGGTAGGTAGGTAGGTCGGCGGGGGGGGAGGGAGGTAGGTAGGTAGGTCTGCTGGGGGGAAGGTAGGTAGGTCGGCGGGGGGAAGTAGATAGGTAGGTAGGTCTGCGGGGGGGGAGGTAGGTAGGTCGGCGGGGGGAAGTAGATAGGTAGGTAGGTCTGCGGGGGGGGAGGTAGGTAGGTAGGTCTGCGGGGGGGGAGGTAGGTAGGTAGGTCGGCGGGGGAAGAAGTCGGGGGAGGTAAAAGGTTACGGATATCGTATGAAATCCAGTGTTTGACAGGTGTGGTTCTCCGGAGAGTGACGAGACGAGTGTGGTGAGAACAAGTGTGTGAAAAGTAGTGAGAAGTATTTACCAATCCCAGGACTTCTCCTGTTTTCATGCTGTTGCCCCGTACGGAGTATTGACAGCATAATTATCATGCTGTCAATATCTTGGGGACTTTATTGATAGACATATGGATCAGTCATCCAGCACACAGCTCCTATTCCCCCTATCCTCTCTTTCCTCTTCTCTCTCTCTCTCTTCTCTTGTCTTCTCCAATTACTCTTCTTCACTTTCATTATTTCTATCACATTTTACCTCCCCATGCTTCTCCCTCCACCCTCCTCTCTCTTCCCACATCTTAAATCTTTTCCATTCCTCTTCTAGTTAACCTTCCCCCTTTGCCCTATCTCTTCCTTCTCCTCCCTTCCTATGCTCTCTTTTCCTCCCTCCCCTCCTTCCTTCCTGGCTTCTCGCTTTGTCCTATCTCTTCCTTCTTCCTCCCTATTCCCTCTTTCCCTCCCCTCCTTCCTTCCTTCCTCGCTTTGAAGATAAGATAAGGTTCCCCTCCCCCCATGTGATAACAATGGTCTTCCTATCCTCTTCACCTTTCTCGTCAGGCCGCACACTCCTATCCGTCCTATCCTTCCATTCCCTCAGTCACTACTCCCCCCTCCTGTCCCGTCACCTATTCCTTGTCACCTGTCCCCTCCTATCACCCATCACCTTCCCCCTCTTTCTCCCTCCATCCACACCTTCCCTTTTCGTCCCTTCCATCCCCTCCATCTCAATCTTACCCCCCCCTCTCCCCTCCCACCCCTCCTGCCGTTTTCTTTGGTCCAACACTGAAGCCCTACTCAGTGTGTATGGGTCCTGCCCACATGCAGACGATCTTTAGTGTCTCTGTATCCTAGGCGGACTTGAGACGCGTTCTGTGACCCGGGATCACGCGCGGTTTTTGTGTTTGTGTACAAGTTCATGCGAGTGAGTGCAAACGTTCTTGCACATCCGATCTGCTGCTGCAGCTGTGTCATGCGAAGCCCCACCTTGCTAAATCCCTCGGGATCGCTTCGAGGTTAGCGTTGTCCGTATCACATTATTGGTGAATTGAGAGCTGAAGCCAGCTCAACAGACACGGGAACTTTGAGACATTGTGTGTATGTAGACACCGGACCAACAACTTGGCGAGGTAACGAGATGTTTGATGATGACTATGCGATGTTTTGGACAGTGTCGAGACGGATAGTAACGACTGAAATTAAAAGAAAAAAAATGGAATGTATATATATATAATACACAACTAGGTCTCATAATGCAACACTCGCCAACCGCCACTTGTGCGGACGTTTAGGCCCAGAACATAAATCCACTTCGGGAATTGGTGATGTCTTGTGTCCTGGGCCAACTCCCGAAATGGGTCTCTTAGGCTCAAACGTCTGCACAAGTGGCGGTTGGCAAGTGTTGGATAAGAGACTGTGTGTGTATTCACTTGGTCTTTGGATCGTGTGTGTGTGTGTGTGTGTGTGTGTGTGTGTGTGTGTGTGTGTGTGTGTGTGTGTGTGTGTGTGTGTGTGTGTGTGTGTGTGTGTGTGTGTGTGTGTGTGTGTGTGTGTGTGTGTGTGTGTGCACACATACATACATACACGCGTAATGTTTGTCATGTTGGTGAATTGAAAGGAAAAAGAAAACTGCGTTGGGCCAAGAAGTGCATCGGTTCCCTGTCACTGTTATCTCAAGTGTTATCTTTTTGGTGACAGACTAAAGGGCCCGACCAAACCAAAGGAAACAAACACATGGTGAAATTTGAAGTGACGACCACAATTTTGATCTACTCAATGGAGGTCTAGATGTCAATTGCGATAGAATGGATAGGGATAGCTAAAGAAAGATGAGTTTTATCAAAGTGGAGTGATTCGGAGATTTCGAGCATGACTGCGTTGGATAGTATCAAGTCTTAAAATGGATATACGAGTAATATAGAGACATAGATTTTTATACCATATGATGCAAGCAACATGGAAAGGATTATAGATGATTATTTGTTTATATAATGAGCAGTTTATTCACAACATTGTCACAGGCGTACGACTAAGTACACACAAACAAGCGTATCTATATTATGCGGATGTGCACAAGCATAAATCCCCTTGATGTAGTGGCTACGGGCCGAAGTATTGAACCACTTTTTTTTTTATCAGTGATGATGATTAACGCTATTGACGTCTGTGAAAATGCAATCAAATGAAATGTGTATAAAGTGTGATGTCAGTGATGGACTCGCAATAATGGATTTAAACTGGACTGATTTAGATTTAAGAAGGAAATAGGCAAGAATTGGTTTACTAATAGTGGTCAACGAATGGAATATTTAGTAACCATGTAGTGAGCACTGAAACTATCAATTGTTTTAAAAAAACGGTTAGACAACTTTATGGATGGGGATGACAGGTGGTGATGGATATGGAGCTGCCTAGTGCAGGCCTTATTGTCTCTTGCATTTTTCTTTATTCTTATGTTCTTATGTACACGTGACATTTATTGCAAGGCCAAAAGAAAATGCCATTAGACTTCTTTAAACCAGAGATTTTTCAAAGTCGAAAAACGTCGTCCGGCGTTAGCCAGACCAAAAATTTTAAGTAACCCAAAAGTGGACGAGTGCCCATTGTTAAAGTTGTAGGGCTATGAACTTGTCAGAAACGCCCCAAAAATTAATTTTGTTTATACTCTCGGTTAGTGTAGGATTTGTTCGCTTTTCTGGTTGGTGTGGACCTGCAGAGGTCCAAACACATTGGGCAAAGGTGTGGCCTCTGTTTCAGCAATAAATCTTTTTGGTGAGATGTTCATTGCTTTAGTCAATGCCTGTACGACAGCAAAGCAATGCTGTAAAGGTTTGGTGGCAAATGCGTGATTACTAAAGTCACCCCCTTCATGCTATGTAATTGCTCGTTCTCTGTCGTGTTCTTCCTTCAGCTGTTGTTTTTCATTGGGTCAGCCAGCCGCAGTTTCTTTCTGTTCGTCTCTCCCAACCATCGTTGTTGTTGTTATTGGGATCTCTCAAACCCTTGAGACTCTTGAGGTGTTTTTGTTGTCCTTCAGGGTGATTTCAGGTACAGCAGAAAACGAGTCTTATCCTCTTTGGAACCTTTTTGGATTTGTAGACTAGTGTGTATAGTTTTGGGGCATGATACAAGCACGCACACATACACACGCACACGTGTACGCGCACATATGAACACGTACACACACACCCACATGTACACATGTACATCCACACATGTACTGTACACGCACATGCGCGCGCGCGCACTCGCAGGTACGTATGTATGCGTGTGTATATATGCATATGTGCGCTTGTACGTGTTACGTGTAATGTTCCAGCATTATCCATAGATCAATCCATATGATCTATGGAGCTCCACTACGATGAGGTAATAGGTGTCGATCAAGAGTACAGCACGTGATCCAAGACTTACTCGATTTTGCTCGTTCATTCATTCATACACACATACGCTTACCACACACACGCAAGCACACGCACACGCACACACCTACACCTACCTCACCACCCCCCCACCTCGTCAACGCAGCTCATCGGCCGTTCGTCACGATCGTCTTTCCACACAATGGCCGGTTGTTGTTGTTGTTACCCCGCAGGTCTCCGCCGCACCGAATAATCCAGATCCCCTTGACCAAACCTGATGTTTTCTTGGGCTCGGGTGTAAGGCGACCCATAGTGATGAGCGAGTAATCTGGAGTGTATTTTTTTTTTCACCTTAGTCTTTGGATCACGAGCTTGACTCGTGATCAACAGTTATTTCCCTCCTGGAAGAGAGCTCAGAGCTCGTATGAGGAGGAGGGAGAGGTGGAGGAAGAGAGAGAGGAGGGAGAGGACGACGTGGAGGAGGAGGAGGAGGGAGGTGGTAGAGGAAGGAGACGACGTGGTGGAGGAGGGAGAGATGGAGGAGGAGGAGGAGAGGGCGAGATGGAGGTGGAGGTGGAGGAGGGAGAGTGAGGGTGAAATGAAAGATGGCGGCGGCGGTGGGTGAGGGTGAGGAGGAAGAGGAGGAGGAAAATGGTGTTTTTTAAACGAGAGTAGAGGGAGGAGGAGGAGGAGGAGGAGGAGGAGGAGGAGGAGGAGGAGGAGGAGGAGGATTCTGTGGGAGGGGATTAAGAGGAGGGAGGAGGAGGAGGAGGAGGAGGAGGAGGAGGATGTTAGGTTAACAGGTGATGTTTTAGATGTTGCGTTGGAGGATGATGTTGCTGTGTTGGAGGATGATGTTGCTACGTTGGAGGAGGATGTTGTTGCGTTGGAGGATGATGTTGCGTTGGAGGAGGATGTTGCTGCGTTGGAGGATGATATTGCTGCGTTGGAGGATGATGTTGCTGCGTTGGAGGATGATGTTGCTGCGTTGGAAGATGTTGTCGGAGAATGTTACGATGTTGTGGATCTGTTGTCATTGGGTAGTATGTAGTAATAAGAGTAGTCACTGGGCCCATCATTCCTAAAAAAAATGTAAGATGTGAATAATGAATTTGTTTCTTGAGCGCTGAATGGTCTTTGCTGCCCCAGTGCTTCGCTTAAAAACTTACAATCATCATCATAAACGTTCATACATGAAGGCCCGTGTGGTTCTTGTACGTGTATGTGCACGTGTACGTGTGTACGCGTATGTGCATGCGTGTGGTCTTGGAGTAAAGATGGCAGCTTTAACTGCAGCAAAGCGCCTCCTGACGTACTTCTCATTTTGTGTGACCGCTTGTTAGGTCATTCCATTGATCACATGACGTGGATGATAACCCACGTTCGTATATTTATATGCAGCGATTTAAAGGAAAAAAAATATATACCAAACTTCTACGAGTGATCTGTAGAGACTTATGAAAAGTATTTTCGCAAACTATTCAGAAAATAACCGAGTGATCACCTACTCGGTGAGTTTGAGGTGACAGTGAAGAAGACGGACCTAAATAGGTTGCCTTCAAGGGCAACCTACCGCATCTCTCAGGTGGTACGACTGCAACCTTCTTCCGTCATTCCATCGCCTCGACCGACTCGATAGTTTCATCACCAACATGCCCGGTAGGTTGGTTGCTGGGGATTATAGCGACCCCTGTCTGTGCCTGCCTGACTGCTTGTCTGTCTGTGTCTGTGCCTTTTTGTCTGTACGTGTCTGCGTTTATGCCTGCCTGTTCGTGTTTCCGCCAACATGTTGGCGCTTGTCTGTACGTACCTGTCTGTCTGCGCATGTGTGTGTGTGTGTCTGTGCCTGGGCTTGATTCTCCATGTCTGTCCCGGTCTTTCATCATATGTTCCCGTCTGTATCTGCCTGTCTGGCTGACGTCACTTCTTCGTCAGCCACCGGTGCCTCGCCTCGCTTATTCGTCAGTCACAGGTGCCTCGCGTCCCTTCTTCGTCAGTCGCCGGTGCCTTTCGTTGCTTCTTCGTCTGTTGGGTATAATGATTCGACTAGAGCGAGCATAGAAACCAGACCCTCGCAGATATATATACCAGTTTTCTGATTGGTTGATGTCATAGAAACCACGCCCCCATTTTTCTCATCAACTTTCTTAATTGGTGGACATGTTTAGTTTCCTTTCGGAGGTGGGTATCTCTGCATTGTTTCGTTTCTATTACAGTACTATATAAGAAGTTCTACAAGTAAATCGCGAAATTATAAGTTCTACAAGTAAATCGCGAAATTAACGTCCTCGTTATGAAAATGTGGGCGGGGCTTGAATGTCAAATCACCGTGAACAGTCCATACTCTTGATTGTTCGCCTGTAGGCGTTATCACACTGGGCTATTTTTCCTCCAACAGTTGGAGCAGATTTGCAGTCAGCAGTTTTCGAAAAGGAATCTTGTATACTGGAGGAAAATCATTTTCCCCTCCAGCAAATCAAATGACGATTTTATGCGGTTTTATTGAGAAAACAAAATAGTTTGTCATAGTGACTTTACGGCGGAAAGGGTTCTGGAGGTGGTCGGTACCACCGATGAATCGGAGGTTGGAGGAAAAATAGCCCGGTGTGATAACCTCTTTAAAGGGTAAAACATTGGGCTATTTAAGTAGGGCTCAGACGAGTTCAGTGGGAACAGGAACTGGTGGTTGGAGCAACAGCTGAGTAGCATCAAAGAATGGAGTCGAGAATGGGGGGAGGGTGTCTTACAAATGAAAAAAAATTACACAAACATTCTCTTGCATCAGTTTTTTTTAGATTTTGGAGGGTTAAAGGATTAAGTATATCAATGTGTGGAGTGAGTGGTTCTTAAGAAGAAAGTTAGATAGAGCTGTGAGTTTTAAGTAACAAGTCCTGGAATTCTGTATGAAGGAAGCCTCTCCAAAACAAGGTATTCATCCTCGTTTCTTCGAAATCTTGAAAGAAAATGGTTCTGGTGACGCAAGAAGACTAAAACAGACGTCCAAGCGTTAGTCACGAGCGTGTGGGTGAGTGTGTGGGTGTGAAGCTAAGTGTGCTTGTGTGTGTGTTTCGTGCTTGTGTGTGTGCGTGTTTTGTGCTTGTACGTGCTTTGTGCTTGTGCGTGCTTTGTGCTTGTGTATGCGTGTTTTGTGTTTGTGCGTGTGCGTGCGTTGTGCGTGCTTTGCGTGTGCGTGCGTTGTGCGTGCTTTGTGCATGCTTTTGTGCTTGTGATTCACCATGGTCTTGGATCGTGTGTTGTACTTTCGATCAACAACTATTACCTACCATATGCGTGCGTGGGTAAGCGCGCAAGCGTTTTAGGTGCGCGTGCGTTGTAGGCGCGTTTCAGGAAGATGTATTCAATTATACCGAGAAAAGCAATTACTGAACTACAAACTCGCTGTGTAGAGTAACATCCTTAGTGTGGCTTGGCACCTTTGTACACAAGTGGTGGGAAATGTTACCTTTGTACTCTGACGCGGATTTCCGAGAAGATTATCGCTTTTGCTTTTGTCCTGGCGGGACGGTGAGGGCTTGCGATAGTGCCCGTAATTGTATTCACAAGTTATTTTATTATCCGTGTATATCTTACTATCACGTACGTGATAATGGAGGAAATCTGGTACATCCAATACTTGATGAGTTCATTATTTGTTATATGAACATTATTGTAATTGTGAACGTTTTGTTCTTGTGAACGTTTTGTTCTTCTGAACGTTTTTTTCTGTTCTTGCGTGTCTTGTGGGGAGGTTGAATGATTGTGTATTACGTGTTTCTGTAAATTACTTGAGGGTGTGTCCAAGGGGGCGTGACTGTAGAGTGCTTTCAGGCACTTGAGATACAAGTTTACGTCATCGTACGTCATCGTTTTGTACGTGAGGTAATGTTTGATGTAGGTGAGGGCCAGTGACGTAAGCCTTCCTACTTCAGGAGTTCCTTTGCCGCAAATCCTTCGTCATTTACTCCTTCAGGAAGAGGTCGAGTCTCTGTTGTGGACTGTAGAGTTTTGTGTTACTTTAGATTGTCTCTTGATTGATGCATTGTTGCACCATGCGACACCAAGTTTCGTGTCACGTGCAGAGACACAAGACACGTGGTCAAAACACAAGACGCACGATCACGCGCAGACACGCGTAGACGCACACGCACACACGCGTACACGCACACAAACGTGTACACGCACACAAACGCGTACATGCACACAAACGCACACACGGACATGCACACGCACACACGGACGTGCACACGCACACACGGACGTGCACACGCACACACGCGTACACGCACACAAACGTACACACGCGTACATGCACACGCGCACACGCGTACACGCGTACACGCGCACACGCGTACACGCGCACACGCGTACACGCGTACACGCGCACACGCGTACACGCACACACGCGTACACGTGCACACGCACACACGCACACACGCACACACGCGTACACGCACACACGCGTACACGCACACACGCGTACACGCACACACGCGTACACGCACACACGCGTACACGCACACACGCGTACACGCACACACGCGTACACGCACACACGCGTACACGCACACACGCGTACACGCACACACGCGTACACGCGAACACGCACACACGCGAACACGCACACACGCGGACACGCACACTCGCGTACACGCACACACGCACACACGGACATGCGCACACACGCGTTACTTTAGTAACAAAGTAACGCACACACGCACACACGGACATGCACACGCACACACGGACGTGCACACAAACGCACACACGGACGTGCACACGCACACACGGACGTGCACACGCACACACGGACGTGCACACGCACACACGGACGTGCACACGCACACACGGACGTGCACACGCACACACGGACGTGCACACGCACACACGGACGTGCACACGCACACACGGACGTGCACACGCACACACGGACGTGCACACGGACACGCGCACCCCCATATCTCGCTGCGACTGTTTTTAAAACGATTATATCTAACTGCGTTATTTGTTCTTGCAGGCGAGGTCGACAGCGGCAGCATTCTCGAGACGAAGGAGGCCACCAAGACATACTGGGAGCAGCGCATGCAGACCTCAGCAGCCATGGAGGAGACAGGCTGGGAAACTGTTGCCAACGTCAGGTTCCAGGGTGATCAGGTAGGCCATGCTCCTTGGGGACTACGGGGGTCAGAGGGGTCCTTAGGGATCTTTGGGTGGGTGGAGGAGTGCGGAAGAGGTCCTTGGGGACCTTTGGGTGAGTGGGGGGGATGCGGGAGGGGGGAGGTGAGATCCTTCAGGGTTCTTAAGTGGGACGAGGCTCTTTAGGGAGTCCTGGCTGATCCCGAGGTCCCTCGGGGGGAGGTTTTGGATTTACCTTGATGAGATGTCCCCTAGGGGATGCTTTGACTTGATGAAATGTCCCCCAGGGAGGTTGATTTGACTTGATGAGGTCCCCCAGAGGATGCTTTGCCTTGACGAAGGGTTCCCAATGGGGAGCTTTGCCTTGACGAAGGGTCACCCAGGGGGTGTTTTGCCTTGAAGTGTCCCCCAGGGCGCTGCTTTGCTTTGATGAGAGGTCCCCCAAGGGGTGTTTTGCCTTAATGAGAGGTCCCCCCAGGGGATGATTTGCCTTGAGAGGTCCCCCAGGGGATGATTTGCTTCGATAAGAGGTCCCCCAGGGGGTTATCTGCCTTAACGAGGGGTCCCCTAGAGAAAGCTTTGCCTTTACGAGTGGCCCCCAAGGGGGAGATTGGCTTCACGAGGGGGTCCCCCAGAACTTTCCCTTTACGAGAGTCTCCCAGGGGAAGCTCTGGCTTGACAAAGGGTTCCCCGGGGTAAGCTTTGCCTTGACGAGAGTTCCCCCAGGGGGAGATTTGGCTTGAGGAGAGGTGCCTCGAAGCGAAGTCCCTCGAGTAACGGATTAGTTAGGCGAGGTCAGCTACACGGCAAAACTGGTTTAGGAGCCTTACTGAATCTTCTGAAGCGTGAAAGAGTAAAGAAGATAGGATTGCCTCTCGGTGTAAGATTGGGGGATTGAATGCGTGGAGTGGAAATTGGTAGGATAACCAAAGAGCCTACAATGTATATTATTGACATTGCCGTTATGTGCAACATTTGACTCGCACCAAGCAACACAGTATGATCAAATTCCTTACACTTTTTTTCACCCTACGCACAGAAATCTCCGACTACTTAAATGCTCACATCCGTAAACTTTATTTTTAGTATCGGACACCTAGTTCTGTATTACAAGTTCATGCATGAAATTTACGTCTATTTCAAGTTAAATTTATATAGAAGCATACTTAATCTAAAACGAATGTTGGCTATGTACGTTCGGTGAAGGACAAGGACTTGTTACTGTACAATTTGTTTCAACGAAGCTGTAGCGAGTTCATTTCATTACGTCAAACGTTTACGTCAAACGTTTACAGTACGAAGGAAATGGTCCTTCCCACATCGTCTTCGAAGAAGATACCAGCTGTTGTGGTACTTAGAAGTGGAAGCAGCCATAGACAGTGACAACTCGTAAGTGATTTTTTTTTTTTTCAAAGATTATACAGAACTAAGTGTGTCTGGCCCTTCGGCGGCTATGTGACGTCCTTTGTAGAGTTTCTGCTGGTTAGTGCCAGACGATTTTGTTCACCCGAGAGGTAGATTTTGTGCCGATCCTGCCTTCCCCAACGGAGTAGAATTGTCGAGTGGTTCTAGAAGACTTGATCCCAGTTTGCCTTTCCCTGACAAAATCTCACTTTAAACTTTTAACAAAGGCAGTTGTTCTTTATTTTTTCTTCTTCTACTACTTCCTCTTCTTCATCTTCTTCATCTTCTTCCTCTTCTTCTTCTTTCTCTTCCTTCTCTTCCTTCTCTTCCTCCTCTTCCTCTTTCCTTTTCTTCTCCTCTTCTTCCTCTTCATCCTGTACTTCCTCTTCCTCCTCTTCCTCCTCTTCCTCCTCCTCCTCCTCTTCTTCCTCTACTTCCTCTTCGTCTCCTCCTCTTCGTCTCCTCCTCTTCGTCTCCTCCTCCTCTTTTCTCTTCCTCCTCCTTCAATTTCGTCTTGTCCTTTTCCTCCTACATCTCCTCCTTCGTCTTCGTCTTTTCCCTCTTCTCCTTCTCCTCGTTCTCCTTCTTATTTTTTTTATTTAAATTGAATATGGGAGTGGCGAGTATCTCCATATTTGAGATCAAACTACCGACAAAAAACCAAAATACTTGTTTGTATACATTAGGAGAAACTGATACAAACACTTTAAATGGAATATATCCATAAACATACACCAAACTCTAACACACTTGTCCGTAAATGTTTCTCATGGTACCCGCCACACCCTGTCTTCCCGCGCCCTTGCAGCTCAATCAACACCTTCTGATTCATCACCACCTCACGTGGACACGTATTCGCTTACGAGACCACGATCACCACACCGCAGCGCTCCCAAGGTCCGAGCAAGAAAAGGTCTGTTCACTTTGGGAAAGAAAACGGCATGTCCGACTCGAAGAAATATCTGTAACCTTCGTTTCGAGAAGCATGATTGGCACCTTGCGAGCCTCCTCGTTGTGTCTTTTGTTTTCGAAACGGCCCTGTTCTTGTTCCGAGTATCGTAATCTCGGTTTTTCCGATCTCGTCCGCGAGCTTTTATTGCTCGAACTCGTTAGCGCTAAGCCGCCCTCGTTCATTCACAACTCGTAATTTGTCAATTATTAATACTCGTACGCCCACCCTTCCATTCGCCACTCCCTCGTTCCCCTACTCCCACACTCCCACACCGGCCACTCCCACACCAGCCACTCCAACACTCCCACACCGGCCACTCCAACACTCCCACACCGGCCACTCCCACACCGGCCACTCCCACACCGGCCACTCCCACACCGGCCACTCCAACACTCCCACACCGGCCACTCCAACACTCCCACACCGGCCACTCCCACACCGGCCACTCCCACACCGGCCACTCCCACACCGGCCACTCCCACACCGGCCACTCCCACACCGGCCACTCCCACACCGGCCACTCCCACACCGGCCACTCCCACACCGGCCACTCCCACACCGGCCACTCCCACACCGGCCACTCCCACACCGGCCACTCCCACACCGGCCACTCCCACACCGGCCACTCCCACACCGGCCACTCACACACAGTCCCCTCCAACACACTCCACTCCCACACCGGCCACTCCCACACCGGCCACTCCCACACCGGCCACTCCCACACCGGCCACTCCCACACCGGCCACTCCCACACCGGCCACTCCCACACCGGCCACTCCCACACCGGCCACTCCCACACCGGCCACTCCCACACCGGCCACTCCCACACCGGCCACTCCCACACCGGCCACTCCCACACCGGCCACTCCCACACCGGCCACTCCCACACCGGCCACTCCCACACCGGCCACTCCCACACTCGCCCCACTCGTACCCTTTACTCCCATCACTCGACATTCTCGTATCTCCCCACACTAAACCTTTGCATTCTACCGTGTTCCATACTCACCATCCCTCCCTCCTACCCAGGAGAACACGGCAACCCCGCCCCCGGAGTTCATCCCGGCCCCGCCCCCGATGTTCGACAACTCCCCCGAAGACTCTTCTGCCCCGGCTTCCCTCGACACGACGCCTCAGCATCTGCAACAGCAAGAAGGACCTGCAGATCCCGAGGCGGCTCCCTCCAAGCAGTACATTTACGGAGCCAAGGAGGATGACCAGGTGGGTAGAGGGAGGTGAAAGTGTAGCCAAAGAGGAGTTATGGCAGGAAAGTTTTGGTAATTGATTATATTGTTATTTGGTAGTATTATTATATTATTGGTGTCACAAACTTCGCCCTGCAGGAGTTGCATTAGTGAATTTTGATAATGATTTTTTTTTTAACTAAAGTAAATGCCAAAGTTTCATATGCCATGTTATATGCCATGTTATATGCCAATAACAGTATCGGTTTGCATCAGTTGGTCATCTAAATATATGACCTTATCGCCCTTTCAGTCACTAAATGTTCACTTTATGCCAAGATGCCAAGTTGAAACCCTTTTGCAACTTCCTATATACTCAATTTTACTGACCATGAATCCACCGTTCCACGGTATATACCCGTACTGTCAGCACTTGTGCCCTTATTGATTCAAGCTATAAACAAAGCCTATGGATTTGGAGAAAACGTTTGACATGGTTAATAGGAAAGAATCGGGTTACAAGGAACTTGAGGGTTCGTGTTTGTTCTGCGACACAGACCAGTTTTATAATTCAGATAAGAAATGTAAAAATATGGTTTAACGTCACAACCCCCCTCCCCCTCCCTTTCGGGAGGCTAGGGCAGTGCCCCTCACAGAGGACTTTGTAGCATGGGATTTAATAAACCATATCCTTGGTTCAACTTCGCCGGTGGCAGAGTTCGAACCGCCATAACATCGATCTTCGCCGCAAATAACGGCACCCTGATCCACTCGGCCAGCGAGCTTCCAGATGAGGAATGTAAACAATTTAAATGGCGTCTTCGTTCATCGACACTTCTTCAGCTATCCCATACCCCGTCAGCTGGGTGAAATTGTTTGGTGGTTGCCACAACAAAACCTAAAGGCGTCACGGTGTTAAAGAGGTTAAAAGTAGACCTTGCATATGTACAAAAGAAGCAAGTAACTGTGACAATACACTTGCTGCAGTCAGATAAGATTGTGAATTGGTATGATGAAGACATGCTCTGATACCAGGGAAACCCCGTGTCACTGATAAAGACAGGTGGTGTTAAAAGTGACGGAGTTTCTCTGGGAGGCGCTAAGTTGTAAGCAGTCTTGTGTTCGTGTTCTTCTTGTGCTCGGATATCCATGGCAACAGTCTTCGTGAGTCGTTGGGATCCAGCCTTGATCCGCGTGGGGACAAGTTGAGTCTTAACCCCTTGGAGGAGACGTGCAAAGGTTGCTGAAAATCAGCCATGTAATTTGTTGATATAGACTCGAACACTTACGCTCTTTTTGTCACATTAGCGTATTGCACGACCAGATGGAACAAGAGATAATCTTGTCAACTGTAAGCGATTATAATAGTTGTTTCGGGTTTCACTGGAAACCGGCAGCCCAAGAACGTCTAGCGACGGTCTTCGGGTTCATCCATAGATTCCTCTGACAAGAGACATTGTAGTGTTGTCTGTGATTGTAGAACTGTCTATGGTAGTAACTTCTAATACTAAGAAGGAGCAGTCGCCGGTTGCCATGTCTCCTTCTGTGAAAAGGAAATACAGTCGAAGATCTTAGGTCCGGACAGGAAACAGAACATCAGCCCCTCGAGGCTGCACTTCTTCAGTTTCCAAATTGAATCCCTTGTGCAACTTCATCTATATACTCAACTTCACTGACTGGGAATACACCGTCCCACGGTACATACCTGTACTGCCAGCACTTGTGGCCCTTATCGATTCGCGCCATAAAAAAGGCCTATGGATTTGGAGAAAACGTTTGACATGGTTGATAGGAAGGTGAGGATGTTCAACGGTTTTGAAGACTGACGCCAAGGAAATGGTTCTTTGGCGTCCATCTCGCATGGCCGCCACTTGACGGTGACCCTTTTTGACCCATCTTGCCAACCGTACACGTATATAGGAAAGACTAGCTATACATAGTGAGGAGATACAGTCGAAGATTTTGGGTCGGACAGGAAATTGAGGATGTTCAACGGCTTTGAAGACTGACGCCAAGGAAACGATCTTCTGCCGTCCATCTTGCATGGCCAGCACTGACCCATCTTGCCAACTGTGCACGTATATAGGAAAGACTAGCTATAAATAGTGAGCAAATAGGGTGACTGGGGCATGGACTTCTAGGCTAAAGAGGCCACTGAATTCGAACAAAGCGTGTATTGGAACTCTATCAAGACCAAAGAAGGTCTGAGAATTTGAAGATACAATAGGGACTTTTTTTGTGTCCAATGATTGAAGATAAAGAGCTAAAGACAACGAAAAGGGAAAAATGTCCGAGGAATGCCGGACGGGTGCAGAGAATTGATAAGATATACAATGTAGAGATTAAGCGATTATTGAAAAATGTATATTTAGAACACCAAAACATTTACTAGATAAGTTTGCTTCCCCTTGAGGAAAGATGCAATAGTAAGAGAGGCAGGATAAAAAGTCGATCGAAAAAAAAAAAATAATAAGATAAAAGGTACTGGACCCTAGTTAATAAGAAAGAGGACCTAAACGTGGAGGAAGTAAAATTAAACGTAGAAAAAAAAATAGACTTCTGGAAATTGAACACCAAAGGAATGGATGGAGTTGACGTACCGTGGATGTCTGTTGACGACAACGACGTATCGTTGATGACAACGACGTATAGTTGATGACGAGCAATTGCGATGACGTAATCGTTGATGATGGAGGTTGAAGTGGATGTTGTAGCAAAAGACTGATGTGGATTAACAGATCTGGAGACCCGGATTACTGGTGGTTACGTAACCGGAAGGCGGGCCACACGGAAAGCTTGTGATTGGCCAAGGGATCAGTGACGTCAAAGGGCCCTGATAGTTAACCTCAACCCAGTGACTCCCTTTATATGCTTTATCCTGGTTAAATATCGATTATTATCTCTGGGAGAGAATGTATTCACCCTGTTTTGGTGGGCGGTCAACGAATGGAATAAACTTGGTAATCATGTAGTAGTGAGCGCTAAACTATCGCTCGTTTTAAGAAACGGTTAGACAACTTTATGGATGGGAATGACAGGTGGTCATGAACATGGAACTGCCTAGTGTAGGCCTTATGGTCTCTTGCGGTCTCCTTCGTTCGTATTTCCCCCATTTCGTTTCTACAGCTGAACAAGAATGGCTGGCGCCAACTGGAGCCAGGACTTCAGAACTTTCAATTGGCGCCAAAGAGACAGATTGAAAGCTTTGCTTGGGAAAATCCTACAATTGTGTAAAACTCACAATTTAACTGAATTAATCTTTAGTTGAACTATGCCTTTTGACTTTGGCTAACCCCTTGTAAAGGGGGAAAAAAAGTCTTCGGTATATGTATGTACAGTATATATGTAGGACGAGAGGCTTATGTAAAACCATATGAAAAGAATATTCTGCATTACCTGGACAAGAATCGTTAAAGTAACGCATGGTCTTGAAGGGAGTTGAGAGCTGTCAACCCACAGGGAAGAGTTTCCAACCCACAACTGAATAAAGTCGTCTGCCAAAGGTGGAAACGCCATGTGTGAAGATTCCACAAGCGCTGAGTCCGGAAACGAGTTTCAGGCCGACACTGACTATCGCGATAAGCCGGCGGGCCGGGGCGCGATGGCTGAAAGATAAGATAAGGTTTAGGAAAAAAAAAAAAGAATAAGACCGAGGTGGCCCATGCAAGAGAGAAGGCAGTGATGGGAACTAGGAGAGGGAGTGTATTATGTAGTCTCTTCGTGGAATTTGCGTGGAAGCCACGCCCCCCAATTTGCGTGGAAGCCACGCCCCCCAATTTGCGTGGAAGCCACGCCCCCTAATTTGCGTGGAAGCCCCGCCCCCTAATTTGCGTGGAAGCCACGCCCCCTAATTTGCGTTGAAGCCACGCCCCCGAATTTGCGTGGAAGCCACGCCCCCCAATTTGCGTGGAAGCCACGCCCCCCAATTTGCGTGGAAGCCACGCCCCCTAATTTGCGTGGAAGCCCCGCCCCCCTTTGCCGTTTCCTTTGGGTCTGTGCCCTTCAGTTGTGAATTGGTTCAGGGGTAGGAAGGATGGATGAGGAAGTAGGAGGGAGAGAAGGAGAGATAGGAGAGGGAGAGAAGGGGAAGAGGGAGAGGAGGGAGGAGGAAGAGGAAGAGAGGAAAAGGAGGAGGAAGGGGAGGAGCAGGAGGAAGAGGGGAAAAGTATTAGTAAGAGGGGGAGAGGAAGGAGGAAGAAAAGGTGGAGAAGGAAGAAGGGAGGAGGAGAAGGGGGAAAAGGTGAAGGAGGAAGAAAATGAGGAGGAGGCAGAGGGGGAGGAGGAGGATGAGGATAAAGAGGATGATGAGAAGGAAGGGACGAGGAGGAGGAGGGGAAGGAGGAGTGGGAGTGGGAGTGGGAGGGGGGCGAGAAGAAGACGCCTTACTTGCGAAGCGTGAAGCAAGATCATCATAAATATCATAACAGACCAGGTGGTCGGTCCTTCAACCTGAATCAAATCGTCTGGAAGCATCAGACTTAACATTTTCATTTACCTGTACGCGGGAACCTGTCCCATCTCCATTACCCCTGAGCGCTGTGGCGGGAGTTGGGGAAGACCCTTCATCCGCGAAATGTTATGATGGGAGAGGCGACCAATGGGCTATGGGTGGGTGTAGGATGGGTTTAATGCGAGTGTGGGGTTCGAGTAGACTCCTTATCACTCCCTAAAATGATTTTTTTTTTTTTTGAAAGGTTTACTTCGTTTTAATATAATTGTATGGTTCTAGTCAGAATGAATATGAATCAATACTTCGAGATTGGAGGGGGGGGACGTTAAATGTGAAACTAATGCATGTATATGTTCTTTAATGTATATTGTCTCTACCTGTGAAAGAGTTTCCTAATACAACTGTGGAAGGTCTGTATAGCTCCAAAACAAAAACGGGAGGGGGAGGGGTACCAATTTCCTCGCCCTTCGTTATATGTAGTAGAATCCTAAAGAGAGTGAAAGTATGTTCATTTCAATGTTGCCAATCTGCAGATTACTTCTGCGTCTGCCATGTGTGTGAGAGAGGGGAGAGAGAGAAGGAGAGAACGAGAAAGATAAGGCCATGCACCAGTACACCCAAAGCAGATAAGCTAACAAAAGCTTTCGTGTCTCGTAGCTTCTGCAGTAGAAGTCCCCGTGGTCTCCTCTCCGGACGAAGGCACTCACGCTCTCGACTTTTCCCTCCTGCAGGAACCTCGTAGTGCCCGCGTGGTGGAGACGGTCTCCAAGAGGAACTCCCTGCCGAAGGAGAACCTGATCGAGGCCGAGATCAGGGAGCAGCAACAGAAGGAGGAGGAACTCCGCCGGGAAGGCGTCCTGAAGACGCAGCAGCTGAATCTCCTGAACGCCGAGAAGGACGCCGCGTCCACCGCCAGCCACGACTCTGACGAAGGCTTCGTCGAGCGTCTGGTGGACGAGCCGCCGCCGCCACAGGCGCAGACGGGGCGTGGGAACGAGGGCGTCGGGGGTATGAGACCGCCCTACACCCACACGATCACAGGAGAACGGGGAGAACCCGTCATCTACGACGCCGTCAGCCCACCGCCGCAGTTCTTCGATAGGTAAGTCCTGTGTGTGAGGCCCCTAGTTTGCCTCGAGTTTTCCGCCTCCGAGGGGGGGGGGGTCCTCCAGCTGAATAAAATCTGTATGTGTGTGTGCGTGTGCGTGTGTGCAAGTTGTACGTGTCACTGTATGCCATTGTGTCAATGTATGTCACTGTTATTATTTGTAGTTTTCACTGTACGTCATTGTACTCCTGTGTGTCATTGTGTGTCTCTGTGTCTGTCTGTCTCTGTCTGTCTGTCTCTGTCTGTCTGTCTGTGTGTCTCTGTCTGTGTGTCTCTGTCTGTGTGTCTCTGTCTGTGTGTCTCTGTCTGTGTGTCTCTGTCTGTGTGTCTCTGTCTGTGTGTCTCTGTCTGTGTGTCTCTCTGTCTGTCTCCTGTCTGTCTCCTGTCTGTCTCCCCTTACCTGTCTGTCTCCTGTCTGTCTCCTGTCTGTCTCCTTTCTGTCTCCTGTCTGTCTCCTGTCTGTCTCCTGTCTGTGTGTGTGTCTGTCTGTCTGTCATTGTTTTTATTGTGCATGCATGACAGTGTATGTACGACAGTGTACGTTTGTGTACGTATTCATCCAAATGTCTACACCGACGATAACTCCCCATCTGCGTTCCAAAAAAAACTGATTTCGTCCTATCGTAGATTTTTTTTTCCAAAGGAAAAGATAACATTCCGACGGGGCCTTGAGGCACAGGTTGAAACAAACTGGCCATGTTATTAGAATTGAACAAGGACGACATTGTTTTCATACGAAAAAAAGACTAAGCTCAACGGTGTTAGGGCCTGATCTAATGCGAATGAACTTGAGGCTTTATCCAGATCAGATTCTGAAGAGTCACAGAAACGGGACGTTGCTCTTGGCTGAATAAAGTCGTCTACCACAGTTAGCCAGAACCAAATATGTACACTGCGCCACAGGAGCGAAGGAGTTAAGTTGACAGTTATATCAAGCAACATCTGATAAACTTGAGCGAGATAAGATTTCAAGGAAAGACTCGACCCAGCGTGCTTGGATCATGGATAATTAAAAACCTTAATCGAGTTCATGAACGGGATTAGTGAGTAGTGTAGTCATCATGTTACTTAATATCATTGAAACGAACTGGTTGACCCGGTTACATAATGTTAAATGTTAAAGATGTGTTAATCCCTGGTGCAGGAAAGCAAAGGTCATAACAAAGTTCATTTAGATATTAGTAGTCATAATTGTTAGGAAATGCATTCTAAATGTAATGTTGGATGTCTATAATAACCTTCTACCTCCTGCGTTTTTAGATTCGTTGTTTAAAAAAAAAAGGTAAAATTTAATGCTTGGATGTCACTAGATATCGTCAGGAAGTTAATGTATATTTAGTTCAACAATTTAAGAAGTCCCAACTTTGTCAAATACTGAAGGAGACAAACTTCGCGCTGAAGCAATCGCATGATGTCTATTTGTAGATCTCGTGTCGTTTAAACACAACTATTCCACTGCAATATTTTAATCAGTTTATCAACTATCGTATTTCTTATCAGAGAACAACCACATTGTAAGCAGGGAGGTCTTCTGTCAATATTCATGCCCTGTCATTGTAAACCATGCATCTAATAAACGAGATTCTTTATTTCACTATTGTCATACTTTCACTTGGAACATAATGAACAACAGGATAACAATTTACTTTTCTAAAGAACTAGAAATCTAGAGAAAGTTCGAAAGATGTACATAAATGACCAGAAGATGTGAAGCGTTATGTAGAAGCTTAGAGCCCATCCATCGACTACATACACTCGAGGTAGTTATAGGTGGATAGAGGATTACGAAGGCAGCCAGGAATTCCTGTAAGCCTACAATCCAGATCTACCGTTTGGTAGATTGATTTATGGATTGATTGCACCGTGGATAACAATAGGCCCATTGTTATCTGATTGTATGGGAACGGTTGACCGTGGCATTGGCGTCGGTCTAGTTTCATCACGGGAGTGCTAATCGGGCGCCATACGTCATCTCTATGGAGCTTCGTCAGAGATTAGGAATGATGGTGAGTCATCGTGTACAGACTCGATCACGCTGTCCCGATAAGTGGTTAATGTTGACATTTTGTACATTTTACAAATCGTAATGAAACTGGCAGTTGAACGGCGTTTATCCATTAACTCTGACCACTGCATGGGTCAGTTTGTTTATATTATGGATGTATATAGGAAATAATGGATGAGAACAGTAGACGGGATGTTGCGAGTCGGAAAACTGGGCGTATTGGAAGCAAATTAATTAGATTTTTTTTAGTTTAATATTTCAGTTTGTTGTTAGTACACACGAACGGCAAAATTCGCGCGATGGATTTGGCGACAAAGTAATCCTTTTCCTCTTCTCAAGACAAGAATACAACAATTTTTTAAAATTCATGAACTTCTGGGTTGAAAACAAATTTGTATGTGCGTGTGTGTGTGCATGTACGTGCGTGTATGCATACGCGCACGTGTGTATGCGTGTGCATGTGTGCGTATGCGAATAATTGTGTATTTGATTGTACAACATTTTAAGAAGTAATTTGTCTTTCCTGAATGTCGCCTATTGTAATCATGACACTGTTCTTATCAAACTCTGTCGTTCAAATCTTGTAAACTTTATGGTTTCTTATCGTACTTTGTCACGTAAACTTTTATGGTTTCACTTGGTGATTGAGTCATGTCAACTATTTAAGAATTTTGTAGTTTTGTGTCAGTCATGTCTGTTGTTTTTTAATATTTGAGAATTCCTATGCTACTGAATCTTGTTTTTTCTAATATTTAACTTCTTTTTTTGCTGATTCTGAACACTGGGGTACGTATACACAAATCTCATACGTGGGTATTTTTTCTTCCCTTTTCTTGGTACTGGTATGACCATTTGGTTAAACGTTTTGTACACCCACCCCATCCCTCCCCACCCCTCCCCTTCCCTCTACCACAAACTATTATATTCCCCATACCCTTTGATCAATTTCGACGTAAATCTACTCTCCCATTAAAACGTATTCTTCTATTAATGCGTACATACGTTTCCCACTGCCCTCCTACGCTCTCGTATCTTTAACTAGTCCTTCACATGTAACACAGACCCCAGTTTTGAAGTACTTCCCTGTCCACACGCCCCTCGTCCATCCAATGTGCCCCTGCGCGTTGCCACGGACCATCCACACTACCACTTGCCCCTACGCATACCCGACTACGCGTAAACATACGTGCCCTTACGTACATCCGCCGATAGCCGCGGACACTCCACGTCGTACTTCGCCAACCCACCTCTCCCCCACCCACCTCTCCCCCACCCCAAGTAACATCCCCCACCTCGCCCTCAGGCCCGCCAGCAGCACCCCGTCCTCTTCGTCCTCGATGCACAACACGGAGACGAAGATCGCCCTCGAGATCCGGCAGCTCCGGGAGAGGGAGGAGGAGCTCCGTGTCATGAGGGAGAGGATCTCCGGCTCGAGGGAGAACCTTCTCGAGGACGACGATTCCCGACTCACGAGTCACGACTCGAGGTCGGACACGCTCCTTGATGACCACTACACGTCCCTGACGACAACCACTGACGAGGGGAACTTCTCTGAGTGCGGCGACCCGTCCTCGGAGGACAAGAGCAGCGATGGATCCAACAGGTGAGTCACCGAAGAGCTAACTTGGGGACCAAATGAAGGCAGAGGGATGGAAAGGAAAGGAAATGAATAAAGGAAAGGAAATGAATAAAGGAAAGGAATAGGAAAGGTAAAAGTTTGATTGAAAAGGGGGGAGGATGTTTGAAGACAATATAGAGAAGAAGGAAAAACGTAAAAAATGAAAATAAAATTGGAAGAGGGGGACATAAGACTTGAGGAATAAGGGAAGGCAGAGAGGAGGAAGGGAAAACGTAATGAAAAAAGGAATGGTGAAAGTGTAATTGAAAAAGGACGAAGAAGAAGACTTGGAAGGGGAAATGATTAAAGGGAGGGCCAGGAAGGGACGACGAGACCGAAATAGGGACCAGAAAATGTTGACTGGTGTTCGAGGGAGCGGGAATGGGGATGTGGTGGTGATAATTGAGATTGGTGGTTGACAGTAGTGTAGGTGGGTTGATGTCGAGAGTGGTGGCTATTGTATGGACAGTAGTGATTGTAAAGTATTCGTGATGGGTTTCGTAATTTCTGAAGTCACGTCTAAAGTAGCGAGAAAGAACGGTTATGGTTGCGAGTTTAATCCCTGTTGCTGTAAGGATAATACCAATGAAACCTCGATGAAAGTGAAATAATAAATAATAATAAATAGTAAGATTAACTTCAAAAAATGCGCCAGGCTAAGAAGGCAAACTTTATTTTTTGAGGAAACTGAAGACCCACAGGCAAACGTCAACTAAGGAAAAGTTCAGAAAGTGTCATGTAGTGTGGACTTCCTGGAGGGACGGGAGGGAAGGAGGGAAGGGAAGGAGGGAAGGGAGGGGAGGAGGAAAGGGAGGGAAGGACGAAAGGGAGGGAAGGAGGGAAGGTAAGGGAGGGAAGGGAGGAAGGTAAGGGAGGGAAGGGAGGAAGGTAAGGGAGGGAAGGGAGGAAGGGAGGACGGGAGGACGAATGGCAGTATCTGCATCCGCAATAAGCTTCCGAGTTTGCATGAGGTCATTAGAGCTCAGGTAAGGCCATCACAGCTGGGTCGGGGCTTCCAGATGGAGAGGGAGGAAGAAAAGGGGGAAGGAAAGACGAGGAAGAAAGGCGAAAGGAAAGAGATGGAGGAAGGAAAGGGGTAAGGAAAGAAGAGATGGAGGAAGAAAAGGGGTAAGGAAAAGAGGAGGAAGAAAAGGGATAAGGAAAGAGGAGGAAAATGTACAAGGAAAGAGGAAGAAGAAAAGGAGGAAGGAAAGAAAAACAAAAGGGATTGGAAGAGTATGAAGGAATAACACAATGACGTCATATTGTGATTTATGACGTCATTATGACGTCGCGTCTCCTATGTATAGTAAGCTGACGTAAGTGAAAGGAGCTGCTTGGAACTACAACATTGTGACTATATTTAGCCTGAGCCGTCTGGGGTCTGATCTACGTCATCCAATCAGGAAGTTGCCTCGGGTCTTCTATGAGGAAGTAGAGGCCGATGCGACGCGATCAGTTGGTTCTCGACTGACAGCAGTGCCACGGGGGTCTCTCGAGCTCTCTCCAGTGCCAAGCGACAGAGTGCCAACAGGAACAGTGCCTCCGCCGTGGACGTATTCCAGAACGCGTGTCTGGACGACCTCTGGCGCCACGCGGTGTAACGACTCGTGACGACTAGACCTCAAGTTCGGGAGGTGGAAAGGTGTCGTTAAAGGGAGGTGGTTAGGCGTCGTTAAAGGGAGGTGGTTGGCTCGGGGGGTGAGGTTTTTAACAACCTCTGGTGTCTCGTGGTCAGCCTGAAGGGAGAGACAGCTGTGGCAGAGACAATGCAGACGTACAGCATAGGGTCGGGCTTTGTGGTGGCACTCAAGAATCAATTCGACATGAGGTGAATGGTGACGTAGACGATTTTTTTTTATTGTTATTATTATTAATAAACAGTAATGACCCATTAGGAAAATGTGCTTCTCTTCCTGTAGAATTTAATACACTGCAAGCTGGCTTTCCCCCCCTGTAGAAGTTGGTGTATTGTTTTGGCCTTTCCGGTAGATCTTAACAATATTAGAAGAATGCATTATCTTGTTCAAAGTAGCTGAAAAGCTTAGTTTGCTCTCGTTACTCTCTCGCAGGTTTACAAGAAATTTCTTAATGATTAATAGTTACTTTTGACAGTAATCGCCAAACCCCTTCTCCAAAAATTTGCAAACATGAAACTTTTCAATGGGTTTACTGTTTATAATCCTAATTCAGAAAATAATGATACTGCATATAGTGATTGTTACTTTTGACAGTAATCGCCAAACCCCTTCTCCAAAAATTTGCAAACGTGAAACTTTTCAGTGGGTTTACTGTTTATAATCCTAATTCAGAAAACACTGATACTGCACATAGTTACTCGTTACTCTGCTGGCGTCG
The DNA here is from genome assembly GCF_046742065.1 of Oratosquilla oratoria. Lineage (NCBI taxonomy): Eukaryota > Metazoa > Arthropoda > Malacostraca > Stomatopoda > Squillidae > Oratosquilla > Oratosquilla oratoria. The sequence goes on from NC_134789.1 coordinate 36,203,250, forward strand.
AAGTAACATCGGTTCGAAAACCGAATCTTTTGTGGTGGAAGGCTTCTCGTTATGTTCGATCAGAACCAATTACGTTTGTATGTTTTCCCGATCGTATGATTTTTTTTCGCTTGTCACTTTCTTCCACATGCCTGGGTCACGTGGGTTGGATCATCGACTATGGTTGCCTTGTCCACCCCCGCCCCCTTGTCCGCACTGCCACCTTGTTCCCCCCGCCCCCTTGCCCCCCCCGCCCCCTTGCCCCCCCCGCCCCCTTGCCCCCCGCCCCCTTGCCCCCCTTGCCCCCTTGTCCCCCCGCCCCCTTGTCCCCCCGCCCCCTTGTCCCCCCCGCCCCCTTGTCCCCCCCGCCCCCTTGTCCCCCCCGCCCCCTTGTCCCCCCCGCCCCCTTGTCCCCCCCGCCCCCTTGTCCCCCCCGCCCCCTTGTCCCCCCCCCCGCCCCCCCCTTGTCCCCCCCGCCCCCTTGTCCCCCCCGCCCCCTTGTCCCCCCCGCCCCTTGTCCCCCCTGCCCCCTTGTCCCCCCTGGCCCCTTGTCCCCCCCGCCCCCTTGTCCCCCCCGCCCCCTTGTCCCCCCCGCCCCCTTGTCCCCCCCGCCCCCTTGTCCCTACGGCCCCTTGTCCCCACCGCTCCACCTGGTGAACTTAATCCAACCCTGCGGCCTTCATGGCTTCCACGCGATGGCTTCGGTTCTCGAAACGCGTGTTTTTGGCACTCCTTGGGCAGTCGTCACTATCCTCCCATATAGTCCCTTGTCTTTTTACCGTTTATCACCATACAGCACCATACCACACATTGGTATCATGGCATACCACCATATCACATTACCACCATCTATCCCATACCATCACAGTACACGTTACCACCAACTATGCTATACCACCATATCACACACATCACCAACTATGCCATACCACCATATCACACGTATCACCAACCATGTTACATTATCATATCACACATTACCAAACCACATGTTTAGATCTTGCTTCCGTGCCAAGCCACATCAGCCATACGGTCCAACCACACTGTCCGGCCACCTAAGCTTCCCAATCGATCAGCAACTTTATGGTTTCCCCTCTCCAGGGTCCTTGCTCTCTTGTCCCCTTGTTGCTTGCACCCCTTCCTTGCCCTGCTTCCTAAACTTTCCCCTCCTTGTCTCCCCTCTTCCCCCCCTCCCCTCCCCTCACAGGAGTCGTACCCTCTTCTCCACCTCCCCTCACCTCACAGGAATCGTACCCTCTTCAGTCCTGCGTCCTACAGTCGTAAACAAAACCCCTGACATCCTTCCAGAAACGAACCACATCACTTTCCAGGTTGAGAAATTCTTTAGTCTATTTCCAGTGAAACTTAGGTTCTTATCGCCGAAATCTTGCTAACCTAAGATGCGGTTATAACCAGGGATAGGGACAAGGCATTTTGTGTTGTCCTTATACTCGTAGTCTCCAAATTGCCTCGTCACCTTTTATAATGCCCTCTGTTCCTGGGTAATTTATACACTTATACTGGACGAGCGGGTTAGGACGTAGTTACTTGCGGCCACGTCAAGGTGATGACGGTTCGAACCCTGCCACCGGCGAAGTTAACCAAGGTCATGGTTCATTAAATTCCACGCTACAAATACCTCTGTGAGGGGCACCGTACTAGTCTCCTGATAGGTGAAGCGGGTTTGTGCCCTTTCGCCCCCTCCCCCTGTCCCCCCTCCCCTCCCCCTTCCCTCCCCCTTTTCCCCCCTTCCCTTTCCCCCGTCCACCTCCCCCTTCCCCCCTTCCCTTTCCCCCGTCCACCTCCCCCTTCCCCCTCCCCCCCCTTCCCTTTCCCCCTTCCCTTTCCCCCTTCCCTCCCTTTCCCCCCTTCCCTTTCCCCCGTCCACCCTCCCCCTTTCCCTTTCCCCCGTCCACCCTCCCCCCTTCCCTTTCCCCCGTCCACCCTCCCCCTTCCCCCCTTCCCCCATTCCCTCTTTCCCTCTTTCCCCGTTTCCCCCCTTCCCCGTTTCCCCCTTCCCCGTTTCCCCCTTCCCCGTTTCCCCCTTCCCCTCCCCCGTTTCCCCCTTCCCCTCCCCCGTTTCCCCCTTCCCCTCCCCCGTTTCCCCCTTCCCCTCCCCCGTTTCCCCCTTCCCCTCCCCCGTTTCCCCTTCCCACTCTTCCTCCTCCCCCCTCTCTCCCCTCGTACACGCACAATCATCCGTAGACATAGCGTCGGTGCATCAAATGGGATTGCAGATAAAAAATAGAAATAAAAACAGTTTCACTAATGTAATTATGGCGCCACAATTCGGTAGGGTCACCAAACGACAACTTCTCGTTTTTCTTTTTCCGTTTCAAAGGATTCTTCCTGTGTTCGCTCTCGAAAGTATCGGAAGCCTTATGTATGTAAATGACACTTTTACACTGGGACGCGCACACGCACGTATACGCGCGCGCGCGCACACATGCACACACACATGCACACACACATGCACACACACATGCACACACATGCACACACACATGCACACACACATGCACACACACATGCACACACACATGCACACACACACATGCACACATGCATACACACACATGCACGCACGCATGCACACACATGCACACACACACATGCACACACACATGCACACACACACATGCACACACACACACACACATGCACACACACACACACATGCACACACACACATGCACACACATGCACACACACACACACACACACACACACACACACACACACACACACACGCGCACGCGCGCGCGCGCGCGCGCACTCCCAGTTTGTTTTTGTTTTTTCTCGACCTCTGACCCAGGGCAGTTTGTAAGCAGCTGTGAATCATGTTTAGGGAAGCTGTTCCTCTCTAGAACCGATGTGTCTTCCTCGTATCGTCACTTGAAGGCTCTTAAGAACATAACATATGAATGGAGACTTTAAGAGGCCATAAGGCCTACACTAAGCAGTTCCATGACTTACTACCTGTCATCCCTAACCATGAAATTATCTTGGTGACTGAGGGGATAATCTTACTGTCGTTAGGTGGAGAAATCCTCTTGATTTAAAATGTCTGGCGAGTTTCGAGTAATGTGAGTGAAGGGTTTATTTTTGCCAAAAAAAAAAAAGTAAATAAAACTTAAATGTTTCTGGTATGGTATCAAAAGTTAGTTAATACAAGAATTATCTTTTTTCTGTTTATGAAAAGGGTTTTGAAAATGAGAGGATAACTACGATGGGGTTTTGGGCACTGAGAATATATGGTTGCCAGCTTTTAGGAGTTCATAGAGTACTTTACCTTCTACATAGTAACTCCCCACCGTGTACAAGAGAACAAGTTGAGAATAACCACACATGTTCTGCTTGCAGATAGTTTCCAGCATATAATGGCGTTCATATTGATTGTTACAAAAGTATTAACATGTTGTATACCAAGCAGCAAGCGTATAGATTCAAAGTTAGCAGCAAAAATATACAAAAAAAAATAACTAAACATGTTCGGCTTTCAGATACTTTCCAGCATATAATGGCGTTCATATTGATTGTTACAAAAGCATTGACAAGTTGTATTCCAAGCAGCAAGCATATGGATTCAAAGTTAGTAGCAAAAATATACAAAAAAATATTTAAAATTTGTAATGGTCAGGACGTCACCTTGAAACCTTGTGTTAACGTTGTTGCACACCCGAAACCACAAGACTTTGCACTGTTTATTTAATTTTTTGTTTTTATAACTGCGTTCTCAAAACAGTGATCTTGAATTAGCGTAACGCATTGTGGTTTGGTTATAGGAAATCCAGTTTGCACCAGTCAACCAGAGGCCTCGTCAGTGTTATGTACGAAATTGTTTAAGAAAAACTCAAATGATGGGAGACATTAAGTTAGTAACTAGCAACATGTATGACAGTATGAAAATATTTGGATGAATAATCAAATCGGTTTTCTTTTCCCTCCAGTCGAATCTTCTAGATATCTTTCTCCTATTGACAGTTTCTGGAAGGCTATTAAATTTGTTTTCTACGATTATCCTTTAACTTCAAATTGCACTGTCACCACAGGTTGTTATTCCTTGTTAATAATTCGTTATTCACTAGTGCTTTAACAAGGCTTTAACAAGGGTGATACAAACAAGGTCATGATATTAAAACAGGGCAGGACTTGCAGTAATGGTTATAAACTGGATAAATTTAGATTTAAAAAGGAAATGGGCAAGAATTGGTTTACTAATAGGGTGGTCGACGAATGGAATAGACTTAGTAACCATGTAGTAAGCGCTGAAACTATTAATTGTTTTAAGAAACGATTAGACAACTTTATGGATGGGAATGACAGGTGGTGATGGATACGGAGCTGCCTACTGTAGGCCTTATGGTCTCTTGCAGTCTCCTTCATTCTTATGTTCTTGTGTTCTTATGTTAGTGCTCTTGGTAGGAATCATTGTTATAGTACATATAGCCAACCCGTTAGTTTCTGTTGTTTTATGTTGAAGAAAAGTATAGTTATAACGAAAACAAATCCTCGAGAGGAGGCCCTACTCAAATAGGTAACTAATCAAGACAACTTTTATCAAGTCGGGACCTAGATGTATTTCTTAATCGAATGAAATAATTTCAGCCAAAACAAGATACCGAGAAAGGAACAAAGCTTTAATAGATTAATGTCCCAGATTTTTCGTCAAAAATTATGTAAAAATAGTATTTGGAATACATCACAGGGTAACGAGCAATATCTAGTTTTGACAATAATGCAATGGTGTAAGGCTATGATATTTTGTTGGTATTAACTGATAGATGTGTTAGAAAGTAATATGCATGCAATTTGAAATTTTCTTTCACAGGAAAATGTAACAAATGTACGTACTATTGTCATTACTGCATGCTAATTTGTAAACAGGTAATAGATACAGCTGAATTTGCAAATACAGATAATAGTTTGGTATGCTAAAAAGCTTAACCTTAAGATGATTTTTCCCTGACAATTCTAAATATCTAGCTTTATCAATACATAATTAATAATGAAATAACTTGTATATTTTTTCTAACTTTGGTATGGAAATCCTGAAGACGTATTTTTAATTGTTTGGACATTATTGTTTTGCACGTTTTTAGTACGATTGTTAAATTTGTAAATATTGGCTTGTGTGACCACAGTTGTATGCAATACAGTGTGTACACAAAGGTTCCTCAGAGTAAAAGGTACATTCATCATAATAAATATAGGAAAAGGTGAATGAGGAAGACACGAATTAGAATCCAAGTTTATTTCTGACTAGTTCCGCACACAAAGGCTTCTTCAAAGAAACAAGTCGGGAATAAATTTTGATTCTAATTCGCGTCTTCTTCACCCACCTTCTCCAACCTGTCGCAATGTCTCGACAATGAATGTAGCATTAGTGTACTGTAGTGTCCACTTTGCCACTGCACCTGCATTGTGTGAACAGTTGAGAAAACAAGCTCTCTGACCTTTGCTTGATGTAGAGCCTTGGTATCAGGTGATAAGGACCGAAAATTGTCGTAATTAATCATGAATATGTGAATTGAAACTTTTGGGGGATCAGATTCTAAAAATGGGATCGGATAAATCTTGATCCGTTTAGATAATTTTTAATGGGATTTGATCCCTCTTAATGGAGTTGTATTTCTCTTTACAAAGGATTATAAAGGAAGAGCATATCGACGGAAGACCTTTTGGTCCATAACTAGATTGGACCCGAATCCTCAAAAAGGGATCCAACCACCTTAATAGCGATCCAATTCCTTTAAGAAGGGTCAAACTCCTTTAAGAAGGGTAAAGATCTTTAAAGAAGAGTCAGAATCTTTAAAGAAGTCAAAATCTTTAAAGAAGGGTCAAAATCTTTAAAGAAGAGTCAAAATCTTTAAAGAAGAGTCAAAATCTTTAAAGAAGAGTCAAAATCTTTAAAGAAGAGTCAAAATCTTTAAAGAAGAGTCAAAATCTTTAAAGAAGAGTCAAAATCTTTAAAGAAGGGTCAGAATCTTTAAAGAAGGGTCAGAATCTTTAAAGAAGGGTCAGAATCTTTAAAGAAGGGTCAGAATCTTTAAAGAAGGGTCAAAATCTTTAAAGAAGGGTCAGAATCTTTAAAGAAGGGTCAGAATCTTTAAAGAAGGGTCAAAATCTTTAAAGAAGGGTCAAAATCTTTAAAGAAGGGTCAAAATCTTTAAAGAAGGGTCAAAATCTTTAAAGAAGGGTCAAAATCTTTAAAGAAGGGTCAAAATCTTTAAAGAAGGGTCAAAATCTTTAAAGAAGGGTCAAAATCTTTAAAGAAGGGTCAAAATCTTTAAAGAAGGGTCAAAATCTTTAAAGAAGGGTCAAAATCTTTAAAGAAGGGTCAAAATCTTTAAAGAAGGGTCAGACTCCTTTAAGAAGGGTCAGACTCCTTTAAGAAGGGTCAGACTCCTTTAAGAAGGGTCAGACTCCTTTAAGAAGGGTCAGACTCCTTTAAGAAGGGTCAGACTCCTTTAAGAAGGGTCAGACTCCTTTAAGAAGGGTCTGACTCCTTTAAGAAGGGTCTGACTCCTTTAAGAAGGGTCAGACTCCTTTAAGAAGGGTCAGACTCCTTTAAGAAGGGTCAGACTCCTTTAAGAAGGGTCAGACTCCTTTAAGAAGGGTCAGACTCCTTTAAGAAGGGGTCAGACTCCTTTAAGAAGGGATCAGACTCCTTTAAGAAGGGATCAGACTCCTTTAAGAAGGGATCAGACTCCTTTAAGAAGGGATCAGACTCCTTTAAGAAGGGATCAGACTCCTTTAAGAAGGGATCAGACTCCTTTAAGAAGGGATCCAACCTCGATACAATTTGTTTTCTCAGCTGCACTAGTGTAGACTGCATGATACTAAAAGTAAATTTCTTGATTAACAAACCCAAATTGCATTAATTGCACTTTTCTTCCTCATTCTTCCTACTAACATGTAACACTGGACCAGGAAAATTCTGTCTTGTTTATCCATAAAGTCGTCAGTGTTTGTATATAACATTCAGTTGGCTGGTACGAGTATTATCGTTCGTTCGCGTAGGTTCGGCAATTCAACTCCGCCCACATAGAACTTTTTCGAATTGTATTCTACTTGACAAAAAATATATCTAGGGGACTATAGTTATGTTAGGGAAATTTTATAATTGACATGTTCATAATGGGCGGGGGTTTGGTGCCAGCCTACTACGAATGGTGAACATAAATATCTGTTCATAACTTAGTGAATGTGGTTAAATGATGTAAATATTACAAAGCAGAGTTTAATCTGCAGCATGTTGCTGCCTGCAATTTCCACTTTATTTTCTTCTAACTTGAAGCAAATATATTTTTCTAATAAATCTAATGCACGTGAGTATATGCTCATTTGTTGAAGTACAAGGAGCAAGTAAAGTCTGAAAATAGGTTTGAAGAAGAAGAGAATAAAACCAATGTAAAATTCAACTCGAAAGTTCAAAGTAAAACTATAATAATTGATCGTGAACAGATTTAATTTCTTAGGTGAGGTGCTAAAACTGACAATCGTGATATTAGAATAAAAAGACAAAGCACAATTATTTGGATAATGTTGAGTAGATATAGAAATGCCATAAGATTTATCTCTAGGTCTGAAAAAAAATTCTATAATTCACGTATCTATAATTCTTGAATGAGAGACTTGGAAATTGACAGAAAGATAGATTTATTTGGCAAAGAATCAATATACAAGAAGTGCAGATAATGACAAGAACACATAGTTCGAAATAATAATTGCAAATTGCCGAGGATAACACAAAGCGTAGGCGATGGGGACGAAGCTAAGGAGTGTACAAAAGAGAATGAGGAGATAAATGCTGGAAATATCGCTGTTAGAAGGGAAGAGGGCAAATTGGGCGAGAGCAGACGAGACTGAAAGATGTGGAGGCGATAAAAAGAGAGCAAGTGATAAAAAGAGAGCAAGTGGAGTTAGGCAGGAAAGCTAGCCCCCCCCCCCCCAGAAAAAAAAAAGAGGATAGGCAACGGAGCAAGAGAGTTACCGACTGGATGCCGCGAGATGAAAAGCGTGGAAGAGGGAGACTAGGCAAAGGTGAAGAAAGGTGGAGAGACGAGATAACTTTGCAAGAATGACGAGGCAGAGGTTAGCGTATTTACGTGACACGTAAAATAATTTGAGCCCTTTAATCAGGAATGGCTAGGAAAAGGTTATCTAATTAATCTGCTGATTGACTGATCGATTATTGAAGGACAGACCAGTTTTAGCAAAACCTCTTGAAGAAGCCCCACCACCTTGTTGACTTCCATGAAGTCTCGAGGAGTCGACACTGCTTCCGGAAGTGGCCTGAGGAGTTGGCAGGAGTGAATGGGCTCGGGACAGTGGAAGTTAGGGATCTGTGTGGTGATTGAGTGTGGGCCACTGAATGTCTGTTATAAGGCCAATTCAGGGCCACTACGTTTTTAGTGCTGGTATCCTGTGATACTTGGGAATACTTGTTTCAGTTTTTTATTTATCTACTCGTTTATTCATTCATCGATTTGTCTTATTGATAGATTTAGTAATGTCTGTACCACTACTTACTACTACTTACAACTACTTGCTACTACTTGCTACACATTTCTACTCATTTCTACTCATTTTTACTCATTTTTACTCATTTCTACTCATTTCTACTCATTTCTACTCATTTCTACTCGCTACCACTCGCTACCACTCGCCACTACTACTAGGAAAATGAAATAGCCTAAAACAAGTCAGAGGTTTGGTAAATTCTGGGGAAAAGCTGAATGCCGGGGAAATCCGCGACCCAACTAAACGGCGTCCGGGGAAATCCGGACTCTCCCGGTAAAGCTTCCCGGTAATCCCACGGGAAGACGGAACCTACTCGTACCGGAGAACTCTGGGGGAAATGGCGGGCGAACATAAACGTGAACACGTAAACTTGGTAATTTTGAGGTCTGACAAATGTACGCTTCCAATATGATGATTAACAACCATCTGTGTACACTGTACATCAACACGTGTACAGTTTATCCTGGGTAACGTTACAGAAAGAATTACAATCTATCTAGATTTAGGAACTATGTACTCTGGTGTATATTTATTGTGCACAGACAATACTAATATAGATAAGTTACAAGATTTGGAAAGGCACAAATTATGTTATGCAAAGGATAATATTGACCCTTTCGGTATCTCGTGCGATTTTCAAAATTCATTTGGATGCTGCCGCGAGATTTAATACGGCACAACGAAATTTCTGTTCCTGAAATTTTTTCAAGTTTTTTTTTTGCGCGCGGCCAGGCGATTTTGTTCAGTTGAAAAACCAGAGATGCTGAAAGGATCGATAACTTTCCTCTTAGTGTTGTGGGCTACCCGCCCGTCCAACCCCCCACTTGCCCAAGTTCACATTTCCGTTGTGCTCCTTTCGTGGGGTTGGTCACTGTAGCATGTTTTGAAGTCCCTTCCCAGCCTGTACCTCCATCTTATGCTTTTATACGCACACGCATGCACGTACGCACATGCACACGCATAATGCACACGTATAATGCACAAGCATATTGCACCAGCAAATGCACACGCGCACATGCACACGCTCGTATGTACATGCGCACATGAACACGCACATGAACACGCACACGCACATGAACACGCACATGAACACGCACACGCACATGAACACGCACACGCACATGAACACGCACACGCACATGAACACGCACATGAACACGCACACGCACATGAACACGCACACGCACATGAACACGCACACGCACATGAACACGCACACGCACATGAACACGCACACGCACATGAACACGCACACGCACATGAACACGCACACGCACATGAACACGCACACGCACATGAACACGCACACGCACATGAACACGCATACGCACATGAACACGCATACGCACATGAACACGCATACGCACATGAACACGCATACGCACATGTACACACAAACGTGCACATGTGCACACACGCGCGCACATGTACACACACGCGCGCACATGTACACACGCGCGCACATGTACACACACACGCGCACATGTGCACACACGCGCGCACATGTACACACACGCGCGCACATGTACACACGCGCGCACATGTACACACACACGCGCATGATCATTTCCATATGCACACTCTTAAACATTTACTTTCGCTCACGCTTATACGCACACGTATGTATGTATATATATGCATGTATGTATGTATGTGTGCATATATAGTATGCAAGGTATGTTTGCATCCACTTTCCCACACGCATGCGCACATATGCGCTCGTATGCACATATGCGCTCATACGCATGAATATGCATCCACTCACGCACCTACACAACCAATCTCACAGCCACTCATAAACACACACACAAACCCTCACAAGCTCGCCCACGCACACACGCACACATAGCGCATACGTACACATGTGCGCACAGGTACACATACACGTACACATGCGTGCACAGGTACACATACATGCACACGTACAAACGAGTACACGCATATTAATACTTGAGCACTCGTGTAAACACGCACATAACACATGCAATACACATGTACACACATGCACGCGTGAACTTCACACGCGCACGTGCACACACTAGCACGTGCACACACACACACGCACACGTGCACACATGCGCACACGTGCACACATGCGCACACGTGCACACATGCGCACACGTGCACACATGCGCACACGTGCACACATGCGCACACGTGCACACATGCGCACACGTGCACACATGCGCACACGTGCACACATGCGCACACGTACGCACACGTGCACACATACGCACACGTACGCACACGTGCACACATACGCACACGTGCACACATACGCACACGTGCACACACACGTGCACACACACATGCACATGAACACAGCTAGAAGCCAAAAAAAAACCCTTGTTCCCCCCTGTCCCATTCCCGCCCATTCTACCACGGGGATCCGAGCCTGGACTCTCTCGCTCTCCCCCCGCAGCCGCATCATGTCCCCCGAGGTGCCGCCGCAGGCGCCGCACGCTGACTACCCCGGCAGGAGGCGTGTGGTGGTCAAGCCCTTCGAAGAGCAGGAGGAGGAGCAGCCTGTCTACACCAGGTAAGCCTTGGCTACTTCTTCTTCTTCCTCTGTCTCAGCTGCTTCGCGTCTTGGTGTTCTTCTTGGGTGTTTACGCTCTGCAGATGTTGTATGATGTGTACACAGTGCGCAGGCACTTGTGTTTGTATCATGTCGGACACCTGGACTTGACCCGTGCTGTATCAGAATTATCCACATAAACCTTGTATTAGTGTGTGTGTGTGTGTGTGTGTGTGTGTGTGTGTGTGTGTGTGTGTGTGTGTGTGTGTGTGTGTACGCGCGTGTGTGTACGCGCGTGTGTGTACGCGCGTGTGTGTACGCGCGTGTGTGTGTGTGTGTGTGTGTGTGTGTGTGTGTGTGTGTGTGTGTGTGTACGCGTGTGTGTGTGTGTACGCGCGTGTGTGTGTGTACGCGTGTGTGTGTGTGTGTGTACGCGTGTGTGTGTGTGTGTTCGCGTGTGTGTGTGTGTGTACGCGTGTGTGTGTGTGTGTACGCGTGTCTGTGTGTGTGTGTGTACGCGTGTCTGTGTGTGTGTGTGTGTGTACGCGTGTCTGTGTGTGTGTGTGTACGCGTGTCTGTGTGTGTGTGTGTACGCGTCTGTGTGTGTGTGTACGCGTGTGTGTGTGTGTGTGTGTGTGTACGCGTACGTGTGTGTGTGTACGTGTACGTGTGTCTGTACGCGTGTGTGTGTACGCGCGTGTGTGTACGCGCGCGTGTGTGTGTACACTTGTGTACGTGTCCTAGTTTCTCAACAGCATCTGTATTTGCATTGTTCTGATAAGTTACGGCTCAGGTTCGGGAGTCCTCAGTGGATGTCTTCCCTCATGGGCCGTCGAAGTCACTCGAAGAACGGAGGTGTCACACGTCCATCTACGGACTTCTTGTGGCTCTACAGACTCTGTGTCCTGAAAGTGCCGGAGACCTCAAATGACCAGCGCGCTCGCAGGCCACTGCAATCTTTTATGAGTAGTTGTAAAAGTGATATGCCATTTGATATTGTGTTACTTGTATGGACGGTACTTTGAGTGTAGATTGTCTTTCTTCCCCCTTCTAAGGCGGGCGCCCATACAAAGCACATGCCTACATAAGAAAAATAACGTTTAGCATGTAACGCTCGATTATCCTTCCTATCTCTGAAATTGGGAGATGAAAGGTCGCTCCGTCTAGATGTTAGATACAGACGAGAAACAAGTAAACGAGTATTACGCCAGAGGAAGGAGTAACGAATACCTCAGTGTTAGGCAATGGACCATCAAGAGACGACGTGCCTGAAGAGTTCTCGAACACTTCAGCATTCTCGAGGTTCTTCAGAATTTTTGGGACAATTCCAAGGGTCGTTCAGTTATGCGG
>NC_134789.1:36220622-36240622 GCF_046742065.1 Oratosquilla oratoria
ATTCTGAAAGTATGCATGCAAATGTATATTTTGTATGTATAATTTGATATGAAGTTGTATACGTTCGCGGACACACACACACGTACACACGCACACGCGCGCGCGCACTTTGTCGTGTGTGTGTGTGTGTGTGTGTGTGTGTGTGTGTGTGTGTGTGTGTGTGTGTGTGTGTGCGCGTGCGTGTGTGCGTGTGCGCGTGCGTGTGTATATATATATATATATAGTGTGTGCGCGCGCGCATATATATATATATATATATATATATATATATATATATATATATATATAATGTGTGTGCGCGCGCGCGCACGTGCGGATGCAATTGCGCACATTCGTGCACGTCCCTCTTCCCATCATCCCCCGTCCTTTCTCCTTTTGCGTCATAACTTTTCCTTTCTCATTCCACGCTTCCATTTCCAGCTCTTTTCCACTCGAGTTCTTCACGTCATGCCAGAACTCGTTTTCTCGTAAGAATTTTAATGTTTTTTTTTTCTGTTTGTGATTGCCTTCCATCTTACGACCCTCCTCCTCCACTATTTTAAGCATGTTTTCCTTATATAATGCTTCTTCATTTCACCCGTTTTTGTTTCTATTATATTTCTTTTTGCAGTTTCTGCCTCCTACCCCCAGGCACCCTGCCACCTTCGCCCATCCTGCAATTCACACCTCGAAAATTGTCTTTACCTTCAGTCTTCTGCCAATTTTCTTGTCCTTTTCAAGATTTGTCCCTGAACCTCTGACATCGCTTCTTCCTCGACCTCTTCCCACACATAAACATCCTTTTATGACCGGAAACTAATCCCTTCTCAGAGAAGAATACCTGATCACTTATCTCGAGTCTTTCCTCTTATCCTCTACCTTCTGTAAACCTCTATTTTACCTTCTGCGACTCCTTCATCGCGACATTCCTCCCAAAAATAGAAGCGCTGGTTATTGGCAAGGATGTACATTCGTCCACCTCTTCGTCTTCCATGGCTATTTTGTATTTTCATTGAACTTTTTCTAACTCCCTATCATCGTCTCTCCAGCCTTCCCTCGTCTCTTCAATCTCGCGCTCTCTACTTCATTCGTGCGTACATTGTGCTGCGCACAGTTGCCTCCATTTGTAAGTGGGTCGTAATTCTACACGAGTGAGTCTTTTACAACCTCAGTCATGTTTATATCGTAAATATGTGATGTCGTACGTGCTGCGCACAGTTGCCTCCATTTGTAAGTGGGTCGTAATTCTACGACACGAGCGAGTCTTTTACAACCTCATCGTCATGTTTATATCGTAAATATGTGATGTCTCGTACATACATTATGCTGCGCACAGATGCCTCCACTTGTAACTAGGTCGTAATTTTACTACGTGAACTTGTCTTTATCGAGCTCATCGGCATGTTCATATCGTAAATTCTGATGTGAAGAAGCGCACTTGCTACAGCTGCGCAGAAGACACTAGGCTCTGTGGTCCTTAGAAGTGAAGCCAACTGTACGCTCTCATCAATTCCTATTTACCGACGAAATGCTTGATCCCGTGCTTGAGCCTACGAGGCAGCGTTGTCGGTAACATTTTCATTATATTTTGTGCCTTCTCACCCGGCTGACATTTACCTGGACGCCAGCTTTGTGGGTCCCCCGCTGCCGCACCTGCTGCACACCAGCTGCGCGGACAGACGGGCCTCCTGTTTGCGGTGCGACACCTGTTGTCGATAAAGACCTTCAGGAATTGGGTTGTATTCCTCCCACAGTCAACGAAAAAAGAAAAAGAAAAATGGTAGCCGAGCGGCAGAATTCTTTTGGCCATAATAGATTTCTCACCTTGTTTATTCTTTTTATATACATTTTTTTTATATATTTTCATATTTTTGTATTTTTACTTTATTTTATTTTATATCATTTTTTCTTACAATTTTTATTTTACATCCCATTTGTTTATTTTTCCTTGATGTATGTTTATACTTGTATGCATGTGTATGTCTATGCATATGCGTCCAGTTCCTCCTTGGTGGTATTTGGGTGATTGTTGACGATCCACCACTGGGTTTTCCCACAGTGCTCTCTGGCCTAGCCCACACCCTGACGCACTAACCACTAGTTACCACCACGCCATTTATTCTTAGTTTTTCCTTGTTCTTTTTGTTCTGCCTATCCTTTGTTTCAAAACAGCCTTTGTTTCCCTGTCCTTTATGAATTGAATCTGATTCATGGACTTTCTCTCCATATACTTCCTCATTTTTTTATCGAATTGTTTTTCGTTTTTGACCCTGACCCCTCTCCTGGAGATTTCTCGTCCGAAGCATCACTTCCACTAAAAGCTGAAGTCACGTTTATATTTGCGAATCTGTGGATTGATGTCATCACCCAAATATGACCCTGCCAAAGAAACAATGAATTCTGATTCATCAGAAGAAAAGTTTTCATTTAATGGAAGAAATATGCAGTTGAGGTAGCCTCTCTGCATGTGACATTATTATTATTAGGAACCTAAATAAGATGTCATAAATTCTAAAATAGAGAATGATCTGATTGGTGGGCGTGGTGTGACGTCACGAGTAAACACTGCGCTAGGTTCTGTACTGACTGCTTAACCAGCTTGATGGCGCACTTCAGAGACTTTATTCTGGCTAATACCAGACGATTTCATTCGCCTTAGGGGTCACGTCAACCGAAATCCCATTTGGTCGCAAGTTTCAGATGATGATGTGATTTAACGTCACAAACTCCCCCGCATCAGGAGGCTAAGGCGGTGCCCCTCACAGAGGAATTTATAACGTGGAATTTAATAAACCATGCCCTTGATTCAACTTCACCGGTGGCAGGGTTCGAACCGCCATCCCCCCTCGATCCTCGCCGTATGTAACAACGCCCTAACCCCGTTCGGCCAGCGAGCTTCAGATGAATGTTGCGACAGCCAAAACAAAAATTCCTCGCCTCGGTGGTGGATGTCAGGACTCGAACCGGGTAATTCGCTCGGTCCATTGTAGAGTACTTCACATTACTAGAGTAATTAATCATACAGAAGCCAGAGGACTGAACAGCTGGCTTGGCAGGTGTGTTCCCTTAGAGTGGAAAGCTGTCTTCGGTCTGGGAATAGTGAAGGTCGTAAACGTGTTGCTTAGTGGCAAAACGTGCCTTTTTTGTCCATAACATATTAAAGGAACGAAAATAAGTAAAACTGGAAAACAGTCTTGCAAGAAAATGGCTCTATAATTCCAAAATGGCGAAGATGCAATGGAGAATGAAATAGTTTGGTGACAGCTAGAATGAACGAGGCACCTGACACTAAAGATGGTGTGTGTGTGTGTGTGTGTGTGTGTGTGTGTGTGTGTGTGTGCGTGCGTGCGCGTGTGCGCAAGGTCACATCATTACCCATAGATCGGTCATATGAGCTTAGCTCTTTCGGGAGGGAAATAGCTGTTGATCACGAGTCCAACATGTGATCCAGGACCATGGTGAATTACACACACACACACACACGCACACACACACACACACACACACACACACACACACACACACACACACACACACACACACACACGCACACACACACGCACACACACACACACACACACACACACACACACACGCACGCACGCACGCACGCACGCACGCGTGCATACCAGTGCGTGTATTTGTATATATATATATATATTACAATTTTGCCAGTGTTTGCTGGAATCGAGGTACATCTGTTCACTCAACTATGTTTTGCGCCGCGCTGGCTGCAGTTGTGTGACGCTGAAATTGCGGCGGCAATCGAGGTAATACGACTTTCTTCCAGCGCCAAATGGTCCCCACGGCGGGTTTTTGTCGCCACGACAGCCACATATATCCCGAGGCTCTTTCTGATTTTGATTTCTGCCGCCGTAGCTCATTGGGTTTTGTTATCGCCTCGTAACGCCTAATGTCCAGGTTTGATACCCCCAACGACTACCTGCGATTGTTGTTTGTCCCGGCTGTCTAAGCGTATAGGGCAAAGGTGACTGCTTCGGCCGCAGGGAAGCTCGCCGAATATAAACTAGTCTCCTCTGTAGCGGGTGGTACTTGGCGCTTTCGTACGGCTTCACTAGACTTTTCTGTTCACAACCGTTGCACTGCACAGCGATGCAGGAGGGATTGTGATGGGAATTTGACACTCAAATATTCGTTTATTTATCTATTTAATTTATTTATTTTATTTTTTGTTTTGTTTTTGTTTATTTATTGTCTGTGTGTCTCTGTCTGTGTGTCTCTGTCTGTGTGTCTCTGTCTGTGTGTCTCTGTCTGTGTGTCTCTGTCTGTGTGTCTCTGTCTGTGTGTCTCTGTCTGTGTGTCTCTGTCTGTGTGTCTCTGTCTGTGTGTCTCTGTCTGTGTGTCTGTATGTCTCTGTCTGTCTGTATGTCTCTGTCTCTGTGTTTCTGTCTCTGTGTCTCTGTCTGTGTGTTTCTGTCTCTGTGTTTCTGTCTCTGTGTTTCTGTCTGTGTGTGTCTGTCTGTGTGTCTGTGTGTGTCTGTCTGTGTGTCTGTCTGTGTGTCTGTCTGTGTGTCTGTCTGTGTGTCTGTCTCTCTCTGTCTCTCTCTGTCTCGGTATATCTGTTGAGCAAGACTCCTAGAAAATATTGACTTCTTCCAATGGAACATTCCGCCCATCGTCTCCCCTCTCCATTTGCCCAAGGTGTCTGATTCTCCGGTAACCCACGCAGCCGAAGAAAATCCGCATACCACGGGAACGTGAATCATCTCACGAGAGTAGTCTCCCGGCCAAAGGTCTTCTCTGAATCCCACTAACCCTGAGAATGACGTCACTGCCACGCTATATACGGCGACGGCGACGGCGCTCCGGCGCTGCGCGCGCAGCCCAACCGGGTCAGCTGGTTGCCCCGTGACCTTATCTCGCGTCGCGGGGGGAAAGTTGAGAGGTCACCGTAGCCTTGAGTGTGACGTCATCTTTCCAGTACTCTTGAGGACTTTACGGGGTCGTGAAAGAGAGATTAATTTGCGCTGTCACTACAAGCCGGGGATGACAATGAAGAGGAGAAATGGAAATGGACGAGGTTCGGGAGACCAACTATTCGTCAATCTTGATTGCTACGACTTCCGTCTATCTATATACAAAGAGCGTTTTTCCCCCTAATAAGGGGGGGTAGCCAACTCGAAGGCACGTGTACCCACTCCCACCCATTCCACCCCCTTCCACCTTTTCCCTCTCACCATCTTAGCTCCTCGTAGCTCTTCGATGATTTGATGCAAATAAACGTGTTTTAATTTATGCCGTTCCATCCCGTTGCGTCCAGAGCTGCTTGCATGCCCATGGATCTCTCTCGGCTCAATATCACCACGTGGCATTAAGTAGGACAAAGTCCCCAATGTTCTTGATTCAATGGAGCTGGTCTGGATGCGACGCAGTCTTAGATGAGCGTTTCTAAATGTTCCAGGGCTACCCAACCTGGTCTTGTACTACTACACCACACACCTACGCTCTGCCCAACCCGTCTTTTCTACCCGTCCTATCCCGTTACATTCCATCCTATTCCGTCCCGTCCCGTACAATTTTATTCAATTTCGTCCCATCCCATCCTATTCCATTCAGTTTCATCCACTTCCGTCCCAGTCCCCATCTCATTCCATTCCGTTCCCGTGCCATTCTGTCCAGTTTCCGTCCCATTCCGTTCCCGTCCCATTCCGTTCCCGTCCCATTCCGTTCCCGTGCCATTCCGTCCCCGTCCCATTCCGTTCCCGTCCCTGTCCCTATCGCCTCTCCGTCCCATCCCATCCTGCTCCCGTCCCATTCCATCTTGTCCCCGTCCCATTCCATCTCGTCCTCGTCCCATTCCATCTCGTCCTCGTCCCCGTCCCTATCGCCTCCCCGTCCCTCCCCATCCCATCCCATCCCATCCCATCCCATCCCATCCCCGTCCCATTTCAACCCATTCCATCCCCGTCCCATTCCATTCCGTCCCTTCCCCGGCCCCGCCCCGTCATGTGTCTTGTCCTTGCCCCACCCCAGTTATATATGCTGTGCAGCAAAGTGGTGCCCATATAAAATCAGACCTTCCTTACGACCGCTTGGGCGTGGTTCGTTGTTGCTTTTGTGTTCATTTTTTTTTCTTCAAATATTTGTTACAAATAAAGGATTGGCAACCTTTCCGCCCCCTCTTCCCATCGGCCCAAGCCAGGACCACTTCTGTCACTTCCCAGAGCGTCGTTCACTTCCGAAACTCTCGCACACAACAATCATCCCTATCACCAGCACTGCCACCAGCACCACTACCCCCGCTACCATTACCACCACCACCATCTACCATTACCACCACCACCATCTACCATTACCACCACCACCATCTACCATTACCA
The DNA here is from genome assembly GCF_046742065.1 of Oratosquilla oratoria. Taxonomy (NCBI): domain Eukaryota; kingdom Metazoa; phylum Arthropoda; class Malacostraca; order Stomatopoda; family Squillidae; genus Oratosquilla; species Oratosquilla oratoria. Next base: position 36,226,943 of record NC_134789.1, read on the forward strand.
CCACCATCTACCATTACCACCACCACCACCATCTACCATTACCACCACCACCATCTACCATTACCACCACCACCATCTACCATTACCACCACCATCTACCATTACCACCACCACCATCTACCATTACCACCACCACCATCTACCATTACCACCACCATCTACCATTACCACCACCATCTACCATTACCACCACCATCTACCATTACCACCACCATCTACCATTACCACCACCACCATCTACCATTACCACCACCACCATCTACCATTACCACCACCATCTACCATTACCACCACCATCTACCTTTACCATTACCACCACCATCTACCATTACCACCATCTACCATTACCACCATCTACCATTACCACCATCTACCATTACCACCATCTACCATTACCACCATCTACCATTACCACCATCTACCATTACCACCATCTACCATTACCACCCACATCTACCATCGCCACCACCTCCATCTACCATTGCCACCACCACCATCTACCATTACCACCACCACCATCTACCATTACCACCACCACCATCTACCATTACCACCACCACCATCTACCATTACCACCACCACCATCTACCATTACCACCACCACCATCTACCATTACCACCACCACCATCTACCATTACCACCACCACCATCTACCATTACCACCACCACCATCTACCAAAACCACCACCACCATCTACCATTACCACCACCACCATCTACCATTACCACCACCATCTACCATTACCACCACCACCATCTACCATTACCACCACCATCTACCATTACCACCACCACCACCATCTACCATTACCACCACCATCTACCATTACCACCACCACCACCATTGTCACCACGACCACTACCGCCATTACTACTACTACTACCATCACCACTACAATTACCCTCACCACCACTATCACCCTCACCGCCATTACCATCACCACCACCACCTCAACCATTACCCTCACCACCACTACTATCACCCTCACCACCATTACCATCACCTCAACCACTGCCACCAACACCACCTCAACTGCTGCCACTACTACCATTACTATCACCATTATTACCATCACCACCTCAACCACTGCCACCACCAGTACTACCACTGCCCTCACCACCTCAACTACTGCCACCAACACCACTACCATCACCACCATCCACTACCACCACCACTACCACCATCGCCTCGAAGTGGTATCAGGGCCCATCTTGAATAGTCTCTTATTCACTCGAGACCCCCCCCCCCCGAGACCTTGGGGGGGGGAAGGGGGGGTACAGTTAAAGACAAAAGTCATGTTGCCCTCCCGAAACTTAACTATGCAAATTAATGTTTCTCAATGCGGATGTTGGTGGTTTATTGTTGTGTACGCCGGCTTCCCTGTAACAAGACTTGTGCTTTCTTGTTTGTTTACATACTCGTACGTGAATCGGCACCAATCGCCAATGAAGTTTAGTCGATGTACTTCCATAGACGAACAAGGGCGACAAAGACTGTAGTGTTCCGTTTGGGCCTTCAACTTTATGACGCGTACAGTCAACAGTGGCTTCCCATAGCCTACTCGTGCATACCCAGCCACGCTTGGGCGGGAAACAACATTATGGCTGGCTATTCTCTCCTAACGACCGCGCACATCCTGAAGTGTCCTGTAGACTTTTTTCTTCCTTCTTTTTTTTTTCTTCCTTCTTTTTCTTCTTCGCCCGCGGGCGAGCTGGTGGATTCACTCACCTTGAGGACTCCTGGTCTCACCTTGAAGGAAGCTCCCGCCTTCCCGACGACTTCCGTTGCTCCGCCTACGTGGTTCCCTTGACGCGCCGTTGCCGTCTCTCAGGAGACCACGTGAGGGTTGAGCACTGCAAGTCTCGCTTTTCCTAATGTAACGAATCTTCAGCTGTGCAGGGAGGTTCCCGTGGTTGAATAGAATACGTCTGGCGCCAGACTCTGGCGCCAGATTTGTCGTCAGCAGTGAAAGTGTTGAGCAAGACGGGTTTAATGGGGTTAATGATGACAAATGTTTCAGAGTTTCGCTAACTGGTTATCCGCGTCCCCATGATGACCGGCAACCGTCCTTGCGAGCTCTCGCGGATCTCTTTTGAAAAGAAACGTTAGACTTGTCTGTTTTATGTTCGTGTGGGACTTTCTGTCGCTAGTAGGAAGAAGACCGGGGGTAGCCATGCGAAAAGGTAGAGGAAAGGTATCGGAAGTGAGGCGATTGATGAGTTCTGAAGATGAGCGTCAGGGAGACGATTGCCTCTGACGTCCGTCATGCAGGACCATCGGGAGCAGGTGCCTGTCATTGGTCCAATTTTTTTTTTTTTTTTTTTTTTTTTTTTTTTTTTTTTTTTTTTTTTTTTTTTTTTTTAGCAAAACTTGCATTCCAGACGTCTTTCCCTTTGTATAACTATAATCATGTTTGTGTACACGATTCTAGATGACCGAATACGAAAAGTATTATTGGTGAACATTCTACATGACCGTGATCTTTACTGTGTTTGCTCCCGTGCGCACGACTTTGTGTTCCTGTTTGTCTTTGCTCATAAGCAGCTGTCTGTCTCTGTGCGTCTCTGTCTGTCTGTCTGTCTGTGTCTGTCTGTGTGTGTGTCTGTCTGTCTGTCTGTGTCTGTCTGTCTGTTACGCACGCGTCAAATACGTATACACAGGCACACGGACACACACACACATAGACACACGTCCAAATATAGACACGGACACATGAACAGACACACGGCCAAATACAGACACATACACACGCGGCCAGACACAGACATACACACACACGCACACGCACACACGCACACGCACACGCATACACACACACATACACACACACACACATACACACACACACACACACACACACACACACACACACACACACACACACACACACACACACACACACACATACACATACACACACACACACACACACACACACACACACACACACACACACACACACACACACACACACACACACACGAGCAGACTAACCTTTACTGCTCTTCGCTGCGCGTGCCTTTACTTGTCCTGCCTCTCCCCCCCCGCCAGGCGATTTCATTCGTCGCAAAGGGAAAGGGTCAAGGCAACCGCACTTGGGTTGGCGCAAGTCAGGAGGAGGAGGACAGGTAGGAATCGAGCGGAGGAAGAGATACTGTGGTGCAAGAGAGAATATTAAAGAGTGAGGAATAATATTAATGAGCGTTTCATCAAGCGTTGGACTGAAAATTCGCACCGAATACGTAGTTTCGGACCCTCCTCCCCCCGGTGACCTCTCCGGGAAGAAACTTTGAACGGTTGTTTGTGTTATACTGGTGTGGGTATCATCCTGTATCGCCGGCTGACAGGAGATGTAGGTGGAGGAGGTGGAGGAGGAGGAGGAGGTGGTGGAAGAGGACGCAGAGGGACGAGGAGGTGGAGGAGGAGGACGCAGAGAGACGAGGAAGTGGAGGAGGGGGGACGAGGAAAGGGAAAGGGAGAGGAGGATTTGTCCTAAAGTCAGGTGATTCCAGTGGAGTGGAGCCTCACTCTACTACTACTGAAGGGGACTGAGAAGCGCACGCGGGACGGGACGACTCGTGATGTCTTCACGCGACGCAATACCGCCGCCGCTGTCATCACCACCCACCACCACTGTCATCACCACCCACCACCACTGTCATCACCACCCACCACCACTGTCATCACCACCCACCACCACTGTCATCACCACCCACCACCACTGTCATCACCACCACTGTCATCACCACCACCACTGTCATCACCACCCACAACCTGTCATCACCGCCCACCACCACCTACCACCCCTATCATCACCTTCCAGTACCTCTATCACCACTCACTACTATCATCACTAACCACCACCACTGTCATCACCACCCCCAACCACTATCATCGCCACCCACCACCACTGGTATCACCACCTACCACAGTCATCACCAGTGTCACCACTACCACCATATCACCACCACCACCAGTGTGTCACCACTACCACCATATCACCAGCACCATATCACCACCAGCGACCGTTTTCAGAGTTTGGTCGTCGTGATCGTCACCATAGTCGTTCCGAATGAAACCGTTTGCAGACGAGTCGGACCTTTGCAGGTTGAGACGTCGAGGTGGAGGGAGGGGGTCGAGTGGAGGTAGGTGGAAGTGGAAGGCACGAGGGAGATGGAGAGGGAGATGATAAAACCAGAAGATACGAAAAGAAAGGAGGAGGAGGAGCGGGAGGAGGAGGAGGAGAGGGAGGAGGACGAAGAGGAAAGGGAGGAGGACGAAGAGGAAAGGGAGGAGGACGAAGAGGAGAGGGAGGAGGACGAGGAGGAGGAGGGGGAGGGGGAAATCAAGAGGGTGGAAGAAGCAGGGTAGGGAGGGAAGGGGGAGGGGAGGGGGGTTGCGGCTCGCCTTGAGCGTTGTGCGGGTTGTGCAATAGTCCAGCGCGGCTCGGCGGCGCTCCGCCGCAATCGCGGCCAGCGCAGCCGCAGCTGTAGTCGGGGATGGACGTATTAATAGATACTTTATCGACCGCAACGTATCATTTACTTTTGTAATCACAACTAAGAAAAATAGTCCAACACAGAGAGAGAGAATATTGTGGATATATTAGGGTACACTTTCCACTTTCTCCTGTCATACCTAGTGCTACGCACGTACAGCGTGTTATGAATATCGCATGTACTCATGCTAGTTTCTTTACAAGTTTCAAACGTTTCTTCTGTTTCCCATATCCTTTTTTACTTCCTATGGCTTTAGTTCTATAGCTTCGACTTCCGTCACACTAGTCCTTAGTTCTCTGAAGAGCTTAAGCATGCCCTTTGATATTCACGTGCCCTTTGTACCTTGTATATCACCTAAGGCTCTGTTTCGAGGGTTATTTGCTCTTTGTTTAATGAAACGCCCTCGTAGAATAGATTTCGTTCTAAGTATTCCAGCAGGCTTTCGAACTAGACCCATGACATTGCATAATACTATTTTTACAAAAAAGAATATTTTTGTAAAATAATTATAATGTATATTGAACTTCTGTATATTGAACTTCTATGTTGAAACTCGTTCAGCACTCGAAAAGATACATTTGCAAAGCGCTGGTGATGGGATGGATCAGGGTGTGCAAGACTACCTCGTAACACATTGACGCCCAAAGATCTTTCTTGATCTAAATAAAATTGCCTATCGTTAACCAGAATAAAATGTTGGAAGGTAACGGGAGACTTCTTGAATAAATCAAGACTTTTTTCTTAATCCTTTTCAGTCTTGAGTCCCTCAAGTTGAATAGAATCCTCTGGAATTCGCCAGAAAAAATTTAAAGGCTCCACGCATATCTTGTCTATTTGTTCAGAATTCTTGAATTATTATATTGGCGGTTTGTTTTTGTTTGTATATTTATTTACTTGTTTATTTGGCTCACCGCGGGTAGTTAAGATTTGGGTGTAGCGTCTGTTGCTCGTTCCCCCCTCCACATCCCCAAACCGGTTGTAAAGTTTTCCTTGTAGCACCTGTCAAACGCCGAAGACGTTTACCACTTCGCCGATGAGGGGGTACTGCGTAGAAGAATAGAATACCCTGACGGCAGCTAGCTTAGAATAACAAGTGCCACCCAGTACGGAAGGGGAAAATAGAGATTTCGTAAAACTTCTTCCCTCCTGAGGAGAGGATGAGATGTCACAGGAGACGAATAAAATAGTCTGGCGGGAACCAGAAGGGAAGAAAGGGATCACCTGGTATGGAAGGGGTTTAGATTACGGGTTAGCAACGCCAGGAACACGCGTCGATTTGGGAAACGTTTAAGAACATCGTAACTAGTACTGTAATTACGATGTCGCAACAGACTTGTCCTCCAGCCGTAAGTTTCTGCTGTATTGGTGTTTAATCCATCGGTTTAAGGACGTCCATTTTGTTAGGCTGCTGGCATGTGAATCGTTAACAGAATTGTTGAAACGTGTCTTTTATAATCTATCACTCAAAAACGTTTCAACTTGAGTTATGAATCTTCAATGATAAGGTGGTATAATCCCAAACAGTTGGTAGGAAATTAAGAATGAGGTGCATAGTAGGTCACAAAGTGCACAAAATAGTGTTTAAAGAAATGATAAATATAAAGTAATGAACAAACAAGTAGCGACTTTTTTTTCTGTAAAAACTCCTCGTGGTCCCAAAAATGTGCCCGAAGAGTATTGTTCCCACCCTGGAGTCCTGGACCCTGGAAGGGTCTTCAGTCTTCCAAGAAGGTCCGAAGACAGATATCCAGTAGCAATTATTGGATGCCAGACTATATTATTCAGTGTTGATAGTTTCTCCAGAATATATACAAAGAAGAGGGAGAGGGAGGGAGGAGGAGGGAATGAGGGAGAGGGAGGGAGGAGGAGGAGGAGGGAATGAGGGAGAGGGAGGGACGAACGTAGTGTGTGATGTTCAAAAACATTTCTGGAAAGAACAAATTCGAGATGATCTTTAACACTTTCCTGCGAGCGACGTATCCCGCAAGCTGAACAGAATCGCCTGGTGGCAGCTGGGATAAATATCAAAATCGTAAGACGCAACGAAATGTTTAAAAAAAAAAATCCGACTCGTCTCGACAGACGTTCAGCTTGTCACTGATTTCCTCAACTCCTTCAGTTTGGTGTATCGTCGTACAAATTCTCCGAAGACAAAACACCAGGAGATTTTAATCATGTGAAGGAGAGCCAACAATTAAGACCTCATCCTGACTGTCTTGGCTTAGAAAAATAAAATCTGCCAACATTCATGGAATAAAAGGGAGTCGACAGCTGTGTGGATTTTTTTTTTTTTTTGGGGGGGGGTGTCTAATAGGCACGGAAGACGCCCCCTCCCCTCCCCCCCGTACTCCATGTGGGGGAAGAACCCTCGATCACCTGCACTTTGCACCTGGTCTGACTCAGAGCACCTGTTTGGGTGCAGCCGCCACATTAAAAAGAGGAAAGAAAAAAGCGCGGAAGTCGTATATGGTCACAGGGAGCTCGCTGGCTGCCTCCTTTATGTTCACTTCGGGGTAAACCAGCTCCTCGGCACTTTCTCGCTCCCACTCTCGGTATCGGGACTCGAAGCCGAAAGGAAAAATAAGAAAGTCCTCACGAGAGAACAGGCGAAGTCTGTCTCTTTGTCTGTCTGTCTTTGTCTTTGTCTGTCTGTCTGATTCTTTCTCATTGACTTTCTGACTCTGACTCACCTGACTCACTGACTCTGACTCTTACTGACTCTGACTCTTACTGACTCTCTCCGACTCTGACTCTCTCCGACTCTGACTCTCTCCGACTCTGACTCTCTCCGACTCTGACTCTCTCCGACTCTGACTCTCTCCGACTCTGACTCTCTCCGACTCTGACTCTCTCCGACTCTGACTGACTGACTCTGACTGACTCTGACTGACTCTGACTGACTGACTCTGACTGACTGACTGGCTCTGACTGACTGGCTCTGACTGACTGGCTCTGACTGACTGGCTCTGACTGACTGGCTCTGACTGACTGACACTGACTGACTGACTGACACTGACTGACTGACACTGACTGACTGACACTGACTGACTGACACTGACTGACTGACACTGACTGACTGACACTGACTGACTGACACTGACTGACTGACTCTGACTCACTGACTCTGACTCACTGACTCTGACTAACTTTGACTGAATGACTGACTGACTGACTCTGACTAACTGACTCTGACTGACTGGCTCTGACTGACTGGCTCTGACTGACTGGCTCTCTCTGACTCTGGCTCTCTCTGACTCTGGCTCTCTCTGACTCTGGCTCTCTCTGACTCTGGCTCTCTCTGACTCTGGCTCTCTCTGACTCTGGCTCTCTCTGACTCTGGCTCTCTCTAACTGACTCTGACTCTCTGACTCTCTCTGACTCTGACCCTGACTCGCTCTCTCTCTCACTCTCCCCCTCTCTATTTTTTACTTTACCAAAACTAACATTGGCTGACGCACTTTCAGTTACACGTATACGACATTTTCATAAACGTCAACATTTGCAAGTAAAGCGTCATCACGGCGGAATAACTCCTTATCTCCCGAGGTGGCGCCACGCCACGCCACGGAGCTGAACCAAACGACCTGGCAGCATCAGCAGCAGGAGCCAAATTAAAATCATTGACACCCGATACGGAAGGAGTTCCAATGAGGCAGCCTCTAGTTGTCGTCAAGTAGTCCAGAAGGGAAAGTGACGCGCGGTAAGGAAAGGAAAGGAGGGGGAGAGGGGGGGTAACGGCACAAGAGGTTAATGTTGGTATGCCAGTGTAGGGAGTGCCCATGGTCTGGTGCACTGCATTTGTCCAAATAGGGTTAGCCAAATATGTTTGTGCTGTTTTTTGTGTCTGCGCAGAATGGCTGGTCTTGTTTGCTAGTCGACAGAATTTCCGTAGTAACTTGTGCATTGCTGTTCGTGTGTGTGTGTGTGTGTGTGTGTGTGTGTGTGTGTGTGTGTGTGTGTGTGTGTATGTATGTGTGTGTGTGTGTGACTGTGTGTGACTGTGTGTGTGTGTGACTGTGTGTGTGTGTGACTGTGTGTGTGTGACTGTGTGTGACTGTGTGTGTGTGTGACTGTGTGTGTGTGTGACTGTGTGTGTGTGTGACTGTGTGTGTGTGTGACTGTGTGTGTGTGTGACTGTGTGTGTGTGTGACTGTGTGTGTGTGTGACTGTGTGTGTGTGTGTGTGTGTGTGTGTGTGTGTGTGTGTGTGTGTGACTGTGTGTGTGACTGTGTGTGTGACTGTGTGTGTGTGTGTGTGTGTGACTGTGTGTGTGACTGTGTGTGTGACTGTGTGTGTGACTGTGTGTGTGACTGTGTGTGTGACTGTGTGTGTGACTGTGTGTGTGACTGTGTGTGTGACTGTGTGTGTGTGTGTGTGTGTGTGTGTGTGTGTGTGTGTGTGTGTGTGTGTGTGTGTGTGTGTGTGTGTGTGTGTGTGTGTGTGACTGTGTGTGTGACTGTGTGTGTGACTGTGTGTGTGACTGTGTGTGTGTGTGTGTGACTGTGTGTGTGTGTGTGACTGTGTGTGTGTGTGTGTGTGACTGTGTGTGTGTGTGTGACTGTGTGTGTGTGTGTGACTGTGTGTGTGTGTGTGACTGTGTGTGTGTGTGTGACTGTGTGTGTGTGTGTGACTGTGTGTGTGTGTGTGACTGTGTGTGTGTGACTGTATGTGTGTCTTGTCCAACTTGTCTGTTTTTTTCTCATTTGCATGTGTCCTCGTATCTGCCAGCGTCTATCTTGTCAACCGTATCTGCGTTTGTTTCATTTTTCTGCGATCACTTGTGAGAGTGCGCGGGGCCCCGACAGCCAGAGTAAGCCCCGGCACTTTCTCAGAAAGATCCCGTCGATGTACTTTCACTGCGCGAGACGCGACAGAACCAGTTCTTACAGCCATCATAGCCGCTCAGGCTATGTATTGATGTGTAATGAAGTGTTCCCGGGGGGCTCCTGCGTGTAATGCTGTGTAACGGAGTATCATCTTGTGCAATTTTATCTAATCGCGTTTAGCCTTGCCTATCATGCGGTTGCACCTCTTGACAACAATGTGTGATGATCAGAAACCTGAAGTGTTTCGGCAAGTGAAGTAAAGCCTATGAATTTAAGTTCATGTTCACAGGTTATTTTATGTTGGAGAATAGCTGGATTCCAGTAGCCATATATTAGTAGAAAGTAAACTCTGGACTCTTTGTAGAAAAGAGTTTATTCCGACGTTTCGAACCCCGTCCAAGGTTCGTCTTCAGTGATATACATAGGCTTACAAAGGAAATCATTATATATCATTATATTATTTTATGTACAAATCTATATCGACAGCCATTTGTGTGTGTGTGTGTGTGTGTGTGTGTGTGTGTGTGTGTGTGTGTGTGTGTGTGTGTGTTTGTGTGTGTGTGTGTGTGTGTGTGTGTGTGTGTGTGTGTGTGTGTGTGTGTGTGTGTGTGTGTGTGTGTGTGTGTGTGTGTGTGTGTGCGTGCTTCCTAGCGTCCACTCCTGTATAGGGATATATGCACCTTTGCCTATATATGCATGTTTGAATACGTGTACAGAAATCAATGTACAAGAACACCCAGTGTATTTGTGCGTGTAGACGTCTGACCTTGTGTTGCCAACGCATTATAAATGCTCGGATGCATTTACTTTAGTGACATTGGAAATCTGCATATTTACGAGTGCGTTTGTGTGTAAGCGCCCCTAGGGGCCTCCGCCGCAGTTTTCTGGAAGACCCGTTAAACGAAGCGACCTTTCTTGAATGACACACCAATGCAAAACTGTCGGTTTTGTTCGAACCCCAAGATGATGACTGTTGACGACGATGATGACTGTTGACGACGATGATAATGACTGTTGACGACGATGATGATGACGGTTGATGACGATGATGATGACGGTTGATGACGATGATGACGGTTGACGACGATGATGATGACTGTTGACAATGATGATGACTGTTGACAATGATGATGATGACGGTTGACAATGATGATGACGATTGACAATGATGATGATGAATGTTGACAATGATGATGACGGTTGACAATGATGATGACGATTGACAATGATGATGACGGTTGACAATGATGATGAGGACTGTTGACAATGATGATGACTGTTGACAATGATGATGAGGAATGTTGACAATGATGATGAGGAATGTTGACAATGATGATGACTGTTGACAATGATGATGACGGTTGACAATGATGATGACGGTTGACAATGATGATGACTGTTGACAATGATGATGACTGTTGACAATGATGATGATGACGGTTGACAATGATGATGACGGTTGACAATGATGATGATGACGGTTGACAATGATGATGATGACGGTTGACAATGATGATGATGACGGTTGACAATGATGATGATGAATGTTGACAATGATGATGACGGTTGACAATGATGACTGTTGATGATGATGATTGGTGATGATCGTAATGGTAATGGTATTGATGATGGTGGTAACGATGATGAACTGACTGTCCTGGGCGATGTGACAAGTACCTTTGATACCCTCTTCATGCCATTGCGCACTGTTGAGATGCGACCCGGACCAAACGATCCTGTACGAGTATAATCAAGGGGAACTTCCTCTTTCCTCCTGCACAAACCTTTCCTCCTGCACAAACCTTTCCTCCTGCACAAACCTTTCCTCTTTCCCTCTCAACCTCGACCTCTTCCCTCTCTTCCGGTACTTTCAACCTGAGCAGACTGAGAGCAGACTGGATATGTACATACATACATATACCAAGGCTTTTTCCCCCTTCCAAAAAGGGAAAGGCATAAAAACACTCCCACCCATTTCATCCCTAAATACACTCCACACCCCTCCCACCCTCCCTCTCATCTGAGCACCTCCTACGAACGTATTTTTTTTTTCCTTGTTCCTACTCCCCCCCCCCTTTCCACTGTTATCGCTCTTCCCTCGCCTCCCTTCCTTTGTACCCCATCTTTAGCTCTCCCATTCGTCCCTTCCTCCTTCAAACTCTTTCGCTTTCTCTGCGGTTTTTTCTTTATTGTGATGATCTCGTTTCTGCATTACCTTTTCCCTGGCATTTCGCTGTTCCAGTTCTTTTATGACAAAGCAGTCTTAACCCTCCTCCTCCTCCTTCCTCCTCCTCTTCCTCTTCCTCTTCCTCTTCTCCTTCCTCTTCCTCCTCCTCCTCTTCCTCCTCCTCTTCCTCCTCCTCTTCCTCCTCATCTTCCTCTTCCTCCTCTTCTTCCTCCTCCTCCTCCTCGTACTCCTTAACCTCTTTCTCCTCTTTACTTTGGCTGCAACAAAGCTAATTTGCTTATCTCTGACACTTTAGAATCAAATGATTAACTGACCAGTACATCACTCTTTACTTTCTATGGTTTGGGTTTTCATATCTCCATTCTTCCTCTTGTATTTTTCATTTTCAGTTCTGTATAATGTTACTTCTTTTTGGTCTTCGTACTTCACAGGGACTAAGCATGCAAAATGACCGTCAGAAAGAACAGTTATCCTATCGTCCATCTTTAAAAATTCAACCTCTTTCTCCCTACCTGGAGGTGGAGCCCCGAGGGGCTGACATTCTGTCTCCGGAATAAAGTCAAATTCTGTCAACTTTGATAACATTTACTCTGCTGGCGTCATCGGAAGCGTGCTGGTCTCGCATTTGCTTGATTGTGGGTTCGAATCCCGTGCGCCTCTCAGATTCCCAATAGTGATTGTTACCTGCCCCAGCAGTCCAAGTGCATTAGGGTAATGGTGATGGCTTCGGCCGCAGCTACTCGGCGCCTCCTGGCGTAGGCTCCTCACTTCCTCCTACATTTTCACAAAAGGAGAGCTGATATCCGCCGACACAGAAAGTGCCACAGTAGTGCGACAATCCAGAGTTACTTTCCAGAGGATCGTTGCCGGCCACTTTGGGGCTGCGGCTACCTAGTCGGAGAAACTCGAGGAGAGAGGATTACTGCTACTCTTTTCACACGTTTTAACTCCGGCAGACGACAACTTCTCTCGTTTCCATAACACTTAAGTTTCACGCGATGTAGTCGGTCCGGCTCGTACCCGCTCTTTGGCTGGTCCTGTCCCACTTCCTCTTGTGATTACCGCAGCTGAAGCCCCGCCCCGATTCTTCTTGCGCAGCCCCGCCCCCCAAAAGCGCCTTCGTAGTTGGACCCACAGTTTCTCCTAGAGAAACTCAGGTATCATCTGCAAAATTACGGTGCCTTGGTCCGCTGCAGTGCTGTCAATGGCTCGGCTAAAACGATGAGGATGGCGCATGCAGGTGCGCGTGCACACGCACGCACACACACGTATACACACACACACGTATACACACACACACGTATACACACACACGCACAAACACACAAGCACACACACACACACACACACACACAAGCGCACGCACACACACACAAGCGCACGCACACACACACAAGCACACGCGTACATACACACCAATCTGTCACAATATTGCAAAATCTCTTTTGATAATTACAAAATATGTTTATCATGAGATTACCACCTGTTGGATCCGGCATTTGCTGATATAATTTTACATTAGCTGACAGTTATATTTGTTCCTTTCTATTCAAGACATTAACTTCCAGACCTAATCTCACTCGTAGAGATTGCCAAGTCGATCTTGTTCTGATGTATCATGATCAGCTAATTCACAGCCGTAGGGTTGCTCTGATAGTTGTATTGTAAGCGACCCGCGGCCCCTTAGAATCTGACCACGGTCGTCAAGCTGGCCCATATCTTGTTTGGATAAGAGTTTGTAGTTTTCTGATTGGGACGAATGTTAAAATGGAAAACGCAACCTGTATTGTCAAATGATATTGTTTTGGTTTTAGTTTCGAAACCCCAGATAATGGGTGCATGCATCCAGTTAGTAGCAGTAATCATTGCGTCAATTTCTCGGTATGCTTTGGTCATGTTGCCATTGTCTTGAACACAAAAGGTGCGGTGTAACTCCTTTGTCCGACTGTACTTCATATTAGAATACGGACAACAGTGTAAGAGGGACAAAAAAATCATTGAATTACCTTTGTTTTAGCTTTTTATCCATGCGGAGTATTGACTGCAGAATTTCTGTGCAATCACTACTACAGTGAGTTCAGTGACACCTCTGCGGACGAGTTACCCAAAATGTTTAATATCGGAAACTAACCGGTCCTCGGAGGAATGTTTAATTTCTATATCAT
>NC_134789.1:36243122-36298122 GCF_046742065.1 Oratosquilla oratoria
GCTGCAGGGTCGCCAAGTGTTTTATCTGTAACCGTGTACAAAAGTGAAAGGAAGTTTGCCTGCGCGAGGCAGCTTCCTTTGCTTATAAGTGTGCATCAAGAAGTCACCAGACATCTCCCCCGTCACACACAAAAGGAGGAAAAAAACAAAACAAAACCCATAACTGGTTTTTACGTTGCTGGGTATAGGTCCTGAATAGGAAAAAAGAACCAAAAAGAAACCGAAAGTGGAATGCAAGAAAGTGCAGAAGCCTTGACCAATCACATTGTGACCTGGAACTGGAAGGCTGTCTACCCCCAGAGTCGCATCGTGTTCCGAGAGGTCTTGAGGAGCCCAAGTGGGGAATCCGAGCTCTTCCCCTCCGTCCTCGCCAACCCTCCCAGTGGCCCTGAGCGTGTGGTCAACCACTGGAGATAAATTTCACTACAAGCTCCCGACAGGAGGAAGAAGTTTTCGGGCTGAAAACGAAAAGAACTCCGGCAGGATGACTATCTCGTTTATCATACAGACGTAAGTGTCCAACAAAAGGAAAGGGGAATCGGAAGGAAGGGAAATGCCTAGTGTAGGCCTTATGGTCTCTTGCAGTCTCCTTCATTCTTATGTTATGACTGGAACAGGGTAAGGGGGAAGGAGTCTGTTGTAGGTTGGAAACAAGGATATGTTACACAAAGTTAAAAAGATAGATGAAGACGGGGGAAAATTTTTACTCGTTAAAAAAACTTGTTTATCTACTTTGAAAATATTCTATTCTATCCTGTTGAGTCTTTATTGTAGTTGTTCCTTTGTACATTATTATAGAATGTTGTATATCACCTACAAAAAATGTACTTTGAAGACTGTTAGGGGATAAAGTAATTTTTACAGATATTTGGGTAACATCAAAAAAATTTATACGACCCATATGGAGTTTTTAATTTATTTATTTTTATTTATTTTTTCTAGGGTAGAAAGGGCTAATAGTGGTGCTAGAGAACAAAGTCTAATGTCTGTAGTACTTCCGTAGCGCACTGAGTAAATATTGTTGCAAAAGACTTTTTCTCTCTCAAGAAAGGCACTACGCCTTGACCTGAGCGGGGACCCCAGTCCCCTCGACAATGAATAGGTTAAGTAGAAGGTATTGTTATGAAGGAATCGACTCCATCAGCCTTGGGGTGAAACAGGCAAGAAATAGGTGTTTGGGATGGAAGTCGAGGAGGGAGGGAAGGGAAGGGAGGGGTTGTAGGGAGAGAGGGAAGGGAAGGAAAGGGAAGGGATGGGAAAGAGTGCAGGTCGGCAAAAAAAAAAAAAAAAAAACACGTTATGGAAAGTGTCAGCAGCTGTCTTTCAAACTGGGCCAGTAGAATACACGAGTCAAGTGTCTTATGGGGTGATGACTTTATTTTATTTATTTATTTATTTATTTATTTATTTTTTTATTTATTTACTTTTTTTAGTGCGTTCTAGTTTCGAACAGTAGTAAACATAATCCAGACTGACACATACAAATGATGGTGTATATAATGTCGAGGTCTAGATTCGTATCCTTGAATAATGCTGTCGGATATTGGTATTGATACTAACACCAGTGCTAATGATTCGATAATGACAATATCAGGACTGAAGACTAGAACCTTGAATTACATATATTCTTCGTAAAAATGAGGGTATGTTCGTGATGCTAATTCTGATGATTGCAGATGTGATCCAATAGAAGCGTTTAGGTGTCTAGATTTGGTTTCAGAGCTTAGAAAAAAAAAAAAACTTAGAGGCGTGCCATGGTGGAAGTGAGGGGATGCCGAGTTGAATGAAGCAGCTTCGCGACAGCTGGAATGAAAAGCAAAGTGCCAGGAAGAAGAAAAGGTGGGCGGGGGGAGGGGGAGGGGCGAACTAGACAAGAAGCAAATTTCTCTTCTGAAAGAACGCTGGTGGGTCGTTTGACACAGTGCAGCAAAATATTCACGGCAAATCGTTTTGCCGCTGTTCCAAGGCATGTAATCACCTATGCACGTCACACACAATAAAAAAAAGAGAGAGAAAAGACTGCAGTCGTTTCCTTGGTAACAGCCAAGAAAAAGATAGTCCCCCGCAACTGTCTGGAACCCGGAACGGCGATGTCCAAATTTGGGGGGACCTTAATGGCGACAATTGGTGGAACGTCGAGGATGCCACTTGGCCAAAATAGCCGCGACGGTGATGTCACGCTGGGAAATACTCGCCTCACGACCACACCAGCACATCCGCACCCATCCACACCCACCCACTCACCCTACCTTCCTTCTTACCTTCCCAATTTCCCACCTTCCTTCCTACCTTCCTTCCTTCCTTCCTACCTTCCTTCCTTCCTTCCTTCCTTCCTTCCTACCTTCCTTCCTACCTGAACCCCCATCCTCATCTCTCTCTCTCTCTCTCTCTCTCTCTCTCTCTCTCTCTCTCTCTCTCTCTCTCTCTCTCTCTCTCTCTCTCTCTCTCTATCTCTCTCTCTCTCCCCCCTTCCTCTCTCTCTCTCCCCTTCCTCTCTCTCTCTCTCCTTCCCCCCCTCTCTCTCTCTCCTTCCCCCTCTCTCTCTCCTTCCCCCCTCTCTCTCTCCTTCCCCCCTCTCTCTCCTTCCCCCCTCTCTCTCTCCTTCCTCTCTCTCTCCTTCCTCTCTCTCTCTCCTTCCCCCCTCTCTCCTTCCCCCCTCTCTCTCTCCCTCTCCCTCTCTCTCTCCCTCCCCCTCTCTCTCTCCCTCCCCCTCTCTCTCTCTCCATCCCCCTCTCTCTCTTCCTCCCCCCTCTCTCTATCCCTCCCCCCTCTCTCTCTCTTCTCTCTCTTTCCTCTCACCCCTACTCATCTCCCCTTTCCTTTCTCTTTCCAGCTCTACACTTTTCCCTCTCCCCAGCTTCCCTGTCCCTATCTACCCCCTTCCCCCTCTCCCCTTTCCCTTGTCCCCTCTCCCCACTCCATCTCTACAGCTCTACATCGCAAACCAAATCGATCTGAAATAAGGATAGTTTTGGCGAAGGTAATGTAGGAAAATATTGTCAGGGGGAGGGGACACGCACACGCGCACACATGCATATATACACTTACACACGCGCACATACCGATGAGAAGGAAGGAAACACTGGTACACGTACCTGCATCATGCAGGAACCAACACAAGGAGATATGTCAACATAAGTGTGTAGAGGAGGTGTGTGTGTGTGTGTGTGTGTGTGTGTGTGTGTGTGTGTGTGTGTGTGTGTGTGTGTGTGTGTGTGCGCGTGCGTGCGTGTATTCACTTGGTCTTTGGATCTCGTGTTGGACTCGTGATAGACAGCTATTTCCCTCCTGGTAGAGAGCTCAGAGCTCGTAGGTCCGATATATGGGTAATGCTATGACCTTACACACACACACACACACACACACACACACACACACACACACACACACACACACACACACACACACACACACACACACACACACACACACACACACACACACACACACACACACACACACCCAACTCCCCGCCCACGAGAGTCAGAGTAACGACCTGAAGCGCAGCGGTACCGAAATAATTTCTGCCCTGGGCAGGATTCGAACCAGGAACTCTAGGCCACTATCGTGGCAGTTCAGTGCTCTACCAACTGCGCCACTGTGTGTGTGCGTGTGTGTGTGTGTGTGTGTGTGTGTGTGTGTGTGTGTGTGTGTGTGTGTGTGTGTGTGTGTGTGTGTGTGTGTGTGTGTGTGTGTGTGTGTGTGTGTGTGTGTGCGTGCGTGCGAAGAATGTGACCCTGAAAGGGAGGTGTCGTCACATACAGTAGTTGGGGTGTGGCTTTGGGCTGAGTAGCGTCGCCTCAAGACGCGGCGCCGAAGAAAGCAGTCAGAGACTCCAAGTCACAAAACTACATTCTTGGGGCAGGTTCTGGAGTACCGAGAGTAGAGGAGTAGGCGGCCTGGCCTGGCCTATGTGGACGGAGAACGTAGAGTATGGCTGCGGTCCCGTTTATACATACATATACCAAAGGCTTTTTCCCCCTTATAAGGGAGATGGCCAAAAGACAAAGGCACAGAAACCACTCCCACCCAATCCATCCCGTACATACTCTTCTCCCCTCTACCCTCTTCCCTCCCTCTTATCTTGGCACCTCCTGGATGATGGATCCCGTTTATAACTGAGATAAACTCGGTTTTGTTGTGGTGAACTTCGTAGATTAGTTGTACACTCCGTGGGGTGAGTGGGGGGGGGGAGGTTCTTGATTTGGGGTCTCGATCGAGACAGTGTTCAGGTGATGGGCGCGAACCTTGGCTGAATAAAATCGCGTGCAGACAACCACAAGGTTTGTGTGCATGGACGTGAACCCATGTGCGTGGACGTGAGCCCATGTGCGTGGACGTGAATCCATGTGCGTGGACGTGAATCCATGTGCGTGGACGTGAATCCATGTGCGTGGACGTGAATCCATGTGCGTAAGGAACTGTACCCTTCGTCGGCTTCTGGGTCACGTGGGTGGTTGTGCCCAAGGCGAGACTGTTTTGCTCGGTCGAGGCGGATTTCCTGCCCCACAACCAACCAAGGTCGTTTGGGTAAAACAAAATACATGAAGAACGGCATCGTACATTTTTGTTCCGTGGGTCCGCCCAGTATCTTTCTCTCCGTCTCTCTTCCCTCCCTCTCTCTCATCTTTCTATATATATATATATATATATATATATATATATATATATATATATATATATATATATATATATATATATATTTTATCGAAGTACAGGTGTTAGCTTCTATGACAACAGGAATGTCTTCTATGACAACATGAATGTTCTTTTTTTAACGAATGAGCAATAACTCCCGAGTCCTTGGAATTAATTTTGTATAGAGGTAGGCTAATCCCGATATTCTAGTAAAAAAAAAAATAATAATAAAGTGATAATAAAAATAATAAATTAATAAATAAAAAGATAAATGTACAGTTAAAAATAAATAATGATAAAAAATAGAAATAAAGAAATATTATAAATAAAAAATGGGTGTTGTGTTGAAAAGGAGGGGGGAGGTGAGTGGGTGGGTGGTAGGGAAACCATGGCGAGTGGCACAGCACGGACCCCGAATTCACGCACCAACGTTCCGGATCCGCGTGGGACAACAATAGGAGAGCATCCTCGTGTGCTGGCGAGGGAGGAAGTTAGGAGAAAAAGGGGAGGGAGGGGAGCGTGATTTCGGCTGCGTTGTGACATTTCGTAAACACACAAACCCGGTCCAAATATGTCGTAATTGTTGGAACCGGTGAGACTTGATGACCGTCGGATTAGTGGTGTCTGTAATACTGGAGAGATGATGGAAGTAATGGCGCTGGGAAACGCGGTATTAAGTAATGGTAATGGCTTGTGTCGAATGCGATGACCAGCAAACAATGTGTAATGACGACAATAAAGAAGTGGGAAAGCTTTATTGTTCTCTGGTATTGTATCGAAAAAAAATCCCATATAAGGACGGGCGCGTGTGTACATGTGTGTACATGTGTGTACGTGTGTACATGTGTACGTGTGTGTACATGTGTGTACGTGTGTACATGTGTGTACATGTGTGTACGTGTGTACACGAACATGTATACATGGAAATAACTTCATTAACTCTATAAGATGTTAGTCCCTCATGGGCAAAGAATGAAGAGTTTAGTACCCATGGATCGGTCTATATACTACTTCTGAGCTCTCATCCGGAGGAGTAATGACTGTCGATCACAACTCCAGCATGTGATCCAAGACGATGAGAAGTGACTCCATGCGTACGCCCCCACATGCATGCATGCATGAATCCACGATTGCATTCCTGAAGACTCGACTTTTATAACGGGTCCCTGACGATGGTACTTCTGAGTACTATAATCTTGTCACACAAAAAAACCGTTGCATATTTTTGCGAACGGTTATTTTCTTCACAAAAAAAAAAAAAAAAAAAAAAAAAAAAAAAAAAAAATCTGGGGGATGGTATTTCTGAACACGAAAACATCCGAAGTGTTACAACGAAACTCGATAACCGCACGAAATCATGACCCGTGACGTAGTTGCGAGGATGATTGAAACGCGTTTATCATTGGTTGGTTTATCATGAACGACTTGACGTCACTGAGTACAGTGTGTATTATACACGCCCACTGCATTCGAGTCCAGGTCTCGTGTACTGATACAACGCATCGTTGTATTTCGTAGTGGCATCCAGGAGGTGCCAAGATGGGAGGTAGGGAAGAGGGTAGAGGGGAGTGGAGTATGTAGGGTATGGAATGGGTGGGAGTGGTTTATATGCCTTTGTTTTTTGGCTACCTCCCTTTTAAGGGGGGGAAAAGCCTTTGGTATATGTATGTAGAATTAAGATCGCTTGTCCTCATCATTACCAGTGGCCCCTCTTTCTGGGTAAGAAATGGTAAACATTTTGCCATCTGATAGAGGAGGTTGTCTTTGCCCATATTTCCACCACAATTAGATTGCTTCCAAGCTTGCAAGAACAAATGGAGTGTACCCACATGTAATGGTCCAGGAAGATGAACAACGAAACGATCATTTTCAAAAGCAGTCATCTCCCTCACTTTCATCGAGAGGTGCAACCTTGACGGGCTGGCACTTGGTCTTCGTACTGAGCCCAATGTCTCTCTAGCAACTGGAGACTGCTTTCTTCCTACAGCTTTCGGTCGGTGGCACAGAAATGGACAAAAGTCCAAAGTTTACCTCCCAGGGAGATAGATGGGATGGCTCGAGGACCTTTGCCAGTCGCTGCGGGGCTGCGGGTTTTATGCGTAGTGGAACTCGAGACAACAATCCTTATTCCAGGGAGCGCCTGCGTGCACGCCCACGGTCACCAAAAATGGGCGCCCTCTTGGTCCTCACTAATTAAGACCAACTCTGTCGGGGATTACCTTATGAGCAAGTTCAAGGCTCCTCAAGCCGGCTGAGCGAAAGTAGTCTTAGCTGAGGTTCAGGGATAAAGCAAGTTACTAGTGTTGTAACATTCCCTTTATCTACATACGGTTATGGTTGTGATCCTCCATGAGGAGATTTGATGTCGTAAGCATTCGAGGCGCGACAACAAAGTCTTGCAGAGGCTTCAGCTCTTTGGGAAAATAAGGTTGGGGGAAAGGGAAGGGGGGAGAAAGTGATGGGGAGAGAAAGGGAAGGGGAAGGGGAGAAAGGGAAGGGGAGAAAGGGGAGAAAGGGAAGGGGAAGGGGGGAGAAAGGGAAGGGGAAGGGGGAGAAAGGGAAGGGGAAGGGGAGAAAGGGAAGGGGAGAAAGAACAAAAATAGGGATGGAGAGACAGGGATGGAGGGATTACACGCGATTTGTCATCAAGGACCGACTTCCTGAAAAGCTTTGTCCTGTTGAATACGACCGTCGAGACTACCTTTAAGCCAGAATCGGGGATATCCCTTCGAACATACAGCACAGCAGATCCTCGTAGCAGGTGAACCTCGTTTGCGCCACGTGTAGCAGGCGCACTCGTCCAGGGTACACCCAAATATCGAAACTATAACATTTGTTCAAAAGTTCCTCCTGGCTTCGGTTCCTCGTGCAGTGATTACGGAGTCGAAAGTAGGACGTCTATAAGTTTTGCGAGAAGTGCAACAGCAACAGCAGCAGCAACAGCAACAGCATCGACGAACTTCGTATCAGTTGTTCAGATGTCACCGTTGTTTGCTTCCCATGCACTAGCGATCTCGGGTGTGCGCTTGCGTTGTGTGCGTGATTCACCATTGTGTTGGATCACGTGTTAGACTCGTGATCGACAGCCATTTCCCTCCCGGAAGAGAGCTCAGAGCTCGTATATAACCGATCTATTGGTAATGCTGTGACCTTACACGCGCACACCCAAATCCCCGCCCACGAGAGTTGGAGTAACGACTCGCAGCGCAGCGATACTGACATCATTTCATCCCTGGGCGGGATTCGAACCCGAACCGCGGGAGTGGCGGCCGGGAACTCTACCAAATGCGCCATCGAGTTTTGTGTGTGTGTGTGTGTGTGTGTGTGTGTGTGTGTGTGTGTGTGTGTGTGTGTGTGTGTGTGTGTGTGTGTGTGTGTGTGTGTGTGTGTGTGTGTACGCGCGCGCGCGCGTGTGCGCTTCTGAAGTTTGAGATTATTCTTGCGTGTTTGTGCGCGGTCCTTGTTCACATGTCAGAGTGTGGTGTGGACGTGGCAAACGCTTGTTAAAGAAATTCTATTCTTGAATTTATGTACGACTTTACAACGTTGTCTCGGTTGCATTTTTGGCTTTTATAATGTGTTAACATTTTCTTAAGTTCTGCTTCGGTCGCACCTCGGTTTGGATAATGTGTTAAGCATGAACGAGCCGCTTACTCGTACCTAATTGCTCGTACTTGAACCAGATTTTAGCTTGTGGGGAAAACTTCGCACTCTCCCTCCATCTTGTTCCCGGTGCTCGTGATGCTCGTGGCGTTTATGATGTTGATCCTCGTCCTCGTCCCCATTCTTCTCGTCCTCTCCCTACTCCTCATCCTCAATTCTTCTCGTCCTCTTCCTATTCCTCCTCCTCCTCCTCATCCCTCATTCTTCTCGTCCTCTTCCCACTCCTCCTCAACCCCCATTCCTCTCGTCCTCATCCTTCTCCTCCCCATCCCCATGATCCTCATCCTATTCTTATCCATCTCCCATCCTCATCCTATTCATCCCCATCCCACATTTTCCTCATCTTCATCCCCAATCCCCTCGTCATGATTCTAGTCCTTCCCCTCCCCCTTATTTACTCCCCTCTTTCCTCCCTGTATTTCCCCTCTTCCCGTCTCCGTTCTTTCCTACCTCTATTTCCCTCTCTTCCCGTCTCCCCTCTCTTTCCTCCCTCTCCCCGTCTCCCTTCTCTCTCCCCGTCTCCCCCACCCCCGTCATCACGACGGTTTCACCGCGCTTTGCGGTTGCCCTCTTGAGTCACGCGCCCGTCCTCCGCCAATCGGGTGGAGGCCCCTTGACTCTAGTGTTCAAGTGCCACTCGTTTCTCTCCAAGACGTCACGAGTCAGAATTCTTCAAGAAATCAGTTTTTTTTTTCTTTTCTTTTTTTTTTTCGTTCCGTCGATGAATACATTTTTTGGACTCTTCAGTGCCATGAGCTGGCCACAGCGTCACGGGCTGGCCTGAGTGCCACGGAGGCAGTGCCTCGGGCTGACCAGAGTAGATCGCCTCCAGGCATGTCCAGCTCTCCGAAGATTTCACTCGCCATCTGTCCACTAACTAATAAAACTTTAATTGCACCTCGTGGCCGTTCACAAGGCCTACGTTCTGCTGCCCCTTCAGCCGTTCGACAGCTACGATCCCCAGCAAGGGAACGTGCAAGAGCTCTTCCCCAGAACGGATCAGAGATCTCCAGAATCCATCGCAAACGTAATCAGTGTCGATGAACAGAAGCTTCCGGCTCCCTTACCAACCCTACATTTTGCAGGATTTTAATTTTTTTATTTTTACTTTTATTTTATTTTTTTTATTTTATTTTGTGGGTAAATATAAATGTGGGTAAAAGTAAGGTGATGAGGTGTACAAGGGGTGAAAGTGGCAGTAGACTGGAAGTGAACATTAAGGGAGAGCGACTGGAGGAAGTGGATAGTTTTAGATACTTGGGTGCAAGTGTAGCAGGAAAAGGTGGAGTGAAGGTGGAGGTAGAATGTAGATTGAGAGAAGCGAGTAAATGCCTTGGTGGTTTAAAGAGTGTAATGAGAAATAGACATTTGGGAATGGATGCGAAGAGGAGACTGTATGAAGGAGTGATTGTGCCAACAGCACTGTATGGGGCAGAAACGTGGAACATAAGAGAAGAAGAGAGAAGGAGTTTGAATGTGTTTGAGATGAGGTGTCTGAGAAGTATGGTGGGGGTTACTAGGCTAGATAGAGTGAGAAATGAGGAGGAGAACAGGGGTGAAAAAGGATTTGGGAGAGAGGGTTGATGAAAGAATATTAGGATGGTTTGGACACATGGAAAGAATGAGTGAAGAAAGACTAGTAAAAGAGGTATGGAAGGCAGATGTGGAGGGAGTGAACATGAGGGGACGTCCTAGGATGAGGTGGATGGATGGGGTGAAGAGGGCTTAAAGGAGGAGGGAAATTATTGTTGAGGAAGGAAGGGAGAGGACGGAAGACAGAGGTGAGTGGAGAATGGTTGTATATGGATGATGTTGTGACTGCATGGGGAGAAATGGGCAGGGGGGGTGGGGGTGGGGTAGTGTGTGTGAGTGAGTTTTGACGCAGCCCGAAGGGATTTCTCCCCGTCCTCTCCTTATATGCAAGGGGGGACGGAGAGGGGGGGTCGCCTATTAAATGAAGCGGCCTTGCTGTGGATGTGCTGTGTCCTGCGACACTGCTTCTGACCCAGGGCGTTGGGCAGGGTGCAGGGATGACCCGTCATCCAGGAGGTGCTCAGATGAGAGGAAGGGTGGGAGGGGTGTGGAGTGTATTTAGGGATGAAATGGGTGGGAGTGTTTTTATGCCTTTCCCTTTTTGGCTACCTCCCTTGGAAGGGGGAAAAAGCCTTGGTATATGTATGTATGTATGTATTTTATTTTAAGATCGTTTGGAAGCGATTAGGAAAGAAACTAATTCGTGGGTGGCAGTGAAGAGACTAAATATTAGTAATTATGGAAGACCTGTGTGTTGCGTCACTGTATACCACGCATGCAAGGAAAAGTGTCAAAGCTCCAGTCCTACAAACCCAACAGTTTGACCATTGTAATGTACGCAACCCTTCCACCCATGCGCGCGCGCGCACACACGCATACGCACGCACACGCACGAACACGCACACACACGGGCACATACGCTCACACACGCACACACGCACACGCACACACACACACACACACACACACACACACACACACGCCCGCACACACGCCCGCACACACGCACATTCGCGCGCACACACGCGCACACGCACACATCACTAACTCTCTGAAAGCTGTTAACTTCTTCGCTCTGGTGTGAGTACTGAAAAGGTGAAAAAAGTGTAAGTGCGCCTGTATTTGTATGCGTGTATATACAAACATATACAGCATATAAATGTGTGTGTGTGTATAAGTTTGTGTGTGTGTTTAAGTTTGTGTGTGTATAAGTTTGTGTGTGTGTGTATAAGTTTGTGTATGTGTGTAAGTTTGTGTATATGTGTATGTGTGTACGTGTGTATATATGTATATAC
This sequence comes from Oratosquilla oratoria, assembly GCF_046742065.1. Lineage (NCBI taxonomy): Eukaryota > Metazoa > Arthropoda > Malacostraca > Stomatopoda > Squillidae > Oratosquilla > Oratosquilla oratoria. The sequence goes on from NC_134789.1 coordinate 36,254,252, forward strand.
GTGTGTGTTTGTGTGTATATGTATATATATATATATGTGTGTGTGTGTGTGTGTGTGTGTGTGTGTGTGTGTGTGTGTATGTGTGTGTGTGTGTGTGTGTGTGTATGTGTATGTGTGTGTGTATGTGTATATATATATATGTGTGTGTGTGTGTGTGTGTGTGTGTGTGTACATAAACAAACTGGCGGCAGCCATTAAGGAAATGTGCCACCCGGTACCGTAAGAATTGCTGAAGGATAAGGTGTGACACACAAGTGAACAAAAGAGCCTGGCGACGGCCAGTATCATTGTGCCAGCCGATATGGAAGAGTCCATGACCTGCTTGTTTACATTTGCTAAGGGGCTTGAGTGTTACTCAGGCACTGCGATTCTAGAAAGGTAGTAACTGCCACCAGAAGTGACAACTGTCACTGAAAAAGATTCTGCAGTTCCTCGAGGCATAACGGTGTGTACTGGAATCCTGGCAATTCGACACAACTCGTCGATCATCATCCTCCCCCGCCAACAACTCTGGTCAACGAGCTCTATCACTCGTCTTCCCGCGCGCGCAGACTCTGTATTCTTTGATGTGCGGATTCCTCGGTCATCAGATGGTCTTGTCTCATCCCGTAATGGCCGCGTCGTCCACACACACACACACACATTCTCGCCGAGCCGTTATATCTGTCCGGCTCCTGTTCCCGGCCGGCCGGCCGCCGGGGTCTCGTGCAGACGCAACTGCGCATGTCGGCGGCAGTAACCTACCCCCCTGAGCCGTATCGCCCTTATGCGATGTGACGAAACGGGTGATGATCCTTTGGCAGGTAGACTACGCGCGGTGGCCACCTGTTCCTGATTTTGGGGCATTTCATCTTGCTTCCTACATGCGCCGCGTGGGTCGGGGGCGGTAGGCTAACCTCAGGGTTGTCTCTGATGAAAATATCACTTTCCGTCACGATTGTGAAGGCGCGTGGGAGGAAAAACCCTGGTTAACCAACATGTCGATCTTTGATTGAGTCTTGGGGTCGGTGAGGTTCTTTGGGGGGGGGGTGAGAGGACGTTGGGGTGGGGGGGGATGAGGACGTGGGGTTCTCCGCTTCTCGAAGGACCCCGCAGGTTCTCATGACCCGCATAAATTCCGTGGCTTGGTGTCTGTGTGTCTTCTGTTGATGGTTCTTTGTGGCGTCGGTTATTCTGTTGTATGTAAATATTAGGTCGACACAGCCAGGCCCGAGGTCACTCGTCCACAGAATGGTGCCAGAACGAAGATCAAACATTGGACTCGTCTTCTGTGTTTGTCGAGTCGATGGCCCCTTCCCTTGTAAACACAGAAGGTATAGAAGTACCCTGTAGTCTTGGACCGGATATGCTAAAACCACATTCGTCGAGTTGTAGAATGCTTCAGACTTCGGTGTCATAGTATTCCAACAACATTCTTTAGGGTTATGTCAATTAAAGTGTGGTTTAGATTAATCAAGACTAAGGGCTTGATTAATCTAAATCACACTTTAATCGACATGACCATCATGGGATACGGACATCACAAATTTGATCTAATAAATACTTTCGGGATTTTAGTAACACCCTTACGGACCAGAGTATCACAGCATTGTTTTATGATTGGAAGTTGATCTTAAAGAATAACAACGATCACTTAACTTCTACAATATTTTCATAACATGCTCCTGTATCATCACCTCTGACCCCGTCTCTTCGGTGCGAAATTGTTCCCAAGGATAGAAGCGCTGGTATCGGCGAGTAATTATAATCCAATTTCTTTTACATGAAGTCCATATACTTTAGCTACAACACTAATTTGCTGAAGAATGAAATTGAACGAGGGACACCGTATGGCCTAAGACGAATCTTGTAATTGGAAGAGTTTCTATATCCAAGCCAGTTTGGAAAGTCAAGTTCTTTGACTCTTTGTGGTGACCATGGGAACAGAATCTAACGATGTGATTTTGTTTAATCATGACCCATTACTACGGCATTTTTGTACGTCGTCGCTACCTGGCATCAAGGCAGCCCACGAGAAAGTGCCGAGGAACTTTCTTATCCGTACTGAGAAGATAAAGATGCTTCCAGACCTCGCACAAAAACGCGAAAAGCAGAGAACCACACCTGATAATCCCCTCCTTCGAGGGTTAGTGCAGTAGCCCTGTTGTGAAGCCCTTGGAAGTAATGACGGGGTTATTTCTGACTGGAAGTAATTATCAGAAAGACGAAGCGCCTTAGGCCCTACGAACTCGAATGACTGTCTTGCCTCAGGTGGACTCTGCGAGACTGTGAGAAGAGAACGAGACTGTGAGAAGGCTTCATCGGATATTTCTCAGCGGACTCTCTCCTCTCTCTCTCTCTCTCTCTCTCTCTCTCTCTCTCTCTCTCTCTCTCTGTCTCTCTCTGTCTCTCTCTGTCTCTCTCTGTGTGTGTGTGTGTGTGTGTGTGTGTGTGTGCGTGTGTGCGTGTGTGTGCGCGCGTGTGCGTGTGATTCTCCATGGTCTTGAATCACGTGTTGGACTCGGGATCGACAGCTATTTCCCTCCCGGAAGAGAGGTATATGACCGATGTATGGGAAATGTTGTGTATGTGCGTGCGTGTGTATGTGCGTGTTTCTGTATTTGTATTATTGGGGACTCCTCAACCTGGCCATTGACATAACAGAACTGTGCGAAAATGTCTTCAGTCGAATTTGGGATATTTCTATATACAATACTTCTTTCACGGCAAACATTGTGCATTAAAGAAACCAATTCCAGCAACAACAACAACAACAACGGAGGATACATTTCCATAGTTTTGGTGTGTTCTGGGCCAGGTTTGGATGTCCGCAGTATTCCGTGGTGAGGTGCTTAGGCCAGGTGGTCCTTAGCTCCGGCAGAGGGAATCTCTTCTCTTAGCATCGTACATCCCTGACGATCGACGTAGTTGCGTTTACCTCGTAATTCATTGCGACATATTAGATTTTGTTTTTCTTCTATTATAGAAGCTTCTTTCTATTGGAAGGATGAAATTAGTAAATTTCCCATATTAGGAACAAAGTTCCGGATATGAGAAGCACTTCCAAGTGTTATGAAACTTTTCTGAAAAACGTTTTTCGTTCCAAATGAAGATTGACGAATTTGTAGTTATACAGAAAATTCCTGTACAGTATATATATATCGAGTGCAGACTTCAGCACGGGTTTCTCGTATATGACCTACGCGTTTTTATACGCCGAGCTTTTGTTTGTTCGACTATAATAGGTGTGGCTTGCAACAGTGCCGTTTTTGTTATAAATTATCCAGTCTCCTAGGCTCACTTCGTCATTAAGTCGTATATTTTCTACACCGAGACTGGTAGTGTTGAACTTTGTGTTTTCTTGTAACTTGTCTGTCTGTCTGTCTGTCTTTGTTCGTTCTGCTTGCCCATGCATGTTTGCATACGTGGGAACGCATGCCTTTGGCTGCGCTTGCATATGTTTATTTCTGCGTTCATTACATGCGTACGTGTAATTTCTAAAGTATTTTCTAGTTTGCGTTTGTGCGTGCGTGCGTGTGTGCTCATCAGTAGTCTTGCAAGTCTGCAATAGATGCTTTTGGGTTCCCAAATTCCCCAAGGGTCCTTGAAATTTTGGTTGTCTATAGGCTTTGGTTTGATTTTTGTCTACGTAGGTAGCTTTGCCTACCACTTGGAATGCGTTCCAGCTTCCTACAACTCTTTCCAGGAACCTGAATTTTTTTTTTCTACTTTCGTTCCTTCTTTCTTCTTTCTTTCATTCCTCTCGCTCCCATTGTCTCCTTTTCCTTTTTTCTTTTTTTCTTTTCCATGGTATCTTTAGCACTTTAGCTCTGCCTCCCTCCCTCCCCTTTTCGCTTCCGTTGAGAAATTTTCCTTAGTGCAGTTTCTTGATACCTGCTCTGTGAGTTCTCTCCTATGATCAACCTTTCCTCCACAGAATCTTAATACAAGGGTTACCATTTTTTCTAATCACTGTGCGTGTGTGCGTACGCGCACCTATGTGTTCGCGTGTTTGTGGTTCTGTTGTGTTTTCAAAGCGGATGATTTGAGCAAGACACGCTTGAAGACACACGGGAGAACGCCTGGCGCGCAATTGTCGTGGCGGGGAAGTTTCGTTCAGATAAACCCAGTCACGTAACACTGATGATGCCATTCTTCATATGTCAATGCCTAAGACTGTTCTCGGTCTCGGGAGTATCTAAACGTCTGAATTTCTCATTCTTTGGAATGGAAACTTTGTGTAGTAGAAAATCGGTGTTTCTATTATCCAGGAGCTTCGGGAATTCGGAATTTGTTGTTCTGGATATTTCTGATTTGTGGGGATTTCTAAGAGAAATCAGATATTTGTGGCCTGCAATAAATAATACAAAGTTTCCCGCGACAAAAAAAAAAAAGAAAAAAAAAAAAAAACTCTGGCGTCAGTGGTGTATGTATTTTTATCCCATTTACAAATGGGAGGGTTGCCCACAACTGAATGAAATAATCTGGCGGCAGTCTGACCATATGTCCAGTTGTGAAGGAGTGAACGTGAGCAAGGTATGCTATATATTTTATCAAAGGCGGTCCCCAACCAACATTTCAATATGGTGGCATTCCCCTTAGATTTTTTTTCCAAACCGAACACTAATTCCTTCAGATGAAGACGGGACCCTTTTCTTGAGTGTGACCTCGGCCAACCGAAAACCCGTTCAAGTAGAAGACCCTACCACCATTCCCCACCCACCCCCACCTCTCAACTGAACGAGACAAGTTTTCGATTTACCACATTTGTGTAACCGCATTGAAGAAAGCTAATAAACCATCGTTAGGGGGCAGGGGGAGGGGAAGGGGAGAGACTGGTGAAAGGGAAAGTGATGGTCTGCCGCACTGAAATAACGAGAATCTTGGGGGTCTTCGTGGACACTTATCACGGTTCATCAAACTCGTACATTGCAATGCATTACGTTGCAGTGAGTCTGATGCAGATGTTGCGTGTTTCAATCCACTATCAAATGGCCTTTGTTTACCTTTTCACTTTCTCTTTTTCTTCATCAACCTTCTCCAGATAGTTTTTCTTCAACTCTTGTAGTCGTCCTCTTCACTGTATTTCCACTATGGTTCCTTTGTTTTGGCATTTGTCATATTCTCCTGCATTTCCTTGTGTCCAAATTCCTCCACGTCTTTCCTCCTATTTCTCATCTTCCCTTCTTTGTCTTAACTCTACACTCCTCGTCCATCTGGTTCCCTTTCCCATTTCCTGTCTTCTTTGCCACACACTGCATCCTATTTTTTTCATCCTGTCCTCTTCCTGTTAACCTTATCTGTACCATTCTTTCCTATACTTGATTTTGTTTTCATCACCTTTTCTACACCTTTACCCTTGACCTACCATTCGTATCTTCACTTCCTCCACCTCTCTCTCTCTCTCTGTCTCTCTCTCTCTCTCTCTCTCTCTCTCTCTCTCTCTCTCTCTCTCTCTCTCTCTCTCTCTCTCTCTCTCTCTCTCTCTCTCTCTCTCTCTCTCTCTCTCTCTCTCTCTCTCTCTCTCTCTCTCTCTCTCTCTCTCTCTCTCTCTCTCTCTCTCTCGTTCACTTACCCACTCGCTCATTCACACGCACATGTACACATACACAGTACACGCACATGTACACAAGAACACAGGTAACAGGCACATATGCACGCAAACACGCGCACACATACATACATAGTACACACACATACACACCACACACAGGTAACACGCACATGCGCACGTACTCGCACACACACACACACACACACACACACACACACACACACACACACACACACACACACACACACACACACACACACACACACACACACACACACACAAATAGATAAACACACTATATGCATAACTACATACACACCTACCTACCTCTGTATGTATCAAGTTACCTCGATGTATATATATCTGGTTACCTACACGTATACCTACTTACCTGCATATACACAAGTATCTGATTACCTACAGTACAAACTGCTACTGATTCGCAGTCTCTAGTCTTTTGACCATAGTGTCACCTGCCTCCCGCCCCAGTTGCTGCGCAAGACCGCCCGAACTTGTGTGCAGTCTTGCTCCGGCCCGCTCCGGCCCGCCCCGCCCCGCCCTGGCCCGCCCCGGCCCAGGCACTGCCGCTCCCTCTTTCCGCCTTTCTCCGGCTCCACTTCCTTATCCACCCACGTGTCACGTCCGCCTCCTCCAGCCTCCAATGTCTCTCACCTTTTCACTTCCTTTTCCTCACTCTTCCTCCTCCCTTGCCTTCTCCTCCTCATCCTTCTTGTATAAGAACGTAAGAATGAAGGAGACTGCATGAGATCATAAGGCCTACACTAGGCAGTTCAGTTTCCATTACCACCTGTTATACATATCCACTTAGTTGTCTAACTTTCTCTTCCTTTTTCTTCTTCCCCAGTCTCCCTCCCAGTCTGATTCCCTTTTCGCATCTATATCTTCTTGCCCTCGTTTCCCTTCCTTTTACCTCCCTCTTCCTCCTGTCACTTCCCGGTTTTGGTCTTCTCTTCTCCCTTTCTCTTCTTTTCGCCTTCTCTTTTCCCTCCCCCACCTCACACCCAAGGTTAACCCGGTTGGGGCTCTCTGAAACTGTGACCTTCACCTCCTGTACAAATGCGTTGCCCTTTCCTCTCTTCCTCGTCCCTTCTGCCCTTCTGAACTTGCCCCCAAAATGTCTCCCTTCCAATTCTCGTCTCTTACTTCCTCACTTTCATTACCTCTAATCCTTTCGTTATGTCTTGTGGCTTGTACAACTATTCTACCTGTCGGCAGATGATCGTTTCGATGAGAAATTCTCCTTCCGAACTCGTAAGGAACTTGTCTGGGTTAACATAAGAATAAAGGAGACTGCAAGAGACCATAGGGCCTACACTAGGCAGACTCTTGTCTCTGCGATTCCTTTCCCGGCCACAATTTCCACAAATTACCCATCCAACCCCATAATTACCCATCCAACCCCATAATTACCCCCGCCCCCAACCCCAGGTCCACTCTGGTCAACGCCGACCTATAACGTAATCTGCGGCATCTGGGCTATACTATAATGACCATTCCGCCAATCGTTACATACATCATACCAACTACCGCTTCCGCTCAAAGATCTTTCCTTGGAATTCTTTTCCTCTGAATGCCCCTCTACTTTTAATCTTGTTCACATCGGTACACAGTAAATGCCCGTAATCTGCTTATACAGATGTGGAACTTTTGTATAACATATGCCGAAATATACTGTTCAAGAAACGTATGCAGTGTGGATTAAGACTGTCATGGACCATCAGGAACTTAAAATAGTCTCTTCAAATTCCACTAACTGATAACTCACAATAGCAAGTAATGTTCCCCAGACCTTTCCGAAGATTCCTCTGTGGAAAAGGGTCGGACTGTCATGTACTTACATACATTTGTCAAAAACTAAACTCTGAAACTTGCAGCTTTATTCTACCATACTGTTACGTAGCACTTGTTCACGGTTTATAAGAGGAGCAGTAGGTGAACACGCAAATACAATACAATCTACAATGTCTATCGAGGTGTCTTATGATGCACTATTTGTGGTTTTGGATATTTAAACTTCCTGTGAAGAAATGTAGACGAGACCAAGAGGTGTGGCATAAACTAGGAAACTCCTCAGTGTTGTAATTTGAACATGTTACCCACAGCAGAATACATTAGATAAATCATTGCACCAAACAGGTTGAGTCATCTGCAATATACTTTTACTACTTCCGTGATCTTGTAGGAAGTTGTTTATATGCACACATGTAATAATAATAATAATAATAATAATAATAATTGTTCCGTGAGTTTCTCTCGCTGTTTATATCGCTGCTGCAATTGGAACCGATGATTTACTCTGCCTTTAACCTTGTAGTCTTCTGTGATGTGATTCTTCGTTTTCACCACGCTCGTCCACGTCTTTATTCTCTTTGCTTCTTCATCTTCACTTCTATTCAGTTTAATTACTTTCATCATAACTTGCATTTTTTTACATATTAACACACACTCACACACACACACACACACACACACACACACACACACACACACACACACACACACACACACACACACACACACACACACATATGCAGTACATATATATGCAGTACATATATATGCAGTACATATATATGCACATCCATATATAGGCACATCCATATATAGGCACATCCATATATAGGCACATCCATATAAAGGCACATCCATATAGGCACATATATATGCACATCCATATATAGGCACATCCATATAGGCATATACACAAACATACACATACACAAATATATACACAAACATACACGCATACATATATAATAACTTCATCCATAAACATACGAACCTCCACTACATGATCATTACCTTTCGCCACGTCACTAAACTCCGCTCTCCTCCCGCAGGATGCAGAAGGAGTCGGTGATCGAGCGGGAGATCCGTCTGGCCCGCGAGCGAGAGGAGGCCTACCGTCGGGAGAAGGGCTTGACCCACGCCCCCCTCGTGGCCACGTCCTCCAACTCCAGCGACAAGGTCGTCAACCGACGGAACACCACCACCGCCGTCATGAGCCCCGGTAGCACCTCCAGCGGGAGCCCCCGGGACGTGCAGCACCGCATGGCCACCTCCCGCATCCAGCAGGAGATCGAAGAGACATCACAGAGGGAGAAGGAACTTCGTGCCGCCGGAAAGATCTACACGACTTCGGAAGAGACTGTGGACGCCAAGGTGAGTCAGGTTTTTATTCATTTTTTATTTATTTTTATTTTTTTATTATTATTATTATTATTTTTTTTTTTTAAGGATCTTCCGGGGGTGCTTACGATCAGTATATATATGTGAGCAGAGGGGAACACAAGTAAATGCATGCGTGTATGTATGCTATGTGTTCGCACATGTCATAACATAGATGTGTGGGCAATACACATGGTGCAAGATTTATCATGAACCCCCTACAACCTACTGACGCCCCTTGCATATTTTGTTGTGGCTGATGTCGGACTGTTTTGTACAGCTATTACAGGTCAGACTTCGTAGAAAATCGGTGTCAATCGAAGTCCCGTCTGATGTAATCTTTCACTCTTTACCCAATTTAATGAAATACAATCGTCTGTCATTAACCAAAATAAAATTACAATCATGGTTACGAGGTAGATGGGATTAGGCATTCTGGATTAAGCTTTACGCGTCACAAGCTATAAGACGGAAGACGCAAATCTTGGGTTAAAGCTATAGCGAGTGTCTTGCAGCTTTGTGAATATGAAGGAAATGATATCAACGCTACGTACGAAATTGAACAAAGAATATATAATTACGTTCTCCTGGTTCACTTTCCATCGCGTAATTACGAAAGGTTTCGAAGTCATTAATTTCTTGGCGTTCAGCTGACCAGGAAAAGGTTTTCTCTCTCCCCCCACACCGCTATACGGAAGTAATTATTAAGACTTTTTTCATCGTTATAAAACATGTTATATATATTGTAAATCTTGCTGTTCTATACGATTTTGAATGCGTTAATGAAACTCGTACATATAAATGTATTGTTCTGACAACAAGTTTTTTAAACTTGTTCGAGTGAAATAATTTTAATGTTATCATTGTTGTTGCAACGGGGGTTGAAGTTGTTCATCCTGGGATATACGAGTGTGGATAGTCACCACGGGTGTGAGGACGCGTCAGGTGCCACATCCTCCAAGCAGATGGCACTGCCTCTTTGCGGTCAGTTCCTGGTGGCACCGTGCCACTGCGGTCAGTTGTCCACGGACCAGGTGGCATTGTCAGTTGGCCAGAAGACAGGTGGCACTGTGTCCGTGCGGTCAGTTACAAACTAAGCACTGGCACCGTGTCAGTTCAGTCACTTAGCAACACTTGTAGCTTCAACATCGGATGGAAAGTTGAGAGATTAAGTAACCAGGAGGGTTTCCTTGAGTTGAATGAAACCGTTCAGCGATAGACAATGAATGTAGGAAAGGATATCCGACTTGGACGGATAGATCGAGACGGGTTGAAGCCTTAGTTTGGGTGGATGGCAGAGGTCGAATGAAATCTGCTGGCGCCAACAAGTACGTCAGTTCCTGGCGCCAGCTTGCAGTGGCCATCATCACCTTCACCTGGAGGGGCAGCCCCTAGGGCCTGGCACTCGATCCCCAACCCTGATTCAAAATGTTGTAAAAAATTTATTTTACCATCACTGTTTCACATAAGTTGATAATCACCAGCGGCTCCCTCACTCCCTCGTAGCCTGTGACTGAAATCGCCCTACATCCGCACATCGCAGCAGTCTAACGTTTCATTGCAGGGAGATCTATGGGAATATGCTAAAGATCGTTGTTGATTACCGAAGTTTACAGTTTTCTGGCCAGAGAAACTCTGGATAAAAATTGGAAGTGACAGACTTCAAATTTAGGCAACCTACGCGAAATGTTGTGGTTACGAGACTGAAGACTTTGTAGTAGTCGTCTGTGTTGTCTTAAGACTGGCCTGTAGTACGTCAGATGGGGGCGTTTATGTATGGTTTGCATCTATCTCTATTATGTTGCTATCAATGGATTGGGTTTATATACACATGTTCACATTATGGTTTTGTTTGTGATACTTAGTTAATTAATTTCGGTGTTATTTAATGCTTCTGAAGTCACCAGATTTGGTTCTTGTAAACAGCAGATCATAAGAGTGGTTGTAGCGTTAGTTTTCTAAACACCACCCTTCATCTTCACCTTGCAATACCTATTTTGTAATCAACACTCGCTGTCATAGCACAGACCCACGCATGGTCTATACACAACCCTAAGTCACAGGTTGCACCCCTCATCATGACACCTGTAATCAGGGACTGTGTGGCACCACATCACACTGCCTCTCGCCACACCATCCCGTAATACTCGCGATCACTATCCATCACACACATCACCCGCCATGCCACGGATCATCACTACCCTCCCAGCACAACTAACCCTTATGTATAGACTAATAAGTGCCACAATGAGCAAAAAGTGCTTCTCCACTTCCGAAAGCTCACGCGAGGCTTCGAGGAAAAGTACATTCTGTTCGAACGTCCTGTGAAAGCGCGAAGGAAGAAGTACGACCAGCCCCCGCAGAGTTCGGGCGAGACAAAGAAGGTACAAACAAGTGTTGACCCAACCCGAGTAGACGCTTTGAACTATCAGGCTTTTTAATCCTGTACATGATCAAATTTGATTTGAGGCGTATGGTCTTTTAAGATGTAGAGAGCTTGGTGAGTTAAAAGTGATTTGTGCTGTACGTGCTTCCGGGTACCGTGATGTGATGCTTTTAAAGATTGTTGGGTCGTTGATGCTTTGATGATAATTAATCGGCTTTGGAGTAAATTAGCAAGTCTATGAATGTGTTTGGTCGGGGTTCCAGCATTTGAGAAGTGTACAAGTCCTGAAACAGGTACGAGTTCCCTCTAATAACCTCCCTCGCCCCTTCCCTCGCTTATAGTGCCGTTCTGTACAGACTCCATTCCTGCGGGAATATGTTACGTGGCCGAGGGGGGCCCGTGGGACGGAATGGGGTCGCGGTTGGTCGAGACCCCGTGATGCTCAGTATGTTCTTCAGTCAAAGCAATTAGTCTGACGTCAGACAGAACGCTTCAAATCTTGAGCCGAAGAGGCGTAGTAGTGGGGGGGGGGGAGTTTGCGGCAGGCAAGATGATAGGGTCAAGTGTATGTATGTCAGAATATGATTTGGGTTGGTGTATTCATTCGCACCAAAGAACCAGCCATCATGAGGACTGTCCACAATGCCCACGGGACTGAGATTGTTGACAAATTTTGAAGATCATTACTCTTAATATACCGTGTTGCCAACATGCGAAAGTCTTGTCATAAAATAACTTTTCTTTATTAATGTTCTCTAAATTTATAGTTCTAAAGGTCTTAACCACTACTATTTTTTCCTTGTAAATTGCGAAACTAGTTTCATTGGTAAAATTATATTGTAAATCCAGTAAATATTGTCTATAGTGCCTTTCTCGTGACATCTGTGAGACCTCGAGATCCCAGAATTAGGCCATGAAACTTGTTGTGAATTTTAGGGAAAATTTAAGATTTTTGGGTCATGACGGAATCTTCTGGTTCTAGATGGCCGCCGAGGACATCAATTTAGATTACAGAAATAGACGAATAGATGAATGAATAAAGGCGCTGAAGATGGTGATAGACGCTGCTACCCTCACCCACCCCGCCCTCTTGCTGTTTTATTTATGTATGAATAGAATAAATAAAGTAAAAATTCTACCTACGAAGTGACCTAAATGACGAGGCACTCCCGGACCTTCAACCGGAGATAATCTCTGGGAACTTGAAGACGTGTTAGATTACTGATCAAGTTTCGAATGGCTGCGACCGCGATGGCTGGCCCACCGCCGGACCGAGGCGGCCACGCGACTCCGCGCAGACACTTGACCGCGAAATCCGAAGTCGGCAACCCTCGTAAATTGGGTGGGAACTACGTAGTCAAGGGCCGCGTCGGAAGACCTGTGTGAGGGGGGTTGGTGGGGAGCATGCCCCCCCCCCTGTAACTGTTTCGGTTGGTTCACATCCGGTTGTCAATTTCAATGAGGTCTTCAGAACCCCTTCAAGGTGAGGCACCATACAACTGAATAAAGTCGGCTGGTGCAGACCTTCCCCCTCCCCCTCCCCCTCCCCTTTCCCCTCCCCTTCCCCTTCCCCCTCCCGTCCCCCTCCCCTTCCCCTCCCCTTCCCCTCCCCCTCCCCTTCCCCTCCCCTCCCCCTCCCCTTCCCCTCCCCTTCCCCTCCCCTTCCCCTCCCCCTCCCCTCCCCCTCCCCTTCCCCCTCCCCTTCCCCTCCCCTTCCCCTCCCCTTCCCCCTCCCCCTCCCCGTCTCCCCATAGACTCTTTTCGGCCTTTTATACCAAGAGTAAGCAAGAGCTCACCACAACTGAACAGTCGTCATACAAAATAAATACGAGGTCTGATTCAAATCTAACGTTTAATAAACATAATTTGTCTTTCACAAATTTGGCATGCTATATGCGAGGTAGAAATGAAAGATGGTCACAGTGAATTCGTGGAAATAGCATATATTAAGGTTTAAAGACTGTATTTCAAAAAGTGATTCTAACAGTATAGGCTACTATCTATGGACGATCGGCCGTAATCATATTTGCAAAGGTACTTCCGTCAGTAATTCTAACAGCATAGGCTATCATCTATGGACGATCGGGCGTAGCTATATTTGCAAAGGTACTTCTGTCAGTAGCTGTTTAGTGTAAATTCCCGGGTTACCGTCCAAGAATACCGTAAACCCACGTTTAGGTAAAAGGTCATGGCGTCGACTCCAAATATTCAAAGGTCACTTGTGTAGCTTTAGGGTCGCTGCTAAGATTCGCAAAAAAAAAAAAAGGCCCTTTATGTAAGAACTTTTGTAACCCTGAATGTGGTGCTTGACCTACGAGGTTGCGTCCCCAGAGGTGCCGCGCTCGTCTTGGAAGGTTACGTTGGGTGCGCAACCTGTTGTGAAATTGACCTTGTAACTGTACCGTCGCTCATGAAGTTATGCTGTTGTTGTGAAAGTACAACTTCGTGTGAGGTTGAGAATGTGATTGTGTGAACGACCATAAGGTGAACAGAGGTTAATCATATTTCATTAATGTGTTGTTAGAGTACAGCCTGTTGAATCAACCACATGATCATTTTGAAAAAGGTTGTACAACATGTTTTGAGGTTTCCTTTTCGTTATACTTGTACTTGTGAGTTTGTAATGTTATAAGCGTAAAGTCTGTTGCGATTTAACGTCTAGTCTTGAATTGTGTGGGACTTGTGTTTGTGTTCGTGTGTGTATGTCTGTGAACAGTCGTTGGTTATTTACTGATACAAATTTACAAATAAGTAGTTTTAAACTTAGATTTCACTAAACTAGTTACATATACGTGCACGTGTATCCATAGAGGCACCCGTGTCCATATGTGCTCGTACATATACACATGAGCACGTGCATACACACGCACACGCGAGCACACGTGTACACATGAACACACACACAAACGCTCACACAAACACTCACACACGCGTACATACACGAGCACATATAGAAAAGTGCACTTACATGTACAGTTATACACACACGCACATGCGCACGTACAAACTGACACACCCGATCGCACAAAGTGACACACGCGCATACACGCACAGGCACGCGCACATACAATGTATTACGTACTGACGCTTGAACACGAGCACGTAGTCAGACGCGCGGATACATGCGCATGTAGGCCTAAGTTCCCTCTCATATTTCGGATGTCACGACGCGTCAGAACCTTTCCTTTTGTCCCATAAGCTCCCGAAACCCCAGCCTTGGTTGTTAGCGTCACCCCAACCCACTCACCCTCGCTTGTCCCTCTAGGTGACCCGTATGTCCGACCTGGCCGAGATGTCCAACAGACCTTCGTCCTCCAACTCCAACATTTCCTCGTCCTCCACCACGTCCTCTTCTTCCAAGTGCCTCGGCACGCCCGTAAGGAGCAGGTCCCCCATGAGTCCTTCCCCCACGCCCTCACCCTCTCCCTTCAGCCCGCCCACTTTCACCACGCCCTCGCCCGTGGCCTCTGCCCAGCCCCGCCTGACCAGGAGTCTCTCGACCACGCACCTGGCGTCCAACCCCGGGGGCGCTGCCAACCCCATGCGGGCGCCCAAAGGACTCATGCAGAAGTTCATTGCCTCCAGAGGGAAAATGACCACCTCTGCCTTCGCCTCTCCCCCGTCACCCTCCTCCTCCATCTCCCCAACCTTCACCCACCGCACCATCACCACCAGACCCATGAAGGTGGAACCAAAGGTAAGACGACCTATTCCGCAGAGATAGTTAGCGATTCCATGCTTAAGCGAAAACCTTGGAATTGTGTAGTTTAGGCATTAGAAAGCCAAGTTACCTAGTGAATACCAACATAGAACGAAAATCAGAAATTAAGAAAATTCTATGCTTAAGTAAAAACCTTGGAATTGTCTAGTTTAGGCATTAGAAAGCTAAGTTGTCTAGCGAATACCAACAGATAACAAAAATCAGAACTAGTAAAAAAATATATTGTGACTCAGAATTACTTGTGACCTTCTCTTCCTCGTTGAGCATACGTGTGTATATATTAACATTAAGTACCGTGATCTGAAAGACCTGCTGACTTTGATGAATGCCTTCAGGTCGCCGTGGTTCGTCGGGAGCAGGAAGCTCGCCTCCAGCAGGCACAGAACCAGCAACAGAAGTCGCAGCAGCAGCAGTACCGCAGGTCCTACTGCACCGCCGAGGAGAAGATTCAGGAGGAACTGCGTGATATGCAGCAGAGGGAGGAGGAGCTCAGGTAAAAATTCTCTTCGTCATCCCCCATCCTCTTTCTTAAAGAAAAAAAGTGTGTGTATATGTATGTATGTACATGTGTGTATGTATGTATGTATGTATATGTATATGTGTGTATGTATGTGTGTATGTATATGTATGTGTATGTATGTGTGTGTGTATGTATGTGTGTATGTATGTATGTGTATGTATGTGTGTGTGTGTGTATGTGTGTGTGTTTGTGTTTGTGTATATATATATATATATATATATATGTGTGTGTGTGTGTATGTGTATGTGTGTGTGTGTGTATGTGTATGATAGGCACATACACATACGATATGGCATGATAGCCAACATGGTTTTTTGATAGCCAACATGGTTTCAGACGGAAACGTTCTTGCGTGACTAACTTACTCGAATTCTACAACACAGTTATCTCGAATTATGACAAAAGAAACAATATAGATTTAATATATCTAGACTTTGCAAAAGCTTTTGATACCGTCCCACACGAAAGACTACTTACTAAATTAGCTTTGCATGGAATAAGTGGTAGCCTATTAGGTTGGACTAGTAATTGGTTGAAAGGTCGAAAACAGAGAGTTGTTTTAAATGGAAAAACTTCTGGATGGAAAAGTGTTGCAAGTGGAGTTCCTCAGGGTTCCGTTCTTGGGCCACTTCTATTCATAGTATATATAAATGATATAGACCATGGACTAAAATCTACTGTTTCCAAATTTGCTGATGATACAAAACTGTGCGGAGTGGCAAATGATCACTCAAACCAATTAGATATTCAAGAAGATTTAGATCAATTACAGCAATGGTCTGAAAAGTGGCTAATGAAATTTAACACAAGTAAATGCAAGGTAATGCACATAAGTAATAACAGCAATTACGATTACAAATTATTTGGAAATTCGTTAACAAAAGTGGATAGTGAGAAAGATCTCGGCGTAATTATCAGTAACGACCTCAAATCATCCAAGCAGTGTATTTCAGCCTCTGAGAAAGCAAATAAGATTCTGGGACTGATTGCGCGATCGTTTGATTTCAAAAGTCCATCACTCATTAACAAGCTATATAAATCGTTAGTTCGTCCACATTTGGAATATGCTGTTTCCGTATGGTCACCGAATCTCATTAAAGACATTGACAGACTGGAAAAAGTACAACGGCGAGCCACAAAACTGATTCCAAATATCAAAAATAAATCATACGAAAATCGACTTAAGCACATGAATCTGTTTTCCCTAAAAAAGCGTAGACTCAGAGGTGACTTGATACAGGTCTTTAAGATTTTAAAGGGAATTGACAACATCAAAAGTGACCAAATTTTCACATTGAATGAGAATCAGACAAGAAACAATGGTCTCAAACTGTCCGGAAATAGATTCAATTTGGAAGTAGGTAGAAACAACTTTGCCAACCGTGTAGTTAATGAATGGAATAAACTTCCTGCACAGGTAGTGCAATGTAGTTCAGTTCGAAGCTTTAAGAATCATTTAGATAAATACCTAAGTAAGATGCTGTAATGATTATAATTTATGTTATATTATTTGTTTTTGTTTTGTTATAATTTGTCTGTCTGATTTTCATTTATTATTAGTTATATGTCAATTTATTATCATTTACTATTTACCTGTTTGTTTGTTATTCAACTATACCAATGCATTTATTTATGTATTTTAATTGTTATTTACATTGTTATAGGTTTAATTTATTATTAATATGATTTTTTTTTTTTTTTTTTTTTTTTTTTGTGTGCATCCGACCTAGATATGGATCAAAAGGTCTCCTGTCGGCATGCTTTGCCTTTGTAATCCTTTGTAATCCTTTGTATGTGTGTGTATGTGTGTGTATGTGTGTGTGTATGTGTGTGTGTGTGTGTGTGTGTGTGTGTGTGTGTGTGTATATGTGTATGAATGTGTGTATGAATGTGTGTGTATGTGAATGTGTATGTATGAATGTGTGTGTGTGTGTGTATGTATGTATGTGTGTATGTATGAATGAATGTATGTATGAATGTGTGTGTGTGTGTATGTGTGTGTATGAATGTGTGTGTATGTATGAATGTATGTATGAATGTATGAATGTGTGTGTATGAATGTATGAATGTGTGTGTATGAATGTCTGTGTATGAATGTGTATGTGTACGTATGAATGTATGTATGAATGTGAATGTGTATATATGAATGTGTGTATGTATGAATGTGTATGCACGTATGAATGTGTATATATGAATGTGTGTATGTATGAATGTGTATGCACGTATGTGTACGTATGTATATAATATATATGTGTGTATGTATTTATGAACAAGCCTTCATTACATTATACCACTGATGTATTTCATGAAATTATAAGGCACGCTGGCCGAGCGGGTTAGGCCGTCGTTTCTTGCGGCGAAGGTAGAGGTGATGGCAGTTCGAACCCTGCCTCCAGCGAGTTGAACCAATGGCATGGTTCATTAAATTCCTCGCCACAAAGTCCTCTGCAAGGGGCACCTTCCTAGCCTCCTCATAGGGGGAGGAGTTTGTGACGTTAAACCAAATCGTCCTCGTAAAGCACGGAACTGCATAACCCGCAATGGCTCCGTGGGAAAGAATTTCGTTCCAGTCTTACAACAAACACGGTAGAGTTGCCTCCGCCTAACCTCTCTCTCTCTCTCTCGACAGACGGCACCGTGCCAGGCAGTTGGGTCGGTCCCAACCCAACCTCTCGGGCCTCATTCTCGAGGATGAGGACGACGTAGTGGACGGGAGCAGCAGCAGCAGCACCAAGGGCATGAACGGCCACGCCCACCTGCACAACGGTGACACGCCGGAGGTCAACGGACTTCGGTCGGCGCTTTCCAATCCAAACCTCTTGGATGACGAGCAGGAACACACACAGGTGAGGCGGGCGAAAGGTCCCCTTCGGTGTTTTGTCGAGTGAGTGCCAGGGTACTTCAGTCAGCTGTGGAGCTGGTCTCCATATTCGTCTTTCGGGTGAAGAAAATCGTCTGGGATTTTCTAACCATGAATGGTGGCAATACATTAAACCGTGGTACTTAAGGGGAAAAGAACAAAATTTTATATGTATTCTTAAGGTAAACACGCACATGTACACACGCATGCACATGTACACACGCATGCACATGTACACACGCATGCACATGTACACACACGTGCACATGTACACACACGGGCACATGTACACACACGGGCACATGTACACACACGGGCACATGTACACACACGGGCACATGTACACACACGGGCACATGTACACACACGGGCACATGTACACACACGGGCACATGTACACACACGGACACATGTACACACACGGACACATGTACACACACGGACACATGTAAACACACGTGCACATGTACACACTCGTGCACATGTGTACACATGTGTACACGCGTACACACGTGTACACACGCGTGCACATGTACACAAGTACACACACTCGCCTCTCACACTCACATATGTGCTCAATTTTATCCATCCCCACATTTCCCGCTCCCTTTTAACCACCCTTGTCCCCTCTTCTCTGTATATGAATGATAAACTAACAATGTTCTTTCGAATAGTTTCTCTTACGCGAAATGGAAAAGAGGGCGGACCGCGTGGTATGGGTCTAGACCAGGTGAGAAAAGTTCAACAGAATCTGTAGGAATGGTATGGCAAAGCTTGCAGCAGTACGCTATGTGATACCCGATGTAGAAGGACAGCTGCAGCAATTGAGAGAAAAAATGTGGTAGTGTGAAGTGTCCATGAAGAAAATGACAATAAATTTTGATTCCTGTAGTCGACCCATTGCGAGTAGATCGGTGGTTCTTAACTTAGTCTTTCGAGTTCACATCTCGAAAATCAGTTTAAGTTAATGAGGACAAGCTGACTTTGTTCAGTGTTGAGAGGATTTCAAGGATCCCAAGAAACAGTAACACATAAGTGAGGGATCTGAGGAAACGAGTTGGGAACCACTGCAGTGTAGAGGATTAGTATTTGTTAGTTCGACTTGTCCTTGAGCCTGCCCAAGTACATAATTATCCCGAGGTTGTGTGTGGTTGCCAATTCGCGCGTTTTTGCCCAAATATAATCTTGATTACCTTAGCAAATATCTTATTAGAGAACAAATAATTCATCAACTGATGGATTAATAATATTGGCAGAATATGTTCGATACTACATAAAAATAGGAAATGTATACATGCGTAGTAAGGCTTGTTCCATGTATATAGTAAGGCTTGAACCCCAGCGATCTTTTCTTTAAAACCACGTAGTGTTACCCAGTTTGGTTTCTGTTGTGGAGGCTCCTTATGGCTGAATAAAATGGCCTGGTGACAACGAGAACCAGGATACATGTGATGGACAGTAATATATATATATATCTATAATATTGTTATTTGATACATTATAGAAATGCTTGTAGGGGAAGATTATTGGTATCTTTTTAATAAAACCTCCCCTCGCCACGCTGTATGTTTGCGCGTCTTCTCTTGTAAAACAAAACGTGTTATAATCCAGTGTGTGTATAACGAGTGATAATTTACACCCTTTCCGTAACCAGCGAGATTTCTCCCGCAGAAGTCGTGACATCCTCTTGCCCCTTTCCGCAGGCCCCCGTCGAGCGCGGAGCCCGACGTCGGAGCGCGCTCATCGCACAGTGGGAGAACCGGATCCACCAGACGGCAGCTACGTGAAGCTCCTGAGGTCCCTCGTGAGTGTCGCTTGCTACCAGGCACCTACTTCAGGCGCCCTTTCTTTGACTAAAGCTTGCTGTGAAGTAGACACCCCTTTGACAACCGAACCCTTTGACCTGTTAACCCCCCAAACCCCCTCAAATAAACCCAGTTATTTTAGTGGCCCTGGAAGCTGCATCAAGGTTATACATGGATAACCGACACCAAGATATATGTGTGTTTACAGAATGCATTTGGTGCTTGTGCAAGCAAGTGATGCCATATGCGACGTGTGCAGGCCAGCTGGACACTTGGAGTCACAAATTCGACTTTTCTCGTATGTACTACCCTTGACAGTCTTAATGCTTAGAAGCCACAGCGTTTCCAACACTCACCTTTTTGTCCCTCGAAACCATCCCCGCTCACCACCCTGATGCACAGCAAACGACACACGTCGGCCAAGCACAAGAATCTGCGGAAACCCCACGCCTTCCACTCTCAAACTCCTGAAGAAGGAAGATGATCAATGAGGAGGAGGAGGAAGAGGACGATGACGCCGAGGGATGTTTGCGTGCGCGGGGTGACAACCTTCCGATAGTTGCCAAAAGCTTCTAGAATATTCCATGGTCGTATATGACTGACTCCAGTGTACTGTGCTGTGATTCTTTGTGTGATAGACATGCCCTTCCTAATTACATATATATATACAAACACACACACGAATATATATATATATAACACGTTACGTCTTTGTTCTATTTATATATGTAAAACTTACCTGTTTATATGATTCCTTTGGGCTGCTCCCTTAACTGTTCTGTCGCAGTTTCTGAAGGTTTTCACTCGAATTGCAGCTTATCTTTTATATTGCAATGTTCTTACTTCTTGGCAAGGCTCTCCCTAGCTACAGATGAAAGTTTAGATTGTCTAGAAACTATTGTATATACAGTATACACGTACACTTTTTTCACTATCGGGAAGACAATTCCAAATTAGGTTAAGATCATTTTGCCATGGAAGTATTCGTATATGAAGGGATTCTTTTGTCCACAAAAGCTTAGTCTCCTGTAAATATGTAGAATACTAAGTATAAATATTACATATATATAAATATATATATTCTTAGAATATGAATAATCTAGCACTATGACCTCTTATTACCTACATGTATATTGTTGCGACCCTGAATATGTTATTTAGGGAGAATAACGTGTGGACGGGTTGAGGAAGGCAGTAGGTCTCTGTATCCGAACTGTTCGGATACTGGTGCGTTTGATCCGTGGGCGCTTTAGACCGTCCCAGTGCAGTGTCGCGTTTTCTTCCCCCGCGTCGCCCGGGGAGAGTAAAGAAAACGGGAAGCGATCGTACTGCTGACGGTCTTTGGATGAATCGTATTTTTTGTTGTGTAGTTACGTAGACTTGTTACGGAAACGTTGGGTTCGTGTGATGTGTTGATTGCCGGCAGAGAGTTTTCTTATGTTAAGGTCACTATGGTCGATGTTTTAAGACTGTGGTGCATCCCTGCTGCCATAAAGCAATCTGTAGAGTGAGATTACACGGTGTGAGTGCACAACCCACAAGTGGGTGTGTGTGTCCAAGTTATCCGACCCTGCCATGTTCTGTCGCGTTACGGCACAAACCAATAAAAAGCTTAAATAAACGTTAATAAATATATTTGAGTTTTATTGTCCCTTCCATTGGTGGGGCCTGGATGCAGATTTTTTTTTCCAGCACATCAATTGACAAGCTTCGTAACCGTGGCCTGATTCCTGGGGGCCGTGGATTTTCTTCAAGAGAAGTCCAAGGGAGTATGTATGAAAAATAAAATGACGCAGCCCGAAGGGATTTCTCCCTGTCTTCTCCTTTTCTGCATAAGGTGACGGAAAGGGGGGGGGGGAGGGTCGCCGAATCAATGAAGCGGCCTCGCTGTGGATGTGCTGTCTTGCGACACTACTGCTGACCCTGGGCAATGAACAGGATGCATGGAGGACCTGTCATCCAGGAGGAGCCAAGATAAGAGGGAGGGAAGAAGGCGGAGGGGAGTGAAGTATGTTGGGGATGGAATGGGTGGGAGTGGTTTCTGTGCCTTGACTATGCGTTACAGTTTTGGTCTCCGTCCTACAGAATGGACATCAATTCACTAGAATCAGTACAGAGAAGAATGACCAAAATGATACATGGACTCAGAAATTTGCGTTACGAAGAGAGGTTTAGGCACCTTAACTTGCACTCTCTGGAAAGACGCAGAGTGCGGGGTGATCTAATAGAGGTGTTCAAGTGGATCAAACCCTTTAACAAAGGTAGTACAAATAAGGTCATCATATTAAAACTACAGGTCAGGACTCGCAGTAATGGTTATAAACTGGACAAATTTAGATTTAAAAAGGAAATGGGCAAGAATTGGTTTACTTGTAGGTGGGGTCGACGAATGGAATAACTAGGTAACCATGTAGTAAGCTCTGAACTCGGTTTTTAAGAAACGATTATACAACTTTATGGATGGAGATGACAGGTGGTGATGGATACGGAACTGCCTAGTGTAGTCCTTGTGGTCTCTTGCAGTCTCTTTCATTCTTATGTTCTTGTGTTCTTATAAAGGAGAAAAAAAAAGCCTTTGGTTTATGTATGTAATTCCAGTTGATTTGCTGTTGAATCTTTCCTGAACCCGCAGATAATTCTACATGCAAAGGGCATTTCACAAAGACGGTCTTCTTTCTTGTCGGGTCTCTGTCTCTCTCTCTCGCCTTTTTTTTTCTCTTCTACCAGACCATTATTTTCATCTACATGGCACCCCGTCCACACTCGTGGCACAGTAGTTAGAGTTCCTGGCTGCCACTACAGCGGTCCGGGTTCGAATCACGCCCAGGGCTGAAATAATTTCAGTATCGCTGCGTTATGGGGTCGTTACTCCAACTCTCGTGGGCGGGGAATTGGGGGTGTGCGCGCGTGTAAAATCACAGCATTACCCATAGATCGGTCATATATGATCTGAGCTCTCTTCCGCAAGGGAAATAGCTGTCGATAACGAGTCCAACACGTGATTCAAGACCATGGGGGTAAATCACAGGTTAAGGATTCAACTAGTGCAATTTCAATGTCTACCTTGCACACGTTCTTCCTTTCTCAAAGTTGAACCATTTTCTTTGATAAATTACGGGGTGACTATTTGTTTACAGAAGTGACTTCACACAAGAGAATGGTTTTTTTTACACCTTTTTACTTCATGTGCTCGGGTAGTCTGTTCAAATAACAATGAGGAACAAAAATTAAGACGAGAGAATGGGCGTAATTCACTGATTTTGTTCTTTAATCACCTAAATTTGCAAAACTTTTTTGATATCTTACAGTGAATATGTTTTCTTTGTATGAATTCCCTTGGTTCGTTATTTATGTATATATTTTTTTTGTAAAGGTGGCTATCTGACGTGTATATCAGCGACTTAACTCTTCTTGTAGTCTATTGGAATGTATCCAGGATTTCTGTTGGTCAAATATCGTAATTTTTTTATGTATGGAAACTGAGTTAGGGTAAAGGTCTCTTGGTTCTTTTCTATTTCCTCCATGTAATATTATTTTCCTCTTGTACGGTAATTTCATTTGTCTATCTTGTTTATGATTGAAGTGAAAGTGAACACATTATGTCTGGGAATGCTTATTATTATTTATCATTATTATATATATTTTTTTTTTGGGGGGGGGAGGTTGCCAAGTCGAGTGATTGCCAGTTAAGTAATGTGCAAGTTGCTAGTTGTTCTAGTAATTTGTATCCTAATCAGTCTACTGTTTGTATGGTAGTTTGTGCCAATGTCAGCTGTTGGTATCTCATCTACCATTGTGTTGAGAGGTAGGAGTTATGGGCGTGGCCACGGGGGTGATTTGGTGGTTTGTTTGTCTTGTTTATCTGTGTCTGGAAAGCGATATTTCTCCTGTGGTGTCGAGGTAGACTCGAAGAGTCTTCTGGGTCCAACGACGTGGCGGTGTCACCCCTCCAAAGTTTGGGGGGCTTTTCTCCCGCTCTTCGCTTCTGGGCCCCTGGCGCCCGTACTGTTGGCCTGAGCGGTGTCCAAGTGGACACCACAGGAGCCCTGGCCCCCCTTTACCTGTGGTTGAGGTTGTGAGTAAATTGGAGCAGGTGACCAAAATGACCCCCAAAAAAACCTGCAATGGTTGTACCCACGGATTTTGGCCAAAATAGGCAGATGACTGATTTGGCCCAAAGTTAGCCCAAAGGGAGAGAGTCGGGGACAGTGGACGGCGAGGTAGACGCGAGAGGCCTCCTTGGCCCAAGGGCGTGGCGATGTCGCCCCTCCAAAGTTTGGGGTCTTTTCTCTCGCTCTTTGCTTCTGGGCCCCCGGCGCCCTTACTGTTAGCCTGAACGGTGTCGAAGTGGACCCCACAGGAGCCCTGGACTGCATTGACCTATAGAGTAAACTAAATACATACATACATATACCAAGGCTTTTTCCCCCTTACCAGGGAGGTAGCCAAAAAGGAAAAGGCATAAAATCATTCCCACCCACTCCATCCCCGAAAACACTCCACACCCCTTTTTGGTGTTTATTTAGTTTACTTTAGTAAATGCAAAGTAAACTAAATAAACACCAAAAAGCACACTACCAAAATTAACTGAACAAAACGAAATATATTAAAACCCTCCCTTCAAAAATGACCAGTGACTCGTTCTAGACAATTAGGAATCAAAAAGACATCCAGCAGTTAAAGATTGGATAACTCCTCCAACTGAACAAATTTTAAAATCGCAGGCTTGTATTTCCTTTAGTTTACACATGAAGAGCCTTGCAGTGAAAATTAATAGAAATTAAGCGTAGAAAAATCTGTAGCAAACCTGGGTTCTGGTCGACAAACTTTTATATACAATTTTCTGTCTCCTTAGACAACAGATTAGCAAATGTTTTATTTCAATAATAAACGTTAATACAATGGCAAGAAAAATAATTTGTAATAAATAAAATGAAAAACTTTTATATACAATTCTGTCCCTTTAGACAACAGGTTAGCAAATGTTTTGTTTCAATAATAAATGTTAATACAATGACAAAAGAAAGTAACTGCAATAAATGAAATAAAATGGGAGAGTAATAAACGAAAGTTGTACATAAATTAAAACATGGCAAGATTAATATTTTTTCTATTTATTACCCTTTTGTAATGCAAGAATCCCAGAAGTTAATATATACCACACTACCATCACCACCAACATACATCGAAAAGGAGAAAAGAAAAAAAAATATATTATTCCTAAATCACTGCGTATTCAAATTTTATTTAATTCGTGAATTTGAAAAACACACGTTAATGTCAATACCAGTCACGATATTACTCAAATTCCTCGAAGTAAGTTAGGCTCTGTATTTTTTTCTGTTCAAGCAAACGTATAATCTGCAAGAGGACATTTACACAAGTCACCAAAGACGTTTTTCCTTCCTCTCTGTCTGTCTGTCTGTCTGTCTGTCTGTCTGTTTGTCTGTCTGTCTGTCTGTCTGTCTGTCTGTCTGTCTGTCTGTCTGTCTGTCTCTCTCTCTCTCTCTCTCTCTCTCTCTCTCTCTCTCTCTCTCTCTCTCTCTCTCTCTCTCTCTCTCTCTCTCTCTCTCTCTCTCTCTCTCTCTCTCTCTCTCTCTCTCTCTTTAGGTAATCAAATTTACATCAATTTGAAATAAAAGGTATAACAAAATTTAGAAAAATCTTATCAATATCAAAATCCGTGACACGAATATAGCATTATCAGTTATGAAAACTCTTCAATAACGGCCTTGAAAATGTATTCAAATTCAAATTTCGATTAACCACGAGGCCTAAAAGCGTACAGTGGGAGAAAACCTCCCCCACCCCAAACTTTGGAGGGGCGACATCGCCACGCCCTTGGGCCCAGGTCCCTCGACTCTCTCCCTCTGGGCTAAGTTTGGGTCAAATCGGTCACCTGCCTATTTTGGCCAAAATCCGTGGATACTGTAAGAGGCTGGTAGATAAAGGAAGACAAGGTAAATAGAGGGGTAGGAGGCGAGAATTTCATTTTTATGAGCTGGATATTTGGTAAACAACAGTCTAGCCGAAGGCGTTGCATAATATTGCTCCTTGTCCAAATTTTATAAACAACCGCTGGGGACTCGATTTCATTGCTGTATTATGCTGATGTAACAATATGTAAACTATGCCAGTGATGCATTGATCTCGAGATTGCTTGAGTAAGCAGTGTTGCTTAAGGTGTTTGCAACAATCTGATTAGAGAAAGGGTGGAGGAGAAAATTAAATTGGTTCATGGGAGTAAAATCACGCCCTTAGGGGAGGCACAACCACAGGTCAAGAGGGGCCAGGGCTCCTGTGGGGTCCACTTGGACACTGCTCAGGCCAATAGTATGGGCATCAGGGCCCCAGAAGCGAAGAGCCGGAGAAAAGCCTCCCAAACTTGAGGGGCGACACCGCCACGCCCTTGGACCCAGGCTCCTCGCGTATACCTCGTCGTCCACTATGGCCGACTCTCTCCCTCTAGGCTAGATTTGGGCCAAATCAGTCACCAGCCTATTTTGGCCAAAATCCGTGGGTACACCCCTTGCAGATTTTTGGGAGTAACTTTGGTCACCTGCTCCAATTTACCCACAACCTCAACCACAGGTCAAGGGAGGCCAGGGCTCCTGTGGGGTCCACTTGGACACCACTCAGCACAACAGTACGGGCGCTAGAGGCCAAGAAGCCAAGAGCAGGAAAGAATATCTCCAAAATTTAGAGGGGCGACACCGCCACGCCTTTAGGTCCAGGTTCCTCGCGTATACCTCGCCGTTCACTATGCCCGACTCCCTCCCTCTGGGCCAAATCAGTCACCAGCCTGTTTTGGCCAAAATCCGTGGGTACACCCCTTGCAGATTTTTGGGAGTAATTTTGGTCACCTGCTCCAATTTACCCACAACCTCAACCACAGGTCAAGGGAGGCCAGGGCTCCTGTGGGGTCCACTTGGACACCACTCAGGCCAACAGTACGGGCGCTAGGGGCCAAGAAGCCAAGAGCGGGAAAAAAGACCTCCAAACTTTGGAGGGGCGACACCGCCACGCCTTTAGGCCCAGGTTCCTCGCGTATACCTCGCCGTCCACTATGCCCGACTCTCTCCCTCTGGGCTAAATTTGGGCCAAATCAGTCACCAGCCTATTTTGGCCAAAATCCGTGGGTACACCCCTTGCAGATTTTTGGGAGTAATTTTGGTCACCTGCTCCAATTTACCCACAACCTCAACCACAGGTCAAGGGAGGCTAGGGCTCCTGTGGGGTCCACTTGGACACCACTCAGACCAACAGTACGGGCTAAGAAGCCAAGAGCGGGAAAAAAGACCTCCAAACACTGGAGGGGCGACACCGCCACGCCTTTAGGCCCAAGCTCCTCACGTATACCTCGCCGTCCACTATGCCTGACTCTCTCCCTCTAGGCTAAATTTAGGCCAAATCAGTCACAAGCCTATTTTGGCCAAAATCCGTGGATGCAGATTTTTGGGAGTAATTTTGGTCACCTGCTCCAATTTACCCACAACCTCAACCACAGGTCAAGGGAGGCCAGGGCTCCTGTGGGGTCCACTTGGACACCACTCAGGCCAACAGTAAGGGCGCTAGGGGCCAAGAAGCGAAGACCGGGAGAAAAGACCTCCAAACACTGGAGGGGCGACACCGCCACGCCTTTAGGCTCAGGTTCCAAGCGTATACCTCGCCGTCCACTATGCCCGACTCTCTCCCTCTAGGCTAAATTTGGGCCAAATCAGTCACCAGCCTATTTTGGCCAAAATCCGTGGGTACACCCCTTGCAGATTTTTGGGAGTCATTTTGGTCACCTGCTCCAATTTACCCACAACCTCAACCACAGGTCAAGGGAGGCCAGGTCTCCTGTGGGGTCCACTTGGACACCGCTCAGGCCAACAGTACGGGCGCCAGGGGCCAAGAAGCCAAGAGCGGGAAAAAAGACCTCCAAATTTGGTGGGGCGACACCGCCACGCCTTTAGGTCCAGGTTCCTCGCGTAGACCTCGCCGTACACTATGCCCGACTCTCTCCCTCTGGGCTAAATTTGGGCCAAATCAGTCACCAGCCTGTTTTGGCCAAAATCCGTGGGTACACCCCTTGCAGATTTTTGGGAGTAATTTTGGTCACCTGCTCCAATTTACCCACAACCTCAACCACAGGTCAAGGGAGGCCAGGGCTCCTGTGGGATCCACTTGGACACCGCTCAGGCCAACAGTAAGGGCGTCAGAGGCCCAGAAGCGAAGAGCGGGAGAAAAGACCCTCAAATTTAGGAGGGGCGACACCGCCGTCCAATGTGCCCAACTCTCTCCCTCTGGCCTAAGTTTGGGCCAAATCGGTCACCACCCTATTTTGGCCAAAATCCGTGGATTTTTGGGAGTCTTTATGGTAACCTGCTCCAATTTACCCACAACCTCAACCACAGGTCAAGGGAGGCCAGGGCTCCTGTGGGGTCCACTTGGACACCGCTCAGGCCAACAGTACGGGCGCTAGAGGCCAAGAAGCCAAGAGCGGGAAGAAAGACCTCCAAACTTTGGAGGGGCGACACCGCCGTCCAATGTGCCCAACTCTCTCCCTCTGGCCTAAGTTTGGACCAAATCGGTCACCAGCCTATTTTGGCTAAAATCCGTGGGTACACCTTGCAGATTTTTGGGAGTCATTATGGTCACCTGCTCTAATTTACCCACAACCTCTACCACAGGTCAAGGGAGGCCAGGGCTCCTGTGGGGTCCACTTCGACACCACTCAGGCCAACAGTAAGGGCGCTAGGGGCCCAGAAGGAAAGAGCGGGAGAAAAGACCCCTAAACTTTGGAGGGACGACACCGTCACGTTGTTGGACCCAGGCTCCTCGAGTCTACCTCGCCGTCCAATGTGCCCAAATCTCTCCCTCTGGGCTAAGTTTGGACCAAATCGGTCACGTGTTGGACTTGTGATCGACAGCTATTTCCATCCCGGAAGAGAGCTCAGGTCGTATATGACCGATCTATAGGTAATGCTGTAACCTTACACGCACACACTCACCCACTCCCCGCCCACTAGAGTTGGAGTAACTACTCGCAGTGCAGTGATACTGAAATTATTTCAGCCCTGGGCGGGATTCGAACCCGGACCGCCGTAGTGGCGGCCGGGAACTCTACCACTGTGCCACGAGTCGTGTGTGTGTGTGTGTGTGTGTGTGTGTGTGTGTGTGTGTGTGTGTGTGTGTGTGTGTGTGTGTGTGTGTGTGTGTGTGTTTGCATATGTGCGCGTGTGTGCGTATGTATGTATGTATGTATGTATGTATGTATGTGTGTATGTATGTGTGTGTGTGTGTTTGTGTGTGTGTGTGTGTGTGTGTGTGTGTATGTGTATGTGTATGTGTGTGTGTGTGTATGTGTATGTGTATGTGTGTGTGTGTGTGTGTGTGTGTGTGTGTGTGTGTGTGTGTGTGTGTGTGTGTGTGTGTGTGTGTGTGTGTGTGTGTGTCTGCTTTTATGCATACGCGTATGATGCGTGTGTATTTGCAACTCGTATATGTGCATGCATGCATGTATGTATGTTCTGTTTGTGCAAGCGTGTGTGCATTCCTTTGTATGTATAGGTGTGGGCAGTCCAGCGTTCATTCATTCAAAAGATATATTTGAAAATCTCAATAGTTTCATCTGCTTAATTTCCTCTTTACAAACAATAAACTGCTCTTTTTTTTAGCTTTATTCTTATGCTTATCATAGCTACCTTATAATAAAATCTTTTCTATGACAACAAAGTCTGATAAAAAAAAAAAAACTATTAATATATCATTTCATCTCCGCCAGACCGTGGGTCGGGTCTGAGTGTCCACAGGAGTATATAGTTACTGTATCCTCTCGGTAGGGTATTCTTTGATCCACTTTAGAGCTTCCTTTCCCATAGCCTGAGCTTCCACCTTCCTCATCAGTCTCTCTTGGTCAACTCAATCAGCCTGAGAATATGTGCGTGTGAGTGTAAGTGTGTATGTGCTTTTGTCTGCGGGCGTATAGAGGTCTACGGAAGGGTGTCTGTATATATTATTATGCGTTTGTGGCTTTGTGAGCCAATCTATATAAAAGTATACATCAGTGGTGTGTGTGTATGTACAGCTACGAGCAAAAGTTTCGACCAGCGATACAATTCTCGACTTGTGATATATTTTCTATTCAAGAAAATTACCTAATTGTGATCTGAATACTACATAGGAAAACATATCACGTACTCGACAAAAATAAATAATATTGACATCGAAAGATCTGTAGCGTGGGTAAAACTTTTGCTCATGACTGTATCTGTAATGCATGGTATGTGTGGATTTGCATCTTGAATGCTTTTGGGGAGAATGTGTGCATATGTGTGCGTGTGCGTATGTGTTCATTTGTACATGTAAATGATTTATACATGCTTTTGCACTCATAACATGCTCAGTAGATCCTGGGCCATGCACGCATATAAATACGTTTTAACATACAACTTATGTCTAAATGCAACACTTCCTGGACAGGGGTGGGGGTACTTATTTTTTGTTTTGTCTGTCTTTAGTAAGAGAGGGATTAAACTGAAAGTGAAAGGTGAGCAAATATGCATTCCTGTCAACACAGACGTATTGCCTTCTTCCTTTGTTCTGTTTAGCTTTATGTTTCGAACAGAAGTGCGTTTTGCTGTGGGAAGGGGTGACTTTACGAAACTGTAATTATACCACCACGATGAATGACCCCCATGGTTAAGGCCACGTCTCGGTTACCTCTTTAATTTGAAGTGTGATCCACTCTACACCCATCCTACATCATCATCAATCATCAACTGGGGGTGTCATACGCCAGGGGGCGCGTTGTTTCAATCACACGCCGTCACCAGTCCCCGTGGTCTCTCCGAGCAAGCTTCCATGCATACACCCTTCCCATTCCATACAACTTTACATTATGTAACCTCCAGGTTTACTCCTCCATTCACTCTTACTTGTGATCCCAAATACTTAAAGTTCTTCTCTTCCTCAAGCCTCTCTCTCACTTTAAGCTCACCTCTAACCCGCCAACCCGCTGGGAATATTTTCCTCGGCCATATTCTTCAAAAATTTTATGTCTATAAAGATGTACAACAAGTATAATGCATAATCAACATCCTTAAAAGAGAAAATTGGGCTAAGTTCTCATGTGAAAGGCCTAACGGCTTAACAAACGTGAAGGGAATAATGATAATACTACGTTAGAGAGAAAATGGGGTCAAATTGATGTTGCAATAGTTATTTATTTTCGCAGTTGCCTCTTGTTTTCTATTTTTCATTTCATTTTATTTTACTTTATTTATTTCTATTTTAGTTTATCTACGTATTTATTTATTTATTTATTTGTTTATTTATCTATTTATTTATTTATTTCTTCCTGGGCTGTGGCTCAGATCGTGCGTTGGATGTTCTATAGTAAACCAATACATTCATATCGTCGAGAAAAGAAACGAACATTGAACGATACTTACGATGATATGGACTATGCCGTCTTCTCTGGTTCTGTTGACAATTTCTCAGCGTAATCGCAACCGCGCCTGAAAAAAAAAATACAAATATAAACTTGTGAACTAAAAATTTCTTGTAATAAAATGCTTAGCTTTAGTGTACGTATATAGCTGATGAACCATCCATAGGTTGGCAGAGCAACCATGAACAGTTGACCACGGGATTTCCTGGATACTTCCAGAGACATTTGGCACGGTTCTAGGACAACTGCCCCCGGGACAATTGCCCCCAGGGGGTAGTTGTAGGGGGCAGTAGTCCTACGGGGGCAGTTGTCCTACGGGGGCAATTGTCCCGGGGGCAGTTGTCGGGGGGCAATTGTCCCGGGGGCAGTTGTCCCGGGGGCAGTTGTCCGGATACCATTTGGCACCCATCTGATTTCTGCTTACTTTCAGAACGTCGTAAGAATTCGTGAACGAAGAGCTGATTTTGTATCGTGTTGGCTGATTGGTTGACAGAAGCAGTCTTCCACCAACACAGCGGTACCAAATGGGCTGCATGTTAAAACAAAGGAAGGGTTAGGCACTAAAAACACATTGCTAGATAGATCTAGAAAATTATATTTTGACGACCTTGTTTGTTTGTTATTGTCTGTTTATTTGTTATTATTTCCTTGATTTCCTTTTATCATTATTTACTGTTTTCCTGTTTGTTTATTATCTAACTATACCTATGCATTCATATATTTTGTTTATTATCATTTATGCTCTTATAATTCTTTATTTTTTCTTCGCATCCGACCTAATTATGGACCAATAGGTCTCCTGTCAGCATGCTCCTCCTTTGTAATCCTTTGTAAAATGACCCCAACACTTCATAACTGCCAATGAGCAAAGTAATGTGAAAGAAAAATGACGGTAAAACGTTTGGAAATCAAATACGTTGTTCTACTGAGAGTAATTTCTCACAAGAGTTTTGCGGTTCTTATTTTGGCTAAAGCTGGATAATTTTCATTCAGTTGAGTGGATATCACCAGAGAAAGAGGTTCAAAGGTAAAATAGGAGACAAAACAAGAAGATCAGCTGGAAGATGAAATGGGATTACACGCAAAAATACCTCATTGTAAAATATTTTGTTGCAAAGTGAACTGGACGAATTACAACATGAAAAAAACATCCTTAATGACTCTGACCATTAGAAGCTCATATGAATATGTAAAGCTCCTACGTGTTTTTTATACTAATTTTTTCTCACTTCGTTTGAATTTTTAATGTTTCAACTCAGCATAAGTGAGGAAAAATGGACCGTTCTATCATAATCAATATTTCCTCATTTTGGGGGGGGCTAAGAGGAATGGATTAGTAATTTTGAGTTGCTGTTCTTGTTAATGTTAGTGTTAATGCTGTTAGTAGTAATTATATTAGTAGTACACTAGCAGTAGTAGTAGTAACACTATAACTAACATTAAAAGTATTAATGGTAGTAAGAGTATAAAATTTAAAGTACAATATTAACAGTACGGTGGTATAACTGCAGCAAGAGGAGCAGTATTACTGCTAGTAGTAGTAGTAGTAGTAGTAGTAGTAGTAGTAGTAGTAGTAGTAGTAGTAGTAGCAGTAGTAGTGGTGGTGGTGGTGGTGGTGGTGGTAGTGGAGGGAAGAACTTCAGGTACCACACCTCCTACACATCAGATGAAGCGCGAGTAGACGTCAGCGCAAGAGGTTTCTGGACACGGTGGACAATGACCCCTTTTTACAATAACCTAACTATTGAGGCGTCCCACTCCCGAAATGAGAGTGAGTGACAAAATCAGGATGAACTAGGAGCAGGACTCATCTACTCCGAAAATCTTCACGACTTCAGGTGGGATGGGTCTAAGGGCAAAGGCATTTTACGCTCGTCTGGCAGAGATGATGACAGAAAAGAAACAACTACCAAAGAGCAGTATCGTGGCGTGGATGAGATATAGACCGTCATTCTCACTCTCAAGACTAGCTCTTCTATGAGTACTAAGTCCCCACAACCTAAATCAACACAAATACACACAAACAAACAGAGACAGACGGACAGAAGACACAGACAGACAGTGAGACAGACAAACATATACAGACAGGCAGACAGGGAGACAGACAGAAAGGGAGAGACAGACAGACAGAGAGACGAACAGACAGACAGACAGACACGCAAAAAGACAGAGGCAGACAGACAGAGAGGCAGCCAGCCAGACAGATAGACTGTGAGAGAGACAGAGATAGAGACAAACATACAGTGAGACAGACAGGGAGAGATAGAGACAGACATACAGACAGAGGAAGATAGAGACATAAAGACAGATACCGAAAGACAGACACATACAGATAAACAGACAGGCATAGAGACAGGCAGACAGACAAATAGATAGACTGACAGAGAGAGACAGACAGGCAGACAGAGAGACAGAAAGCGAAAGAAACATACAGGAAGGGAGACAGGCAGCCAGAGAGGGAGGGAGGGAGAGAGAAAGAGAGAGAAGGAGAGAGGAAGAAGGAGACGGAACAGGAGGGAGAGGTTAAGATGGGGGGGGGGGAGAGAGCGAGGGGGCGGGAGGTGAGGGGGGCCCTAAGAAGGGAAACTCCTTCACTGAACTTATAATGAGGAAGAAGAAGAGTTGATTCGTTGTTGGACTTCAGATGACGAAGGAGCCAGCTGACAATGGGAGCGGCGTTCTTGCAAGACCCAGCGCTTCTGTCCTAGAATGCCTGTGTCACGCCCAATATTCATTCCCGTGAATTTTGAGTCCACAGTCATTTTTATACGTAAAATCTCCACTCCCCAGTTATCATCATACATAGAATTTACACTCCCCTATTTCGTACTATACGTGTGATAAACTCTCCCTCTGAATAATGTGCACTCCTCAACCTCATGAAAGATTAAACTAATGAAACTGGTTACGTGAAACAGTGAATCTATAGACTCAAAATCAGCATAAGATATACACGTATACCATGTCTCATCCGAGCTCAAGTTAGGTTAGGTTAGCTAGGTGTCCAAGGTAATCTAACCTAAACTATACTAACCTAACATGACGCACTTAATTCAACCTAATCTAACTCCACCTAACCAAACCAAATATAACCTAGCCTTACTTAACTAACCAAACCTATCTTATCCTGGTCTATCTAAACCTGAATTAACCGATCCTATCCTAACCTTACCCAACCTAACCTATCTCAAACTAAACAAGCCCAACCTACAGTAACCTAACTCAACCTACCCTAACCTAACTCAACCTACGCTAACCTAACTCAACCAAACCTATTCAAACCTAAAGTAATTTAATCTAATCTAACCCAATCTAACGTAACCTAACCAAACCTAACCAAACCAAACATAACTTTGCCTAACCTAACCTAAACTATCCTAATCCAAACCAACCTAACCCAAGCCATCCTAACCTAACCCAACCTAACCTAGCCTAATCTAATCTACCCAAACATAGTCTAACCTAATCTACCCAAGCCTAACCTAACCCAACCTAACCATTAACCTATCCCAATCTAACCTTGCCTAACCTAACCCAAACTAACCTAATCTAACCTGAGTTAAACTAACTTAACATAACGCACCTAACCTAACCCAACATAGCCTAACGCAACGTAACCTAGCTTAACCTAACCTAACCTAAACTAACCCAACCTAATCTAACCTAGCATAAACAAACATAATATAATCTAGCCTAACCTAACCTAACCTAACCTAATGGAACCCCTATCCTAACCCAACCTAACTTAACTAACCTAACCTACACCAACCTAAAAATTCCTAACATAACTTAAACTCACGTACCGTAACTCAACCTATCGTAAACTAACCAAACCTAACCAAACCCAACCTAACCTAGCCTAACTAAATCTGACTTAAAATAACCCAATATAACCTAACCTAAACTAACCGAATATAATCTAACCTTGCCTAATCAAACTTAAATCAATCTAACTTAACCCAAACTAAACTAACATAACCCAACCCAACCTAACAAAACCTAACTCAAACTAAACTATCCTAACTTAACCTAACCAGACCCATCCAAACCAAACCTAACGTAAACTAATAAAACTTAACCTAATCTGACCTAACGTAATCTAACCTAACTTAACATAACCTCAACTAAATCAGCCTAACCTAACCTAACCGAGCCTAATCCAACGTACTGTAACCTAACTCAACTAAACCTAACATAATCTAACCTAACAAACCTAACCAAACCAACCAAACCTAATCAACCTAACTCAATTCAAAATAACCTTACATCAGGTTCGATTGGATTGGATTAGGATGGGTTAGGATACACTAGGTTAGGTTGAGTTAGGTTAAGCTAGGTTAGGTTAAATTAGGTTAGGTTGGTTTAGGTTAGGTTAGGCTGGGTAAGTATAGGTTAGGTTATATTAGGTTTGGTTAGGTTTGGTTATGTTTAGTTTAGTTTAGGTTAAGTTAGACTGGGTAAGGTAAGGTTAGGTTAGGTTAGATCAAGATAATTTAGGTAAGGTTTGGTTAGGTTAGGTTAGGATGATTAGGTTTGGTTGATTAGGCTGTGTTGTTAAGATTAGGTTAGGTTAGGTTAGGTTAGGATAGGTTGGGTCATGTTATGTTATATTGGGTTAGGTAAGTTTAGGTTAGGTTAAATTTGGTTAGATTATGTTAGGTTGGGTTAGGTTAGGTTAAGTTTGGTTAGGTTAGTTTAGTTTAGGTTAATTTAGGTTAATTTAGGTTAGCTTATGTTGTGTTAGGGTTAGGTTAGGTTAGGTTAGGATGGGTTGAGATTGATTAAATTAGGATGAGTTAAGCTAGGGAAGGTTAGGTTAGGTTGGATTAGGTTAGTTTAGGTTGGATTAGGTTAGGTTAGGATGGGTTAAGTTAGGTTAGGTTAGGATAGGTTATGTTGGGTTAAGCAAGGTTAGGTTAGGTTAAATTAGGTTGGGTTGGGATTAGTTAGGTTAGGTTAGTTTAGGTTAGGTTAATTTAGGTTAAATTAGGTTAGACTAGGTTTAGTTAGGAAATTCCCCAAACACACACACACACACACACACACACACACACACACACACACACACACACACACACACACACACACACACACACACACACACACACACACACACACACACACACACACACACACACAAACGCACGCGCGCATGGAGCATTCACTCCGTAAGCTTAAGCAGTCAATGATTTGTGAACCTTAGTGGTATCCCTATGGATCAGAGCCACGAAACGCACACACACGTTATAATTTGGAAACAACTTCATGCAGAAACGAATGATGTCCAATTTTAACTTTTACTATCTCTTATCTCTGTACTCTCTCTCTCTCTCTCTCTCTCTCTCTCTCTCTCTCTCTCTCTCTCTCTCTCTCTCTCTCTCTCTCTCTCTCTCTCTCTCTCTCTTATCTCCTGTATAACTCCATCTTTTGACACTATATTGCACATAAAGCAAAAAAAGTGTTAATTACACTTCATATACAATTACTGGAAGCGAAATATAATCCACCGTATCAAAAGCGCATTTCAAAATACCTACACGATATTAAAACAACATATTTATTTAAGGTCATGTGTTGACTGTTGCCCAGGAAACGAGGTCATGCAAACGAGAAATCAGGTCAAAGAGCAAGTTTGAAATTCGTTTAGGATGACACGTCTGCATGAATGGAACCAGAGGCTGAGGGACGTTTTTTCGGTTTCGAGTTAAATCCAAAAATCGTGTTCCATCAGCTTTAAAAAACGTTGCTCCCCGTCCTCCGCCAACTCCGCGAGACTCTTTGTAACTTTACCCTGATGGAGAGGAGGATCCTCCTCTAACGCGTTCTGATCCAACCCTCCCAGGGAAAGATTCAGTTCCTGCTAAAGGCTCGACAATCTTTGTTCGGCTTAGAAAATCCCCTTTCGTGATGTCGTAGGCGAAACAATCTAAAACTAATCTTGCTTAACCTTTGGTATCGTTCTCTCCACTAAAGATTTTGTTCTAATGCAATAAAGAGTCAGATCGACAGGTTCAGTTCGTTACAGGGCCGAGAGCGGCTTCACGGTGGAATGAATTTACCTGAAGTTTAGATGAAAAATGCTCTAATGTTTTATTCCCCGTCGACGGGTACATATGAAAACTAGAACCATAATACGTAATGTCCCGTGTTGCAATTTCCAATGACTTTGGTATTTATGCACTAGTGATGAATTTCATCTTCGTTAAAACTATATTATATATAAATTTTTGGTGTTTTTATCCGCCAAAGTTACATATTTTTGAACATCTTGTTAATGCTTGGCAGGGAAATGAATTGCTGTACCAGACCAGAATATCTGAAACTTTAGATGACTCTAAGTTACAAATCATTGATGGATATCTTTACACATTTTCCCTTGTACCTAAATCATTGTATGCTGTCTTCTCTTACATGTTATGTTACTTAAAAATCGTAAACTAAAAATAAATAATCGTTGATGTTGTTGTTGTTGTTGCTGATGTAGATTTTATCGTTGATGTTTTTGTTGTTGTTGTCGCTGATGTAGTTTTTATCGTTGATGTTGTTATTGTTGTAGCTGATGTAGATTTTGTCGTTGATGTTGCTGTTGTTGTTGTTGCTGATGTAGATCTTATCGTTGATGTTTTTGTTGTTGTTGTCGCTGATGTAGATTTTATCGTTGATGTTGTTGTTGTTGTTGTTGTCGGTGATGTAGATTTTATCGTTGATGTTTTTGTTGTCGCTGATGTAGATTTTATCGTTGATGTTTGTGTTGTTGTTGTCGCTGATGTAGATTTTATCGTTGATGTTGTTGTTTTTGTTATTGTTGTCGCTGATGTAGATTTTATCGTTGGATGTTGTTGTTGTTGTTGTCGGTGATGTAGATTTTATCGTTGATGATTTTTTTGTTGTCGCTGATGTAGATTTTATCGTTGATGTTTTTGTTGTCGCTGATGTAGATTTTATCGTTGATGTTTTTGCTGTTGTTGTTGCTGATGTAGATTTTATCGTTGATGTTGTTGTTTTTGTTATTGTTGTCGCTGATATAGATTTTATTGTTGGATGTTGTTGTTGTTGTTGTTGTCGGTGATGTAGATTTTATCGTTGATGTTTCTGTTGTCGCTGATGTAGATTTTATTGTTGATGTTTTTGTTGTCGCTGATGTAGATTTTATCCTACAGACACAAGTGAAAAGGTCTTTTGAGTTTTCTCGATCTGGTGTGTAATGTACACACACACACACGTGTGCTTTCTAGGCAACTTAATTGCCCTGAATAAAGCCGGGTGTGGCGTTTGTTCCGAGTCCTGTTTTATTCAGAACAGCAGCTCGACCCCTGAATAACTGATGCCCAGAGCTAAAGAGGGAGAGTTTGTGTCAGAAAAAAATGTATATATGTTACTCGAGCTCGGCACTGTACGAAACTGGGGGGGGGGGAAGGTAAAGACCTGTTTGGCCTTTCTAAAACCTGTTTTTATTATTATTATTATTATTATTATTATTATTATTATTATTATTATTATTATTATTATTATTATTATTGTTATTATTATTGATTACTATCATTATCATTACTATTACTATTATCAATTACTATTATTAATTACTATTTTTATCATTAATTACTCTTATTATTACTATTATTATTACCATGGGCAGGTGGTTCCTGGTTACCGAGTTATGTGAATACAGATCACCGAGTTACTATTACTATTATCAATTACTATTATCACTATTATTAATTACTATTACTATTATTAATTACTATTAATTATTATCATTACTATTATTAATTTCTATCATTATTACTATTATTATTATGGGCAGATGGTTCCTGGTTAACGAGTTACGTGGATACAGATAACCTGCTGAGTTACTACGTGACTGATTATAAACTGAACCTACGTTAACAGGATTACAGTACAGAGTTAAGTTGCAAGGGAGATGTGGCAAGGGCGGTCCAAAATATAGAGCTGCTTGTAAAGACGTGGATTGTGAGTTTGTTTATTACAAAATGAGTTTTTAATAGAAGTGCGAGGCTGACGTCTCCTCTCTGTTTGCCCCCGAATGAGAGAAGACCCAACAGGTGCGACGTAAAGCGGGCCCTACACGATCAATATTATTGCGCAATATTCCCTACTGTACAATGTTATTAATGGTGTAGGGATGGTATTGAAGGATGGCACAATATATCTAAGACATCAAATGAAAAGGCTAAACACATGTGCAGCTTCAATACCATACTTACATCGTCAATAATATTGTACAATACAGAATTTTGCGCAATAATAT
This sequence comes from Oratosquilla oratoria, assembly GCF_046742065.1. Taxonomy (NCBI): domain Eukaryota; kingdom Metazoa; phylum Arthropoda; class Malacostraca; order Stomatopoda; family Squillidae; genus Oratosquilla; species Oratosquilla oratoria. The sequence continues at coordinate 36,293,972 of NC_134789.1, forward strand.
TGATCGTGTAGGGCCCACTTAAGGGTCGAACCTGCCTCTGTTGATCTCTTCTCTGTTGTTGACGAAGATAAAGAGAAAGGGACAAACGGAATAAAAAGGTAGAGTTCCACCACCAGGTACGGAAGGGTTAAGGAACTACATTTACTCCCATAGGATCCCCCCCTCCCCATCTGAGTAATAAAACCCAATTTAGTTCCTCAGCAGCTTACCAGGGCTTGGGAGGTGACCTCTCGCCTGTCCCTCTCCTTCCGCTTAATTTCCCTCGCGTCCAACAGACAATATCCGTACAATTCTGTCCCTTTCCCCATTCTCTCTCACTCTCTCTCTCTATCTCTCTCTCTCTCTCTCTCCCTCTCTCTCTCTTTCCCTCTCTCTACCTCTCTCTCTCTCTGTCGTCCCGATTTTAGGCAAAGCCCTGGGCCACCTGCTAAGCGGAGTCAATCCGAGCGGTACCAGGTCACTGACCCTCCTTGCCCCGATACCAAAATACGTAGCGGGGCTCGAGTCCTCGGTCACAAAATTTCACACCGAGTCTCAGTTTCCAACACTCGCCGATTCTTCACCCGACACTAACACCCCCCACCCCCTCCCCCCCGCCCTACGATGGGTGCCATCCCAGCCCAATTTCGGCAGAAATTACCTCGCGTTATGCGCCAATGACGCTGTCAATCAGTGAAGACAGGCTCTGAATACAGATGCTCACGAAAGTCCTTTCCCTAGGCCACGAATTGAACTGTGCTTATGAAACCTTTCTTGTTTGATATGCAGTGCATTTATCCAGTGTATTCGTCTCATTATGGAATTAATTCTTTGTGATGGAATTTACCTCAACCGTTCGGAAGATTGTACTTCTTAGACATTTAAAGACATAGGCTTGGCCAGAGCCAAACGTGTTAATTCAGATTAGGGACACCAACTAGCCATTAAGAATCAGGAGGTTGCATTAATACAATGTATTCCAGATCAGCGACATGGACTTTATTGAAGAGACACTATGCATATGGAAAGGGGCGCGTCAGTTCCGTAGACTTGTGTATGTTATTTTACATTATTTACTATTGTCTTTAATCGGCAATTATTGGCGTGTGTGTGTGTGTGTGTGTGTGTGTGTGTGTGTGTGTGTGTGTGTGTGTGTGTGTGTGTGTGTGTGTGTGTGTGTGTGTGTGTGTGTGTGTGTGTGTGTGTGTGTGTGTGTGTGTGTGTGTGTGTATGCGCGCGCGCGCATGTGGGTGTGAGTTTTGTGTGCATCTTGTGTGCCTGTGTGATTCACTGTCTCGAATCACGTGTTGGGCTCGTGATCAACAGATATTACCTTCTCGGATGAGAGCTATTTCGTATAGTCCAATCTATGATTAAGATCTAACGAAGTCAACAGTCTACACGAGGGGACGCTAACCTCCTAAGTGCATAGTCCCGAGTTTGGGCCTCCATAGGTCACCGTTAACTGTCATTTACCTTGCATTTTCGAGCACTAGGCACAAGCTTCCCTTCTCTTTGCCGGCACTGATGCGGGTAGAGAGTTGGGTGTACTTGTAGCCTACAAAGAGTTGGATGTAAAAAGAGTACTTGTAGGCTACAAACAGCTCGTTGTACTTGTAGCCTACGAAGAGTTGGATGTAAAAAGAGTACTTGTAGGCTACAAACAGTTCGTTGTACTTGTAGCCTACAAAGAGTTGGGTGTAAAAAGAGTACTTGTAGGCTACAAACAGTTCGTTGTACTTGTAGCCTACAAAGAATTGGATGTACTTGTAGCCTACAAAGAATTGGATGTACTTGTAGCCTTCAAAGAGTGGTGGAATCCGGTACATCCACAAAGGCTGATCAAAATGTGGACTTTGTTGGTCTGCGTGTGACAACCGCTCTTTGGTGTTAATTAGGATGACGTGGGAAAATCCATTAGAATTGACTCGGTCTATCAATCATGGCAGGGACAAACGTGGACTATACGATCAGGTACCAACCCTGCAGTCGTCAAAGGTCACCAGATAATTCGCGATAATGTGCGGTCAGCGGCCGTTGTCACAAAATAAAATTTCTTTAAAAAAAATCTACTTGGGGTTGTTGTTGATAGGATATAAAGTGACATTCTTATTTCCTTAGATTTCTGATATTTCTAATGTTTTTGTAGAGACATATGACTTATATGTTCTTTGGATTTTTTATTGATTTATTTTTTATTACTTTTTTAGATTCTGTAGTAGATCTGGTCAATTTGCATTCAAATATTTTCTATAAAGGTCTTGGAGCACATACGAACAAATATTAAAAGCTTTTAGGAGTGATTATGTTCCATTGGTAATGTGTGATATAGATTTAATCGCGATTTACATATATCTTTACTCTGGCTGGCGTCTTATGATTTTATTAAGTTGAGGGAACGTACATGGACCAAAAGGTCTCCTGTCGGCTTATTCTTTCTTACATCCACACAGCAAAAGAATTGAGCCCATCTTCATTAACGAGTTCACTACAGACCTGTAAATTTATTTTTTGTCGCTGAGTGCTTTTATCAAATCTAAGGAAATACCCATTCCTGCGCATGCGCAGGTGTCTCTAGATCAGTGTTTCTCAGCCTTAAGGTTCCCCGGAACCCTAAGGTTCCGCAAAAGGGTCCCTAAGGGTTCCGCGAGAACAAGTGAGATAAGCTAATGCACTTTTGATTTTTTATTCAATTTCATATACGTAATGTAATTAAACACGCACGACACATTCTTGGTTATTGTAATAATGTAACATAGACCTCAACCTATCTAACTTATTATTACGATGAAAATAAAATGAGAAAGATATGGTATGTTATTTTTTTTTTTTTTTTTTTTTTTTTGCGCAGCGGTTCCTTGAGACATGCAATTTATTCTAAAAGTTATGCAAGGGTAAAAAGGTTGAGAAACACTGCTCTAGATATTTCTAAAATTTATCTAGAGGTCTCGTTTTACGTGAGGCCTGGCTCACCTGAACCCCGCCACTGCTGCCACCAGGAGACCATTAGCAGAATTGGACCGAAAAAAGATCCTCGACATTTCCGCCTCGTCATTTCCCTACATTTGGAGCATTTCACGCACGCACACACACACACACACACACACGCACACACACACACACACACACACACACACACACACAAACACACACACACAAACACACACACACACACACACACACACACACACACACACACGCACATACACACACACACTCACACACACACACACACACACACACACACACACACACACACACACACACACACACACACACACACACACACACACACACACACACACAAACACACACACACAAACACACACAAACAAATACGACGAGGGAGAGTGAGAGAATGTACCGTAATGTCAAAATGGATTATATGTAGATTAAGTTAGATGAGATTTGGACTGAAAAAATTGGATTTCATTTCCCTGACATCCCATCCATTGGTCTTCATCGGATTAGCTTTTTGAATACCTCACTTGATTTGTATGATTACTCTCCCCCCATTGCCAGGCGATTTTATTCAGTTGAGGGAAAACCTCTTAAGGACTGAAGGGTTAAGAGAAGACTTCAGGTTTGGAAGAAAATGATGCCTCTAAGCTCAGGCTCTGTCCTCCCTTTAACTTACCAAGTAGCGCTTACCAGATTGTCAACAGGCTATTTCAACATAAGAATGAAGGACACTACAAGAGACCCTAAGGCCTGCACTAGGTAGTTCCATGTCCATGACCACCTATCATCCCCATCCATAAAATTATCTAACCGTTTCTTAAAATAACCGATGGTTTCAGTGCTCACTACTACATGGTTGCTAAATCTATTCCATTCGTTGATCGTTCTATTGGTAAACCAGTGCTTGGCTATTTCCTTCTTAAATCTAAATTTGTCCAATTTAGATCCATTACTGCGAGTCCTGCCCTGCTCTACGTGACCTTTCTGGTGGCAAGCGGGTTAAACGAGCCAGATTAACCCAAAGTTTAAGCATTTTTGTGCTCCAATTTCTCCCGTCAGGTTAAAATGAACAAACTGGAAGACGTACATACATACATGTAGCAAGGTGCTCTTTCCACCTTATAAGGGAGGTAGCCAAAGCCAGAAGGTGTAATTCCACTTCCACCCATTCCATCCTCACCCACTCCACTCCACTCCACTCCCCTCCACCA
>NC_134789.1:36308122-36315622 GCF_046742065.1 Oratosquilla oratoria
TCACTTACCTATGTTTTATATTGGGCGCATTTCCTATTCACACGGTCCTCTTTGTCGCCCCCTTTGATTTATGTCATTGATTTGTGCTTTGTGCTCCTAGTCGACGTCTATCTCTCCCCAATTTATCTTTCTTTAATCCGAAAACTACATCAATTCATAATTCATTTTCCATTGCGTTTCTTTCCACCCAATGCCTACATCTGTTATACATGCTATTTCATTTCTTGATAAGGTATTCATACTATATCTGTAGACGCTTTCAGAGCAACATAACTCTGGACTAAATAATTTATGTGTTTATTTTCTTTTAGACTTTTCCTCTCGTGTCACTCCTTGTGTTGGAGTTATTTCCCTCTTTTGTTGTCGTCCCCGAGATTCCAAGACTGTGAGAGGCGATTTGATTTGTGTAGATGTTTGCAGTTGGCCACCCTCTTATAATGGGGGGAGAATGCCTTTGGGATGTGTGTGGGCGTGGGCGTGTTTGTGCTTGAGTGTGTGTGTGTGTGTGTGTGTGTGTGTATTTACCTAGTTGTATTTACCTAGTTGTATTTTACGGGAAGGGGAGCTATGCTCGTGGGGTCCCGTCTTCATATCTCATTTTATCTAAACTATTTTTAAATTCATGTATTGTTTTTGCACACACCACTTTCACATCTAACTTGTTCCAACTGTCTATTGCTCTGTGAGGAAAGCTGTTCTTTTTCAAATCTCTTCTATAGCTGTCTTTTTTTTATTTTCTTTCCGTGTCCTCTTGTATTTCTGTCATCCCATTTTATCAGATTCTCTCTATCAGTAATTTCTATGCCTTTCATGATTCTGTAAATAGCTATCAAATCTCCTCTCTCTCTTCTTTGCTCTAGTGTCTGTAGTTTAAGTTTTTGTAGTCTCTCTTCATATGATAGTTTTGAGAGTGTTGGTGCCAATTTTGTAATTGCTCTTTGTATTCTTTCAAGTTTTTTTATACATTTTTTTGTACTTGGTGACCATATCGTTGCTGCATATTCCAATCTTGGTCTTATCAGGGTGATTAGAATTTTCCTCACCATTTCTTCATCCAGGTATGTAAATGCCACTTTGATTGTTCTTATTAAATTATAGGTTTCTCCAAAAATCTTATTTATATGTTTCTCAGGTGACATATTATTCATAACAATGACTCCCAGGTCCTTCTCATTTTCTACTCTTTTTATTCCTTCTTCTCCCAAATTATATGATCCTGTTATTCTGTTTTTGCTTTTTCCAAATTCCATTATACTACACTTTTTTGTATTGAACTCCATCTCCCACTTCCTACTCCATTCTTGTACTTTATTTAGATCTCTCTGTAGTGATTCACAATCTTCTTCAGTTTTCACTCTTTTCAGTAATTTTGCATCATCTGCAAAGAAGCTCATATAGCTTTCAATTCCTTCATCCATATCATTAATATATATAGCAAACATTATTGGGGCCAGAACTGTTCCCTGCGGGACACCGCTTATTACTTCATTCCATTTTGAGTGCTGATCTCTTATCACTACTCTCATTTTTCTTTCTTGCAAAAAGTCTTCCATCCAATTTAGCAATTTACCTTGTATTCCTCCTTCATATTCTAATTTCTTAAGCAGCTTCTTATGTGGTACTTTGTCAAAAGCTTTTTTTAGGTCTAGAAATGCACAATCAGCCCATCCATCTCTTTCTTGTATTATATCTATTAGCCTTGAATAGAAACATATTAAATTGGTGACGCATGATCGTCCTTGTCTGAATCCAAATTGCCTTGGATTTAGTACGTTGTTTTTTTCCAAGTATTTTACCCATCTACTTTTGATAATTCTTTCACAAATTTTTGCTATTGTACTTGTTAGAGAGACTGGTCTATAGTTGGTAGGTTCTTCTTTATTTCCTCCTTTATATATAGGTACTATATTTGCTTTTTTCCAATCTTCTGGAACTTTTCCTTCTTTTAAGGAACTGCTTATTATGCTATGTATTTTGTCTGCCAGTTCATTCCTGCATTCTTTCAGAATCCAGTTTGCTATTTCATCTGGCCCATGCGATTTTCTGACATCAAAATTACCCAAGTGTGTCAATATTTCATTCTTTGTTACTTCTATTTCTTCCATAGGGGGGACTTTTTCTTTCCACTCAATCTCTTCAGGTTGTATATTTTCCCTTGTAAACACTGATTTAAAATGTTTGTTCATAATTTCTACCATTTCCATTTCTTTCAGTGTATTCAACTCCTCATTGTCTTAATTTCTCCAAGTCTTGTTTGTTTTTCAGTTTATTGTTTACAAATCTGTAGAATAGTTTTGGTTGATCTTTACACTTTTCTATAACATCTTTTTCATATTTTCTTTTTTTCTCTCTGCACTTTTGTACATATTCATTTCTATAACCAGTATATATTTTCCATTTTTCAGGTCTTCTGTGTTTTTTCCATCTGGTCCAGGCTTTGTCTCTTTTGTCTTTTAACTCCCTACAACTTTTGTTGTACCAGCATTTTACATATTCTTTTTCTTGTTTTTGTCTTGGGACATACTTTTCCACTCCTTTTTTGTAAATTTTTGTCAAAATATTCCATTTCTCTTCCACTGATGTTTCTTCTTTGTATATTTCTTCCCAGTTTTCTTGTTGGAAGAATTCTCTTATTTTATCAAAGTTTGTTTTTTCATACATCATTCTTCCTTTTCTATATTGTTCATTTCTTTTCATATATTTTTCTTCATTAAGTTCCAGTTCAATCAATATGTGGTCACTTTTACCTATTGGTGTTTTATATTCAATCTTGTCCACTATTCTAGGTTCAGATGTAATTATTAAGTCTAGCCTCGATGGTTCTTCTTCATTTCTATACCTAGTGTTCTCTTGTATCCATTGTGTCATTGAATGGTCAGTAATCATCTCAAGTAGAGCATTTCCCCATGAGTCATCACCACTCTTTACTGTCATTTCTTCCCAGCAGATTTCTTTGCAATTAAAGTCGCCCATCATAACTATTCTTCCTCCGTCTTCCATTATTTTAGTTAATGCTATCTTTGTGTCCTCTAGCATACTTTTATATTCACTCTCCTCCCATGAGGCTGTTTTCGGAGGCACATAATTGATCACAAATTTTCTGCTCTTCTTATCTCTGTCTTCCACTTCTATCATAATCATCTCTACTGTATTCTTTCCATATATGACACCTTTCACATTTATATCCTTCTTAGTCAGGAACATAACTCCACCCCCTTGCTTTTTCTCTCTGTTTCTAATCCAATAATTGTATGCATCATGTCCTACACTGTTGGGTGGTAGTGGGCCTTTTAATTTTGTTTCTACAATTCCCATTATGTCCGGTTCTTTTTCTTTCAAATAATCATTCAGCTCATTCAATCCTGTTATTAATCCATCTATATTTGTGTAAGACACTCTTAGTTTTCTGCCACTTCCATTGTGTTCTCTGTTTCCCTTATGTTTTTCTTTTGTGTGTCGAACTTCCTTAGTTTCATGTTCACTACTCTCCAATAGAATCTCTCTTTCTCTGACTCCGTTCTGTTCTCGTTTTTTGTCTTAGTTTCCAGTCTTTTCTGCTTTTCTTCCTCTCTTTCCTCTTTATTCATTTCTCTTTTTATCCATATATTTTTGTATTGTTCTCTTGTTGCTAGTTTCCCTGTTTTGGATAAGATATTCTCTGCCGTTGTTTGTGACTTGAATTTAATCTTAATTGGTCTGGTCTTGTCTGTGCTATACTTTCCGAGTCTAAATTTCTCTTCGATTTGTTTCATAATTCCTGGTTCATCTTCCTGAACTGATTCTAGTAATTGGCTTACTTTTTCATTTTCCTCTTTGATTCTTGTGGTTCTATCTGTGTTGTGTTTCTCTTCCATTCCTAATATAATTATACATTTCTTCTTGTCTGCTAAATCCCTTACTATATTCTCCTTTTGTCTCATTACTTTAATAACTGAGTCTTCAGTATGTTCTTTCAATTGCTGTTTGACTATGTCAGTGAATGAAATCTTATTTCCTTCTTGGGTTTGCTTCCACTTTTTACGTTCGTTAGCTATTGTTTCTCTGTTTTCTTTACTATTCTTCTTCAATTCCTCATTCTCCCCCTTTACCTCTCTTAACTGTCTTTTTAGTTCTTCTATTTCATCCGTTAAGTTTCTATTCGCCTTTTCCAGTTCTTCCAATCTTTCAACCCTTTGTAAAATGGTGTTCATATGACCTAACCTACTCTCCAAGTCCTCGATCACCTTATCAACCTTCATCTCTAGTCTTGTCAGTCGGGGGGGGTTTGTGTCCCCCCCACTCTCTTTAAATCCCTTGAAAATATTCTCATCACTTTCTAACGGAGTGTTCCTCTCTATACTTCTAATCTTTACATTCTTATTAGACATTCCGTCGTCCTCCAGTTCGTCTTGTGCTCTTTAGATTACTTTACGGCGTTCTATTTGGACCACGTCCTCTACTTCCACATTCCCTTCCATTTTCCCCCCAATCCCCCCCCGTCCCCCCTTTCCTTACTTGCCCCCAACCTCACGAGCAATTCCCCCCCCCCCCCCTGCAAATACAAAAAGGCACTTCTCTTTGCGTTGGTATCCACAATCTGCACTTTTCTTCAGAGCGTTCTTCAAGCCGTCCGTTCGTTGAAAGTGTGTGTGTGTGTGTGTGTGTGTGTGTGTGTGTGTGTGTGTGTGTGTGTGTGTGTGTGTGTGTGTGTGTGTGTGTGTGTGTGTGTGTAACCTATTCCTTCTATAATGCTCTGGGTCATGTCTTTGCACAAAAATTCTTTCATTTTTCTGTTTATTTGAAACTATACATATTCACGAGCATTTCACTTGTTACTTGATTTTCTTTGAAAGAACCACTCTAGGACACCTTGATATTCCCTCATCATAATATGTTCTTTGTCTCACCGTATGGTGAAGCCGTGGGGGTGAACCATCTGAGGTAGAGATGCGCCTCGCTGCACTGCATTTGTACTCCGGGCCAGAGTGACCTATCAACCTTAAATTGATGTTGCGAGAGGATGAGTGAGTAGGTCTTTTGGTGTGTGTTTATGTTTTGGATCAGTCACTTCTTGATATACGGCCATAGATACTTACTCTATCAAAGAGTCATGTATATTCATTACCTCTTCACCCTCTTCCCATCAATTTTTTTTTAAAGAAGAACCTACTTCTTCACGTCTGCTATGTCAATATATCAAATTCAAGCTGTGGAATCTTTATCTTGTCCTCTTATCTTTCCCATGTTCCGTATAATTTCGTTTTTATCCATTTCTATAGATTCTGGATAAAATTGTTTATGACAACTCTCCTCTTGTAACCCTTCCATCCATGATCTCATCTCTTTCTTTCTACATCCTGTCACAACTAAATTTGATATATTCCTCGTAATTTTCTGGGACTCATCTGATGTCCACTTACAGCGTTTTGATTGATGCTCTGGGTCTGTCTTCATCGTCCCAAACATTCGTCTCCGTCAGTCCTCACTGCATTAGACACAAGACCAACTTTCACTCACCACAAAGCGGTACAAATGTCAACACTCGAACCTGACCCATGATTGATCTAAACTATGTAAGTGTTTTGTTTCCTAGTGTTGCTTTTATCATCATTTTTGTTATTTCTATTATTATTGTCACTATTATAATTATTATTGTGTATACATTGTGACGAATGTGGGTAGGAGGTAAAGGGAACACGGGCTGAGGGAAATACTTTTATTCCTGACTAGTTTCGCCTGAGTGGCTTCTTCAGAGAAATAGAGTTTGAAGTCAAGTTGGTCAATATGTATATGGTATAACAGAGGAACGTGGCAAAGTGTCAGGTTGGTCCCCCCACTCGATAAAAACGGACTCCATCACACAGCAAGAAAGGCGATGGAGTCCGTTTTTAACAACATCCATGATAACATTAATAAGAGGACTGGGGATTTAATATGGGCTAAAGCAGCAGCACGCTTTGTCATCATGAACAATGTACACAGAGCCCCTGATCCAGACGGACATTTCAGCCACGCGACGACCAACAGGCGGATAATTGGTCCACCCGCTGCGACGATTCGTCACACCGATAGATGACGTCGAGTGGGGGACCAACCTGACACTTTGCCACGTTCCTCTGTTATACCATATATATATTGACCAACGTGACTTCAAACTCTATTCCTCTGAAGAAGCCGCTCAGACGAAACTAGTCAGGAATAAAACTATTTCCCTCAGCCCGTGTTCTCTTTGCCTCCTATCCATATTATTATTATTATTATTATTATTATTATTATTATTATTATTATTATCATTGACTTTTTACAAAAATAACTTTAATCATATGGATACTATCGTCGATTCGATTTAACGTCGCGAGACTCCCCCACTCAGGAGGCTATGTCGGTGCCCCTTCCAGAGGAATTTGTAGCATGGAATTTCATGAACCGGGCCCTTGGCTCAACTCGCCGGCGGTAGAGTTCGAACAGCCATCACTTCGATCTTCTCGGCCAGCGAGCATCCATATACACCTTGGTAAATGAAATTATTTCACATACTCGATAACGAAGGTTAGGTTGACATAGGTTCGATTTATCATGGGGTTTCTTCGATTGTCCGAAATCCTACGCTGTCTTTCTTCTTCTCCCGAACTCAGATCGATTTTCTCCCACCTCCCCACCCAATTTCTTCCTTGCTCCTTTTCACATGAAGATCATCAACGCATCCTTTCTGTTCATCGCTTTTCTTCCTTCTCAGAATACAATAAAAAGAAAAAGAAGAATTTGATTGACTCATTAAGCACGCCCACAATCCCTTCTTTACCTCCTCCTCTTCCTCCTCTTACTCCTTCTTTTCGTCTTCCTCCTCTTCCTCCTCCTCCTTCTCTTCGTCCTCCTCCTCTTCGTCCTCTTACATTTACCTTCCACTTTATTCCGATTTCAAGAATTTCCTGTGTGTGTGTGTGTGTGTGTGTGTGTGTGTGTGTGTGTGTGTGTGTGTGTGTGTGTGTGTGTGTGTGTGTGTGTGTGTGTGTGTGTGTGCGCCCCAGTGTTTTTATAATTATGTGGTTGATTATTTTTTTGTATAGGCTTGCTACTGAGTAAAACAAACATATACGTTTTAATTAATTTATATTCATTTCATCCCGTATTTGTACCTCAGTCATGAATTTTCTTTATTTCAGTTTTGTTATCTTGTTATCATGAACAAAAATGGTTTTCATTAATCTTTTTTCTGTGCTGTAACAAATAAAAGACGATATGAAATAAGTTTTTTATTTATTTATTTATTTATTTATTTGTTTTTGCAAACTAGGCCAGAAATTTTAGTATCTTTTTTTTTAACTTACAAGGACCAGTTGTAGACATTTGTCTTTCCCTAGGGAACCACAACCTGGTCTGCCACCCACGCAACCTCCTGTTCTCTGGCACAGGTGCAGCACGAGGACCGACCTGCCATGACCTGCCATGACCTGCCCCGACCTGGCCTGACCTGCCCCGTCCTGGCCTGACCTACTCCGACCTGCCCTGACCTCCCCCGAC